>NC_143031.1:41040000-41410000 GCF_057628025.1 Oncorhynchus mykiss | reverse complement strand
GACCAGTGATAGACCGTCCCTTTGCAACACTAGTGCAAACACACACAGCAGGGGCAATGTAAATACCCCATCAGTGTGAATACCCCCTCAGTGTGAATACCCCCTCAGTGACAGTGTAAATACCCCCTCAGTGACAGTGTAAATACCCCCTCAGTGTGAATAACCCCTCAGTGATAGTATGAATACCCCCTCAGTGTGAATACCACCTCAGTGACAGTGTAAATACCCCCTCAGTGTGAATACCCCCTCAGTGACAGTGTGAATACCCCCTCAGTGTGAATACCCCCTCAGTGACAGTGTGAATACCCCTTCAGTGTGAATACCCCCTCAGTGTAAACACCCCCTCAGTGACAATGTGAATACCCCCTCAGTGTGAATACACCCTCAGTGTGTAACCATCTGACTTGCTTGGTCCATTCTTTCACACTATCATGCATACAGCCCACTACACACACAGATACTACACAGAACCCCCGTCCTGTCCCCTGGTCTGTTACCTTACAAACATACGCACACCAATCTGTGTCTGACTCTGTGCCAGGCAATCAGTGGGCTGGTGGATTTAATTAGCCCTGTGACCATACATATGGAAATGTGCTCCGACTGCGTCCCAGCAAGACAGACACACACACACACACACAAATCAAAGCTTGTCACCTCACCATCCGCTCAATGTTCGACACTCCCCAGGGTGGCACATACACACACACACACACACACACACACACACACACACACACACACACACACACACACACACACACACACACACACACACCCACAGTGAGGACGCAGTGGGAGACTCTCCAGCTTAATGATTTTGTCTGATCAGGTGATTTGTATGTAGCACATGTAACTGGTTTTGAAAAGCAGCGGAATGAAAAGATCACGCTTGACTGGCTGCTCCAGGGCTGTGACGCCCAGCTGTGGTGCTGGGGTGGAGAGGAACAGATTTGGGAGGGGAGTGAGGTGGGAGGGTGGGCGGGCGGGGGAAAGGGGCTCAGGGAGAGAGGACTACTTGATCAATAGCTCTGCAGATTAAATGTGAACGCCGCTCTCGTGATCACTGGGTCCACAGACGACCCACTCGCTCCGAAAATCAAAGCTTTGTCAAAAAGCGATTTCCGTGGTCAGGAGGGCTCTTCGTCATCATTACAGCAGCACATTGGAGCGGCTGGCCTGGTCAGGAAGTAGAATCACATCACACCTTTCATCTGGGATCAGCCACTAACCTCTAACCACTGACTCATCCTCTGGTTGGAGAACAGGCCTATTCTCTCCCTCTCTCTCTCTCTCTCTCAAGCCATCAGTAATATGTTACAGGTGCCCTGGTCAGAGAGACCCACCACCCCTGCACGGTTCTTAACCAGAATTGGCTGATTTAATTTCCAGCTGCATAAATACTGAATAATGTATATAAATGTTAGATTGGTAAAGTGGGCTGGGATAAGGGCCACTCACTCAGCTAAGCTCTATGAATAATGGAATAATACACTGTGAATTATGGATAGATAACGTATATTAGCTCACTCTCATCGCTCCAGCTGTCCTGCGCCTCACGGAACAACCCGCAGCGTTTCCAGATCCAGATAGAGAGGGATGAGAAGGAGAGGGAGGGTTGTTGCGTGATAGGGAAACCATTTCCCATAGAGCCAGATCATGGGGCCCGGTTGGGGCAAATGGAAAAGTGTCCTTGGAGCCCGTGGGAGAGTGTTCAGACGTGTCTATCACTGTAGACAGAGAGCCATTGAGCTGCTAGGCCCTGTTGAGTGGAGAGTGGCGTGCTATGAGAGCGATATCCCAGACATCCCAGCAGCAACATGCAGGATCCACTTTGAGTCTGTCCAGCACTGATGACATCATCTCCAGCATCTGCGCGTGTGTGTGTGTGTGTGTGTGTGTGTGTGCGTGCGTGTGTGCGTGCGCGTGCGTGTGTGTGTTTTTTCCATGCTGTTCAAGGGTTTCTACATTCACAGACCCAGTCTTCCTTTAGCTAATGAATCACTTCTAGAGAACACACTCATACAGTGTGTGCAGTGTGTGCTGTCAAAAGCATGGAGACAACAGTGCATCTAACACACGACACCAGGGAAACCAATTAATTTGGACACCTGCTGGCAGGACATTGAAATTAAGTTAACAAATTGGAAATTGGAAAATCGCTGGCTGGCAGAGCCTGTGCATAGTGAATTGTTGAATGGTCCAGTCATATGAATACGAAAGTCAGTAATGGCATTCATTGACGCGCGCTTGCTAACATGCATGAGCTGTTAAGCTACGTACTCCCGAGCATGTCGCTGTGTTGAGGGAGCGTGGTGGATTGACAGGGGAGGTCTGGGGAACACAGAGAGTGTGTGTACTGTAAATAGTTCACACACACTCCCTGCTGTGTGCTCACAGAGCTGTGTGTGAAACTCCAAATGCCTCACCTCTCCCACCCTGAACCAATCAGACACTAGGGCCAATCAGACACACACACACACACACACACACACACACGCCCAGGCATCAGGAAAATCAGATGTGCCAATGATGACTTGTGTCTAAGAGATGGTACCACGTTCAGTCTTACAGTGTGATGCTGTGAAAGGGGTGTGGAGGCAACATTAAAAAGATGCATCTTTTTCCCATCACTTCACACACCTCCAACTGCCCATCCCCAGCCCCCAGAGGGACAGACTCATGGAAGTAATGGGAAAATGAATAGTCATTGTCAACAAAATGTCTTCACAAGACCAATTATCTCAATCAATTAAACAATTTAACCCTCAAGAGTGAAATTATACTTAAAAGGATTAGCATAGGTTTCGCGGTTGACTAAATATATGCTGTGTGTATATATATATATTATTAAGGTGCTCTTTTTAAATGTGTACATACCCACGAGCAACTGGCCAATGCATTCCCATGGTATCTATCTCTGCAAGACAAACAAAACGATATTTAAATACATCTAATCCAATAGAGCAGTGGAACTGGGAGGCTTTGTGGAGAAACAGCAGAGCCGGAAGGCTAATCAAACAGATAAGGTTTCACTCATATCTGGTAACAGGTGAATACTCTCCTCTCCTCTCCTCTCCTCTCCTCTCCTCTCCTCTCCTCTCCTCTCCTCTCCTCTCCTCTCCTCTCCTCTCCTCTCCTCTCCTCTCCTCTCCTCTCCTCTCCCCCATAGCGATGTGATGGGGGAAGCGGTATCCACTGTATTACCAAACCTCTGGAGATGGCTGCCCCTCTCAACATGCAGCTGAGCTGGAGGAGGTAAACACACACACACACAGCCAGGGTTGGTCTTTGGGGAGAGGACCCTGCCTCAGGTCTGGCTGATATAATCAATAACAACAGAACAGTGGAAGGTGAGAAGAGAAGCTGCATACCAAGAGGACAAGAGGAAAGACTCGCAGTATAGCAAGAGGAAGACAAAGGATTGAGGGGGAAACAGAGAAGGAAAGGCCATTACTGCCAGAACAATTTCTATATATATATATATATTGTCTGTATATTACCAGTGCTGGAAAAAGTACCCAATTTTCATACTTGAGTAAAAGTAAAGATACCTTAAAAGAAAATGACTCAAGTAAAAGTGAAAGTCACCCAGTAAAATACTACTTGAGTAAAAGTCTAAAACTATTTGGTTTTAAATGTACTGAAGTATCTAAAGTAAAAGTATAAATATATTAAGCAAACCAGATAACATGATTTTCTTGTTTTCTTTTCATTTATGGATAGCCGGGGGCACAGTTGCACTCAGACATCATTTACAAAAAAAGCATGTGTGTTTAGTGAGTCCGCCAGATCAGAGGCAGTAGGGATGACCAGGGATGTTCTCTTGATAAGTGTGTGAATTAGACAATTTTCCTGTTCTGCTAAGCATTCAAAATGTAACGAGTACTTTTGGGTGTCAGGGAAAATGTAAGGAGTAAAAAGTGCATTATTTTCTTTAGGAATGTAGTGGAGTAAAAGTAAAAGTAGTCAAAAAATATAAATAGTCAAATACAGATACCAAAAACGTTTTTCTTGAAGTACTTTACACCACTGTATATTACAAAGGTATGTTGTAATGTATGTGAGTGGTCAGCATGAAGTACAGTAGCTCCCCTCTCATAGGTGGACTGCCTTTCCATGTGAACCTTATAGAGCTGGATGTGAGCAGTCTGAACAAAAGCATTTACTCTACAGCATGGAGTTCAACCTCGGGTAACAGAGCCAGATGAAAGCACAGCAGTAGCACACGAACCTCCTGAACTGATGGCGTCCTCCTAGCCTCAGTGAAGACCAAGTCTAATGAAATTAGAGCAGGTCATAAGACATTAACACAACTCTGTGTTTCAGCTCCATGGTAACAGTATGGTCTCTTTAATCCCTGAGACCAGCCACTCGATGGGAAGGAAGGAAGCTCCTTAAAGGGATAACACAACAACATATGCTATAGCTAGCTGAGAGTGCTGGAGTCAACAGGAAGTGTGGTGTAGAAGAGAGAGAGAGAGGGAGGGGGTGAGACTCCCATGGGGCAGGCAGGTCCCCCTATCCCTGACGTCAGAATCAGCCCCCCCCCCCACACACACACACACACACACCACCACCCAAAAGACCCAGCTGTCCAGCGGCACATTCATCTTCAGCTTCCCACACACATGAATACTATAGGCCTACATCCCAATTATTTATACAAAAACATCCTATAGCAAACCTACATTTCACCTTTGTCCAGATCAGAGAGTGGATATGAGACCGGCAACACACTAGCAGCAGCCACTAAGGCAGAGGACCCAGGTGTCCCCCACAGGTGAGAGCATCGTACCCATCCGATTGTGACATCAGACTGTCACTGTTTCCATATCAGACTCGCTATCAATCTACACCCCCTCTGTCAGGTCTGACAACAGACACAGGACGCATAGCTAGGGTCTTTGGGATGTAAAGGGAATACAACCGTCCATCTGTCAGTGTGGAGACAGCCACAGAGATGTGGCTAGGTGGTGTGTGGAGAGTCGCTGTGAAGAGAAGACAGTAATTGGACACAGTGAGGTGTGATGGAGGGGCTTTATTTAAAGAGTTGTCTGCTGATGGACTATGTTGGACTGGGCTGTACTGTGAGGCGCTCTCCAGCGCTGTCTGCTTTCTACAGACACTGTGACAGGGACTACAGCTCTGTCTGTGGGACTTCAGTTAATGATCTCCACTACTGCCCCTCCAGAAAAACACCCTCTTTCACACTCGTAAAATGCAAGCAAAAGGACAAAAACAGAATACAGCAAGATTGTCTTTTGTGTGTGCCTATGTGTGCCGGTGTGTTTGAGTGTATGTGTGTGTTTGGTCTCAGCAAGGTCCTGGACACCGAGTTAATGAGGGGATTAGTTTATTGGCCTACAGCTAGGAGACTCCCTCAACACCAGCCCTCACATCAGCCAGCCGCCACATCAGCCAGCCCCCACACCAGCCCCCTCAACTCTCTGCAGCATGTATTCCAAGCATGCACAGAAGGATCCTGACACTACCCCTGCATCCCCCCACCCCCTAACATCTCCCCGTGCCGTCTCTGTTGGGGAAATGTATTGACTGCTGTCACAGAAGATGCCACCGTAACATCGCACCGTAACTTAAAATGAAGACTAACCTGAATGGCTATTTCTCTGACTTCCACACAGGCTTATCCTGGGAACGTGGCTATCTGGAGGTTGTTTTTGTACATGTCTAATGACCCGTAGGTCAGACAGGGTATTGTGGCTGTTGATTGTCTGGAATGAGCCACAAGGGCAACAGGTGATGACTGTTGATAGTGTTTACATGAGGGACTGATATAACACAGACACGTCAACACACACATTCCCTCTGCACTGGAGATTATACTGACTGGGACAATGAGCATGCCTCGATTCCCAGATAAGTGTTGAGAGAGAGAGAGAGAGAGAGAGAGAGAGAGAGAGAGAGAGAGAGAGAGAGAGAGAGAGAGAGAGAGAGAGAGAGAGAGAGAGAGAGAGAGAGAGAGAGAGAGAGAGAGAGAGAGAGAGAGAGAGAGAGAGAGAGAGAGAGAGAGAGAGAGAGAGAGAGAGAGAGAGAGAGAGAGAGAGAGAGAGAGAGAGAGAGAGAGAGAGAGAGAGAGAGAGAGAGAGAGAGAGAGAGAGAGAGAGAGAGAGAGAGAGAGAGAGAGAGAGAGATAGAGGAGGCAGCCTGTACAGCCCAGCGGTACCACACTGTGTCCCGTCTCCATCTCTGCATCTCCACTCATCCCTAATGAAGCGAATTAACCTGTGATTAGCAGGCTGGGCTGGGGAGCGGCCCGGATCCATTAGGGAGCCAGCAGGACAATGGAGGGGAGTGAAGTCCCCCGTGCCGTACCAGATTCTATCACATGGTATTATCACCTGCCATTGTGGACACACACAAAACCCATTCACATTGGCAGACTGACCGACAGACAGGCAGACAGACCAACAGACAGGCTGGGCCTCAGCCATGCACAGCTACATGTGGCTACGTTAGGATTGAGCTACAATAAAGCACAGGATAGAATGACTCAGTGATGCTGGGTCTGAATAGAATGGAATAGGTATTGTGCAGTAGGCTGCAGGCAGTGTTTCCCCTTTTAGAGCCGTCCTATTTGCCGAAGAGACAACATTTAGCTGTTCTGTTATGGGGCTAAGATAAACCATTTCCTTTATAAAGCTAATTTGGTACAATTCTTCACATATTGCCATGGGGCTGAGAGAAAATGTGCAGTTTTAAAGCTAATTTGCTGCAATTCTTCACATATTGCCATGGGGCTGAGAGAAAATGTGCAGTTTTAAAGCTAATTTGCTGCAATTCTTCACATATTGCCATGGGGCTGAGAGAAAATGTGCCGTTTTAAAGCTAATTTGCTGCAATTCTTCACATATTGCCATGGGGCTGAGAGAAAATGTGCCGTTTTAAAGCTAATTTGCTGCAATTGTACACATGGCTTTTGCCGTGTTCTTTTATGCTCTCTGGGTGACTTAAACGTTATAACAGTAGGAGTCCCATTCTATGAAATGTTTTGAATGTTAGGCTCTATTTCCTCTACGAAGGACAGTCTGAGAAGACGGGTGGTGAAAGAGAATTATGCTTTTCAATTCACATTACATTCTCTGTGACCGCCAACTAGACATTCTTGGTCCGCAGCTAATATTGACCACAGTAGCTACACTAGCCATTAAGCACAAGATATTCAACAATGACAGAAACTTCTAAACCATATTACACGCTTGAATAATACAACAATTCACAAGCACGTACAGTATGTGCAGACAATTAAAGGGTTTATTTTCTCGTCTGTAGGCTACACTCATTACATTTTAGCTTCAAGACAAAAGCACAGAGTTGCTAACAGCATGTAATGTTAAAAACAAAAATGTGGCCTCCTGGGTGGCGCAGTGGTTAAGGGCACAGCTGTGCCATCAGAGTCCCTGGGTTCGCGCCCAGGCTCTGTCGTAACTGGCCGCGACCGGGGGGTCTGTGGGGCGACACACAATTGGCCTAGCGTTGTCTGGGTTAGGGAGGGCTTGGTCGGTAGGGGTGTCCTTGTCTCATCGTGCACCAGCGACTCCTGTGGCGGGCCGGGCGCAGTGCATGCTAACCAAGGTGGCCAGGTGCATGGTGTTTCCTCCGACACATTGGTGCGGCTGGCTTCCAGGTTGGATGCGTGCTGTGTTAAGAAGCAGTGCGGCTTGGTTGGGTCGTGTATTGGAGGACGCATGACTTTCAACCTTCATCTCTCCTGAGCCTGTACGGGAGTTGTAGTGATGAGACAAGATAGTAGCTACTACAACAATTGGATGCCATGAAGTTGGGGAGAATTTTTTTTTTTAACTTAAAAAAAAAGTGAATTCGCCCACAACAAACTATTTTTTATGGAATGATTTGTTAACGCGCACAATTAGTCTGTGCTTCAGTCTGTAGCCTACTCATAACAACCACAGCTGCAGGTAACTCTGATCCCATCTGGGCCATGTTTTTATGGACTAAATTATAAGCCCATTTATTTTTGAAAATGTGAATGTGGTTTATATTCACACTTCAGGTGGCTTGGCTAAGAAGATCTCTTTAATCCAGAATTATTGACTGGAATGAATCAATCAACACAGTAGTGATGACATACTGTATGAGTATCTTTTTAATTACAGATCCAAAAGCCTACCCGATGCAACCCTGCATACAACCATCTCAGCCCTGTAAATTCTATTGTCCAATCACAGTTGTTGTCTCTGTCTGTGTAAAGGGTTGTCTCCCTTTTTTTTAACCATATGACCTGATTAGAGAAATAATCTGGTCCCATCATAGCCCTTATAGAACCGTTTTTTACAGCTGATTTACTACTATGTACAAATGACCTCAACTAGCCTGGAAAACTACACACTGACTTGGTACCGGTACCCTCTTGTTATTGTTATTTTATTGTATTAATTTTAATTAATGTTTTACTTTCGTTTATTTGTATTGTCTTAACTCTTCTTGAACTGCACTGTTGGTAAAGGGCTTGTAAGTAATCATTTCACAGTAAGGTCTACACTTGTTGTATTGGGCGCATGTGACAAATAAAGTTTGATTTGATTTACGTCATACGCTACAACTAGGGTCCAGAGTTGGTTAGATTAGCCGACAACTAGATCAGGAAAAACTCTGGGACACAGGAAAACATTCCCCTCTCACCACTCTGGTACCTGTGGTGCCGCCTCTGAAATCACCACACAATGTTACAAATGAAAAATATTTCCTATTTGTATGATCCACTTTTGCATGGTTTTAGGTGGTGGGGTAGTTTTACATGGTTCAGTGCAGCTGGCAGCTACTGCAACAATTTCAGAATGTAGCAGCCTGTTACTGCAGTTTCAGAATGTAGCAGGCTGTTACTGCAGTTTCAGAATGTAACAGGCTGTTACTGCAGTTTCAGAATGTAACAGGCTGTTACTGCAGTGTCAGAATGTAACAGCCTGTTACTGCAGTGTCAGAATGTAACAGGCTGTTTGTTACTGCAGTTTCAGAATGTAACAGGCTGTTACTGCAGTTTCAGAATGTAACAGGCTGTTACTGCAGTTTCAGAATGTAACAGGCTGTTACTGCAGTGTCAGAATGTAACAGGCTGTTTGTTACTGCAGTTTCAGAATGTAACAGGCTGTTACTGCAGTGTCAGAATGTAACAGCCTGTTACTGCAGTGTCAGAATGTAACAGGCTGTTACTGCAGTTTCAGAATGTAACAGGCTGTTACTGCAGTTTCGGAATGTAACAGGCTGTTACTGCAGTTTCAGAATGTAACAGGTTGTCACTGCAGTTTCAGAATGTAGCAGGCTGTTACTGCAGTTTCAGAATGTAACAGGCTGTTACTGCAGTTTCAGAATGTAACAGTCTGTTACTGCAGTTTCAGAATGTAACAGGCTGTTACTGCAGTTTCAGAATGTAACAGTCTGTTACTGCAGTTTCAGAATGTAACAGGCTGTTACTGCAACAATTTAAGAATGTAACAGCCTGTTACTGCAGTTTCAGGTAAAAACAATAAAACAAGTCTCAAATATGAGGAAAATGTCTATACATTTAATCTGTTTCAAAAACATTGCTCTGCTATTACCATTTATACAGTAGGAGTGTTGGCTCAACAAGACAATTCTGTTTACACTGCCCTGCTTCAAGGGGGCAACTGTCGGGCTAGCATCGTGTTCTACCTCCAGAGGTAGAGGTCGAGACGTAGCAAGTACACACGTTTACAATGTAGTAATATGTGTTGCCGACAGTATTTTTACACAAATGTAGTAAGTGTGAAGAGGCCCTGAGATTCTCCCCACCTAGTTTTTTATTTGGTGGTTGTTAATTCTCAAAGATGATCTTGTCAATATATAGCTCCATTTTCTTTCCTACATACTTTATATCTGGTTTTAGGCGGTCTGCTGCTGCTAAATGAATATAGGGGAAACACTGGCTGCAGGAAAAGAGAGATTTAATTATGGGCTGGGACACAATGCATCCACTGGAACCCGGAAATCTAACAACAACAAAAAACAGATTAACAACACAGATGAACATGTGCCAGGGGCTTAATTGAAAACGCTTCAATATATGCTTAATTGCTTTGGTCTGACTGTGTTAAAGAGATTGATAACACAGAGATGGCCACAGTGTGACGCGGTGTGTTGTGTTGTGTCTGTCCACCACATCTCTATTCTTCCCATGATAGGGGGCTGACGGCAGCGCCTCGTACCCCTCGCCTGCAGGCCAAACGAGTGCGGCAAATATTTACCCAGAAAATGTCAGGCACACAAAGAGAGGGCGAGAAACCCGGCAGAGATGGAGAGAGAGAGAGAGGGTAGAGTAATAAAGAAAAGTAAATTGGATTTGAATTGGAGTGTGTTGTAGCAAACCTCTGACCCCACCCTCAGCACACACACACACACACACACACACACACAAAAACGTCTCTGATAGCAAGCCTCCTGACAGTCGGTGTGCTTTCTTATCTACTGGAAGTCAGACAGACAGACGGACAGACAGACACTAGACAACGGACGGCTCACTCCTCTCAGACATACAAGGTCTCCCATTGGCCCTTTTCATTATTCCCAGGGTCAGAGTGAGTGGCTTCACAATAGTTATGGTATTTCTATTCAACCTCACAATAGCAACAGACTGCCATCGTCTCCCTCTCACAAACAGATACCCTACCCATACACACACACACACACAAACTGTTACAGACACACACACATTTCCACATCATTCCGGGAGCGGCCCTGCCGTTGACAGGACTGTAGAGAGGCTGTCATGCCAGCTGATCCTTTCTCTGTCCTGGGGGGCCTGTGCCCACTGTGTCGCCACGGTAACAGCTCCGGGGCCAGACTGTGTGCCGACAGGACCCCCTCATCTCCAGCTGCAGGGCGGCGGCACAGAGAGCAAAGGTCATAAGCTTTATGTCAATAGGAGTGAGTTAGGCCACTTAAGAGGCGCTAGTAGATTAAGATTCCCTCTAGACACGCTAGTAGAGGATAAGCCCTCTCTGCTCCTCCTGACCCAGCTCTGAGACATTCCACCATAAATACATGACTCTACTTAAGGGCTTGTAAGGAAGCATGTCACGGTAAGGTCTACCTGTTGTATTAGGCGTATGTGACAAATAACATTTGATTTGGTTTGACTCTGATAGCAGGGCTGGGAACTAACACCTCCTCTATGGGCGTCAAGGCAACCGAGGTATCATCATATGGCGGCTCCCTGAAATTGTGCATATTCAGTGGGTTGAGTGTCTTTGCCTGTTTGTGTGAGACAGAGAGAGATAGCGATACAGAGAGAGATAGCGATGCAGAGAGAGATAGCGATGCAGAGAGAGATAGTGATACAGAGAGAGAGAAAGATCAAAAGGAACATAAAATTCGACATCCCAATTAGGATCTGGCAAAAAATACTAGAATCAGTTTTAGAACCAATTGCCCTTTATGGTTCTGAGGTCTGGGGTTCTCTCACCAACCAAGATTTCACCAAATGGTACAAACACCAAATTGAGACTGCATTCAGAATTCTTCAAAATTAAACTTGGTGTACAATGTAAGTTGTACACCATGCAGAGAAAATGCAGAGAAGAATTAGGCCGATACCCACTAATTATCAAAATCCAGAAAATAGCCGTTAAATTCTACAACCACCTAATAGGAAGCGATTCCCAAACCTTCCATAACAAAGCCATCACCTACAGAGAGATGAACCAGGAGAAGATTCCCCTAAGCAAGCTGGTCCTGGGGGGGCACTGTTCACAAACACAAACACACCCCACAGAGCCCCAGGACAGAAACACAATTAGACCCAACCAAATCATGAGAAGAAAAAATATAATTAATTGACACATCAGAAAGAATTCAGAAAAATACTGAGCAAACTAGAATGCTATTTGGCCCTCAACAGAGAGTACACAGTGGCAGAATACCTGACCACTGTGACTGACCCAAACATAAGGAAAGCTTTGACTATGTACAGACTCAGTGAGCATAGCCTTGCTATTGAGAAAGGCCACCGTAAGTAGACCTGGCTCTCAAGAAAAGACAGGCTATGTGCACCCTGCCCACAAAATGAGGTGGAAGCTGAGCTGCACTTCCTAACCTCCTGCCAAATGTATGACAATATTAGAGACACATATTTCCCTCAGATTACACAGACACACAAAGAATTAGAAAACAAATCCAATTTTGATAAACTCCCATATCTACTGGGTGAAATATCACGGTGTGCCATCACAGCAGCAAGATGTGTGACCTGGTACCACAAGAAAAGGGCAACCAGTAAAGAACAAACACTATTGTAAATACAACCCATATTTATGTTTATTTATTTTCCCTTTTGTATATAGGCAAACATGATATTTGAAATGTCTTTATTCTTTTGGAAATGTTGTGTGTGTAATGTTAACTGTTCATTTCTTATTGTTTATTTCACTTCTGTTTATTATCTATATCACTTGCTTTGGCAATGTAAACATATGTTTCCATTGCCAATGAATGCCAATGAATTGAATTGAAAGAGAGAGAGAAAGTGAGAAAGAAAGTGAGAGGGAGAGAGAGAGAATCTTAAATTAATCTTATCATCCCACTCTCTCCCTTTCTCTGGTACTCTCTTTATCTACTGTTTCTCCCAGACGTCCCAAGGCTATTGCACAGGCAAATTATTTAACAAAAGAGCGCAAATGAAAACAGCATGAGACAAGCTGCTGGGAGCAAAGGAAAGAGAGAGAGAGCAGAGAGAGAGGGGGGGGGGTGTAGACAAAGAGAGGTAGGTAGGTAAGGAGGGACTGTGGGGAAAGATAATTAGAGAAGGGGATGTTCAGAGTAACATGACCAACAGCACTGAGACTGATTCCTGCTAATTCCAGCCATGCAAAACACTATATTTACACACACACACACACACACACACACACACACACACACACACACACACACACACACACACACCTTCCCTGCATGCCCACGCCCATTGACTCCTCCAGCTCCTGGTGTGTAATGACATGCAGAGAACATGATCTGGATTTTCCTCCTCTCTTTTCTGCTTCCAAAACCAAGCTTTAACATATCATATACAGTCACCTATACATGTATTGGCACCTTTGATTTAAAAAAAATGAGCAATAAAGACTTTTATAAAAATGTAGAATACAAATACTGAGCTACAGTGGGGCAAAAAAAGTATTTAGTCAGCCACCAATTGTGCAAGTTCTCCCACTTAAAAAGATGAGAGAGGCCTGTAATTGTCATCATAGGTACACTTCAACTATGACAGACAAAATTATATATTTTTTCCCAGAAAATCACCTGGAGGCTGAAACTGGGCCGTAAGTGGATCTTCCAGGAAGACAATAACCCCAAGCACACATCACAATCTACCAATAATTGGTTTATTGACCACAACATCAACATTTTGGAATGGCCTAGAACCCCATTGAATTGAATTTAATTGGGCAAAGATGAAGGATATCAAGTATCTGGGAAGTGTATGGAGGAACGGTCTAAGATGACTCCCTATGTGTCTCATTAAACATTTTAGAAAAAGGCTCAGTATCCTTGTATGGGTAGGGCGCACAAAGTATTGAAAACAAGGGTGCCATATTGTAAGATCAAAATTATAATTTACTGTACTCGTTTATTTTTTGTGCACATTATTTTTTCCCCTCATCTCTATCAAGGGTGCCAATCATTGTGGAGGTTACTGTATCGTCTCTCAGAATTCCAATTTAACCTGATGTCAAAGATGCAATCAAGTGTTTGACGAAAATATTTGTCAGATCAGCCCCAAGCAATGAATAAAATCACAGTTGAAAAAGCATATCATAACCACATGCAGATGTGAGAGACATGAAAATCCTCACTGTGAATGTTGGTTTTTCAGGTTTTCTCAACACCGCAGTGTGTTGAGTTGTGTTGTGTGTTCCTGAAGCTCTGCATGGCATGCTGATTGTTCCCTGCTGTGTGTTTATGATAAGAGCAGGATCCTTCTCTGGTATTTTCCTCTCACAAAGAGACTACACACAAAAAAAAAATGTAGCTCTCTGATTCGACCTGAAATCTACTGCTGTCTGCCTGTCTCTCTTTGTCTGTCTGTCTGTCCTACCTCCCCCCCCCCCCCCCCCCCGTGTATGCTCCCTGTCGTCGGAGAGAGGTACAACACACACACAAACACACATTATGCGCACACAGATGCTCACACACACAATCACACATACAAATGCACACACGAACACACACACACACACACGCACAAAGACCTTGAGATAGAGGCAAGGGAGGATTCAAATTTGGGAGGAGCGGCCGTGTTAGGGCTGGAGAAAGAGACAGACTGTGGCTGCTGGGAAAACACAAAGACTGTGAATATGAATTATTACTACTGTCAACACTCTCTCTACCGCGCCCTCTCTCTTTCTCTCTATCCCCTTCTCTTTTCTTTACACACAGACACACGCTCAGACACACACTCTCTCACACACACACACACACACACACACACACACACACACACACACACAACCCTCTCAGTTTCACCACCACTCCGCTCTCATCTCACTAGGGAGTAGACATCTACCACACCATAAACCATAAAGAAATGTGAACATGTGTGTGTCTGTCTGTGTGTAGGCCTATGCGAGCGTGTGTGTGTGTGTGTCTGAGTGTTTCAGAGAAGTCATCTGAGTATTATAATGGTGATGATTTTAGACCTCTTTGTGCTCTTCCTGGAAGTTGCCATTACCTGGTTGCCAAGGCTTTCAATTAGCAGGCTTGGTGAATCAACAACAACAGCAAGAGTTCCGAACAGAAGCAGCCTTCCTAAACACAACAAAGTGTTCCTATGGGAGGAGATGAAGGGATGCTCCCTCCACACAGCCTGGTAGAGGAGGAGGTGGAGAGAACGGAGAAGAGAGAGAACGCAGAGAGAACTGGCAGCAGTCAGAATGGGTTTGGTAGTGCCTTAGAACTATTCATCTCCACACACACACACACACAATAAAAGAAACAGCAGGAACAAAAGAATGAGGGAATGCTGCCTCTAATTATCCAGCTAGGTTTCCTCTGACAGCCCTCCTTGCTCCCCCTCTTCTCCCTCTCCCCTCTCTCTCTCTCTCCACCCGGCCCACTGTAAGTTATAAATCACTAGTCTACACCCTGTTGGAGGAGATGCCAGAATGTTTGGTCTCAGTGGACTAACATTGGAAACAATATGAAGGAATTGTCCTGTTTTTCCCTCGGCACCAAGGTAACTGCAGCTGCTCTCTTTGTGTGTCTTACAGGAGGTGGGGACATTATAGTATATCTCCAATGAAATGCCTCTCACCTGCCCCCATGCAATACTGTCATAGTTTCCTAATACACACGCCACAGTCTCTATCATGCTCTCCCTCCCTCCCTCTCTTCCTGGGGAAATTCTCTTCAGTGGATTGAAATGTGTTTTAACCCATTCATGGTTTCCTACTTACGCTAACAGAGAGCGGTCTGAGAGTGACAGGCCTGCCCTCTCTCCTGCCACTTCTCCTGACTAGTCCCTTCCTGATCCAGAGAGGTGAGGCTGGAGGCTGACTTAGACAAGACCGCTGTTGGAATTCACCCTACCGCCATCTGCTGCCCTGGCCAATGTACACACAGCTAGGAGCCTAAGAGGTCCGTCATTCTATCCCTCTCCAATCTCTCCATCTGACATCTATCACTCAAAAGCCTGCATGGCTCCGTGGCTCCACTGGGTCCACATGGGATTCCAGCAGGACTTACAATAGATCTGGGACTTATGGGAGATGAAGGGATCTGGACCTCAGTGACCCGTGATCAACACCTGGGACTGGGAGAGACGGGTTACAATATTTCATCCTCTCATGAAGAACGGTGAAAAAACATTTGTTCCTTTGAAGTACTTTGGTTTATTTGAATCGCTCGGACTGTTTAATTGCCGAGTGCTGGCATTAGTTGAGGTTAAGGTGAATGGTGAGGTGCGGAATCGACAAAAGCATACGCCCAAAGCGGCTTTTGAGTCCTTACCATTAGCGGCTCTAGTATAATAGTTCTGCAGCATTAGTGCCTATTGAGTGGCAGCATTCCACTTTCCTAAGCTAACAACACCCACATCAATGACTGTCAAGTAGTGAGGGGATCACTCTCGATGGGCTTGACGGCTTAAAAGTCTTGTTTTTTTCTCTCTCTAAAAAGCTGCAAAGGGAAAACACTGGGTTGAATTCCTCGGTAATGTAGGTGTCTGCCTGGTGTGTGTGGTTTGATATGGCATGGTAAGTATTTAATTGGCCGTCTGGCCTGGATCCCACAAGCGCTTTGATTAACTTAATGACGGCCTGGTAGGTTTGCATTTTAATCACAGACTGATACACACTGGCAGTGCTGCTTCTGCACCACAATGGGAAACACTGAAAGTGTCTCCACTTCACCTCAAAATGCACTGCCTTTTCCATCCTTTTATGACGTGGGGTTGTGATCAGATATTCCGTGCTTGAATCTCCTGCCTGGGTTTACACAGAGATCAACCATGTTAGTGTGCAATAGACGTTAACATGTCATAGTTGAGCCGCTCGGGCAGAGCATCAGGTCTCTGGAACTTCCAACTCTTTTTAAGCAATATTTACAGAGAAAGATAATAGCAAAGAAAGTACATACAGATAATAAATGTGCACAAGGACAAGCACTGACTGCCACCGAGCACATAAAAAGCTCTGGCGGCTGATAGTTGAGTTCATATGGGAATGACCATGACAGAGGGGAGGCCAGATGACCTTTGACCCCCAGGGAGATAGTGTTGACCCTGTCCAGTGATAAGGGGAGTGGTTCACAGTGGGGTGGTGTTGACGGTTGAGTCTGGTGTGTAGGTGAGGGGCCATGCTGTGTGTGGACTAGGGGCAGTGACAGATAGTGGATGGATATGACTAACACCTCAGCAAACACAAGGCCAGGCCATTTCTCTCAGGCTGCCTGACAGACAGCACCACAGCGTGCTTGCCTGGCAGGCTCTTATCTGACCTCCACACCCATAAATCAGGCAGAAACATAAACACCTGATCAAACAGTACCCCCAGCCGCTGGGCCGCCCTGGGAGATGACACGGGGGGGGGGGGGGGGGGGGGGGGGGGGGGGGTAGGATGACCATGCTGAAAGAAACAGAGATAGGTGGATGCTCATAGCATTCCGTCTGACTGAAATTCCTGCATGCCATCCCATCAACCAGGTAAACTAGGTTTAGTTATTTACCCATGCAAACACCAGAGCAGTATCGGTGTGTCAGTAACTCCCACTGTGTTCTCCATATGTTTACTCCAGTAGCGCATTGACAAATCCAGTCAACTTTATTTGGGTTCAGAAATAGCTCATCACATTCACAGCAGGCCCAGTCTGTACACAAGCAGGCTTTCCCCTGTAACAGCCTCTAGTCACACTCCTATGAAACTGTGACTAATCTGGAGCAGGTGAACACACACACACACATACATACACACACAGATGTTCTGCTCTGATTTGTGTGCAGTGCAAAAGCCCACAGCCTGAGTGAATATTGGAGCGTTTGATAGCTGGCTGTATTTGATCAGATTCTGTTTGCCTGCTTGTCTGTGCTTGACTCTCACCCAGTAGACACTCGAAGAACAAAAGGTGCTATCTAGAACCTAAAAGGGTTCCTCGCCTGTCCCCACAGTAGAACCGTTTTGGGTTTCATGTAGAACGTTTTCCACAGAGGGTTTACATGGAAACCAAGTTGGTTCTACCTGAACCCAAAAAGTGTTTTACATGAAACCAAAAAGGGTTCTCCTATGGGGACACGTGAAGTGTAGGCCATGAAGGATACAGAGGGATCCGAGTTTTCCCTCAGTAAATAGAGTCATTTGTGTTTGTTATTTTTCTCTGATGTTTTTGTATGCCATTATTTTACAGCATCATGCAGTAGGTGAACAGAGTGAATTTGCAACAGTGACTATGTTCTTTCCTTTCCTCAGGTCTAATCTGTAGAGCAGGCTCCAGTGGAATGGGGAAGGAGAGACACACCCGGCCCGTATCACTGTGGCTTACAGTGGCTCTTTGTGCTATGGGCCTTCCCAGGCTGGGATACCTTACCTATCAGGACCTCAGGCTCCAGCTTTCTGCCTGCACTGATAACACTGACCAGACCGCTGCCTGCTGCTGCAGCCTGCATCTCTCTCTCTTTGTCCACCCCTCTCTTTCACCCACCTTACCCTCCCTCCCACCCTTCTCTCCCCATATCTGTCTGTCCTTCTCCTGTGAGCTTGTCATGCCATCTCTAGGCGACAGGGTTTTGCTAGCACACTATTCAGGGAAGGAATTAAGGGGGAGGAGAAAGGAGAGAGGAGAGGAAGAGGCGACGACAGTGGGTAGAAAAATTGCAATTTAGCAAAAAAAAAAAAAAAGAAGGGGGACAATGCGTTGGACATAAATAAGGTTTGGTGACAGGAGCAGCGGGTCCAGGATTAAGACTGTCTCAGAGATAACAATTAGAGCTGAATACATTAGCCTCTGTGATGGATCGAGGGGCCACAAGCTGAGAGCCAGGAAGGGATTTTTGCTTCTACCATTCCTTCATTAAATGTGAAAGTAGAGAAGTCTTCTGGGGTTTGTGGACATAAGGAGAACATGCTAAGGGATGGAGGTTTAGCCAGCATTATACATCTGCTAAGGGGGCCCCAGATGCACAGCGCACGGCACGGCCAACCTGTTAAGCCAATCCCATTCTGCCATTCTCACCAGCTGAGAGCAGGAGTCAAGCCAAGTTATTTTGGTGTTAGTTTTCTCGCTATATGTTCGGAAAGGGCTATTGAATGTGACAGTATTTCTATCTCTCAAAGGCACCAGAGAACACACTCTGACACCAATCTGCAAGCATGACACGCATAATGGTTTAGAAGCTACACACACACACACACACACACACACACACACAGAGAGAGAGAGAGCACCAGCCTGGTCTTCTCCTTCCACCCGTTCCCCTGTGGCCTTCCATTCTCTCCTCGTCAGCAATTTATTCTCCGAATTTAGGCACAAAAAACAAGACAAGGGAGAAAAAACACATTCAGCCATACGCATTGAAAGAAGTATGCTCTGTACTCCTAATGTAGTACTCCCCCCCTCCCCCACCACAGTGCTGCTAATTGACTATTCACAAAGCCTGCCCATTTATCATCAGAAGAAGAGAGACACAGCAACAGTAGAGAGGAAGAGGAGGACAGGAAATAGACCATCTAAAAGCATCTCTGCTACTCAGTAGATTCTCCCCCATCACTCTGGGGTTGTGTGTGTGTGTGTGTGTGTGTGTGTGTGTGTGTGTGTGTGTGTGTGTGTGTGTGTGTATCTCCATCCTCCCAGAGACCCCACAGCCCATCTCCTGTGCTTCTATATGATATCAGTAGCGCTGGGCAGTGAGCAGTGGGCTATATACCAATCATCTAGAACTGGGAAGATAAACCAAACATGATCAACACGACGAACCAACCATTTACTGAGGACATTTTACTGATATTGTTCATAACGATAAGTTGCCTATACCAGAAAAATGTGAAGTTTGAATGTGAAGATAAATGTGAATGTAGCCGAGGTGTCACATGTGCTCCCTCTCCAGCCTCTAGGTCACCAGGCTGCTCGTTAGGGCACACACCTGTCACCAGTGTTATGTGCATAATGACACTCACCTGGACTCCATCACCTCCTCCATCACCTCCTTGATTATGTCACTCCCTTTGGGTTCTTCCCCAGTCGTCACTGTTCCTGTTTTATGTCGGTGCGCTGTTTGTGTTCCATGTTTGTTTATTACATGTATTCACTCCCTGAACGTGCTTCCTGACTCTCAGGGTACATAGTTACACTAGGTAATAATAAAAGTAAAATAAGTCAAATGAAAAATAAAATAATTATTGCTCGATTTATCCTGATAAGTCATTTTATCGTGATTTGGATTTTGGCCCATATCGCCCAGCTGTTAGATCATCCTAACATTCACTCTAAAACAACAACTAATGTATGAATGAGTGGTGATTTTTTTTCTTCTTCTGAAAACATACATTTGGCGTGTTCTTCCTTCCTTGCAAACTAGCAGCTGTCATTTCGTTCATTTCAACACACACAAGCCATAGAAAGTCAGAGAAACACAAGCCATTAGCCAAGAGGAAGAAAAGCAAACACACAACACAGTGAGATGAGGACTAACAGCTCTGAGCCTTCAGCCACTGGGCCACACAGCCCAGAGCCACATGGCCACCTCTCAGAGAGACTCTACTTCCTCTCCCCCCTGCCTGGCTCCATGGCCAACACCCTTTCCCTGTTGGCGCTTTGATATGAGTCGGCCTCCTCTCCGCTCAATGGAAACGCTGAGCATATGGGAATATAAAGGAATGTATTTAGACAGTGTGTTTCAGCGCAGACACACACAAACCATCCGTCTCCGTTTATGTTATATATGTTAATGAAGGTGTTCTGGGATTGATCCAAACATCGGAAGACTGGACTAATGGGAGAGGAGGGTAGTGGGAAACTGTACAGGAAACATAGAGGTCGCATACCTCAGGCAAACTGCCCCAAGTTAATGAAAATAAACACTGTTATTTATCCACCTTAGTGGCTGTGAGTGGAGACTGGAGAGCACTTACAATCATCTTGTTGGCAGTGTCTCCACATCCACAAACACACACCACAGGGAATAACACTTCACATCAACATAGTGAACATAGGGGCAGCAGGTACTGTAGTCTAGTGGTTAAGATTGTTGTGCCAGTAACCAAAAGGCCAACTAGGTGAAAAGTCTGCTCCTGTAAGAGCGTCTGCTAAATAAATCAAATATAAATGTAGAGCCATGGCTGAGAAATACAACCGACCTCCAGAAAATATTCAAACTGTTTATTTATTACAGTACCATGCTATTCTATTGTAATCTGTTGGATGAATATACTGCTTGCAAAATGGCTGAGATTGGTGGTCAGGTTGCAGTGGTGTTGCCGTTGGTGACAGTGACAGACATTTGAAGTGGGGAGCCATTAGTTAATGGAGTGGGACAGACAGATGGAGTGAGTCTGACCTCCTCCCCTTTCCTCTCGATACAACCCCTCTTCAGAGATTACAATCAAAGAGGAGTACACAGAAAAACAGAGAGAGAGAGAGGTGGAAGGGTGTCCTTCCTCCATCTGTCAATCACCCAGCCTGACATGACACATATCCTCAGATCCACATCAAGGGGATCTCTCCCTCTCTCTCTCCCTCTCTCCCTCTCTCCCTCTCTCCCCCTCTCCCCCCCTCCACTAGCAATCTCATCCTTTTAGGAAAACTCATGTCCCTGCCCATCAAAGCCCAGTGTCTTTCTTTGGATGTGGTGTTGTGTATCAACAGGCAGTGTTGGGTTACACACAGCTCTTGTTTCACCAACACTCCCTCTCCAGAAAGAGAGAGGGCGAGGAAGAAAAAGGTCTGACTGGGACAAAGAGATGTCCAGTATATACATGTCTGACTGGGACAAAGAGAGGTCCAGTATATACATGTCTGACTGGGACAAAGAGAGGTCCAGTATATACATGTCTGACTGGGACAAAGAGAGGTCCAGTATATACATGTCTGACTGGGACAAAGAGAGGTCCAGTATATACATGTCTGACTGGGACAAAGAGAGGTCCAGTATCTACATATCTGACTGCCGGACCAGTCTTCCTTCTGTGTCCATCAGAAAGGACCCCATCATACAGCCCCATCAGGTTTGATATCTCATCTAGTGTCCATGGAGCCATCGGATAAGGAACAGCAAACACACACTTACATCACATACACACATGTATATACAGTATACACACACACACACGTGTATCATGTAAGACTGTGGGTATGTATGGGTCTAAGTGACTCATTTCCTCATCCATAGAGGGAAACCTGACGCTTTGTGGTTAAACTTTAAACCCTGCCGCAAGCCTAACCATCTCTCAAATGGCACACTGTCCAATTAGGTCTAGAACATCATTTATTTGTCCTCATATGGCGGCTCTAAAATGGACTCTTCTGCCCAATAACCTTAAGTGAACACTGTCCATGACTTTCCCTTCACCTCAATAAAAAGCTCCATGATTGAATCAACTGAGGTCAATGGGACACATGTTCATTTCCCAGGGTCCTCTGGCTCCCTGCAGGCAGAGGAATATGCTGAGTGTCCTGCCTGACATTTATTGGATGGGAACTAGGTTATAGATGTTTTTCTCTCTTTTTCCTCCTCCCTTCAGTTCCAGCATGGCTCCGCTAGTCTGACCCTGTGTGTGTTTCTGCTTACCAGGCAGTATCCCAGCCCCTTGGTCACGCTTCAGGCTCCAGTACACACTTCATCTGTCACTGTCTCTGCTCTGTCACTTCAGCTCTGCGTCCCCAAAAGAACAAGTCTCAATTCTTCACCATGAAGGACAGAGAACGGAGCCAGCACTTCTTGTTTCTCTACATCTCTGTCACTCGTCTCCTGCTCCCTTCACTCTCTATGTCGTCATCACTCCCATAGTCTGACTTCAACCATGTCTCCCTCTCTGACACCTTTTATACATACATATCTCCCTCTCCCATTACAGCATTCTCTCTCTCTCATTTTTTGTACATAATGTTGCCGCTATTGTCTCTTATGAATGAAAGTAACTTCTGGACATCAGGACTGTGATTACTCACCACGGACTAGCAGAATCCTCTTTTTCCTCTAACGAGTCTGATGAGCCCGACACGAACGACATACTGCTTTCTTTGTAACAGGCCCAGATCCCCGTGATTTGCGTGAAGAGGAGGCGGAGAAAAAGGGGCGGGCTGCCTTCTGAGAATTCGTAAGCGACCGAATAAAACCCCACTTCCTTCCATTCTGCTAGCAAACGTGCAATCTTAGGACAATAAAATAGATGACCTACGTGTAAGATTAAACTACCAACGGGACATTCAAAACTGTAATATCTTATGCTTCACAGAGTCGTGGCTGATTGACGACACTATCAACATACAGCTGGCTGTCACACCCTGACCTTAGAGAGCCTTTTATGTCTCTATTTGGTTTGGTCAGCGTGTGATTTGGATGGGCATTCTATGTTTTTGTTTTCTATGATTTTGTATTTCTATGTTTTGGCCGGGTATGGTTCTCAATCAGGGACAGCTGTCTATCGTTGTCTCTGATTGGGAACCATACTTAGGTAGCCCTTTCCCTCCTTTCTTTGTGGGAAGTTAACTTTGTTTGTGGCACATTGACCTTAAGCTTCACGGTTGTTTTGTATTGTTCATTGTTTTTGTCGGCGTCATCCTAAATAAAAGGAATACGTACGCTCACCACACTGCGCTTTGGTCTAGTTCTTTCGACGGCCGCACTAAGACAACATTGAATGAGCTGCATTCTGCCATAAGCAAACAAGAAAACACTCACCCAGAGGCAGTGCTCCTAGTAGCCAGGGACTTTAAAGCAGGGAAACTTAACCTTTTTGGGATAGGGGGCAGCATTTTCATTTTTGGATGAATAGCGTGCCAAAAGTGAACTGCCTCCTACTCTGTCCCAGATGCTAATATATGCATATTATTATTAGTATTGGATAGAAAATACTCTGGAGTTTTCAAAACTGTTTGAATGATATATGTGAGTATAACAGAACTCATATGGCAGGTGAAAACATGAGAAAAATCCAACCAGGAAGTGGGACATCTGAGGTTTGTAGTTTTTTAAAGCTTGATGAGGTTGCACTTCCTAGGGCTTCCACTAGATGTCAACCGTCTTTTGAAACTTGAATGAGGATTATACTATGAAGGAGGGGCTCATGAGAACAGTCAGTTGTCTGGCAGAGAGCCTTGGTCTCATGACGCGCTCTCCCGACAGAGTTACCTCTCGTTCCAGTGCTTCTCTGAAGACAAAGGAATTCTCAGGTTGGAACATTATTGATGTTTTATGTTAAAAACATCCTAACGATTGATTCCATACATCGTTTGACATGTTTCTAAAGGACTGTAATAGAACTTTTCGAGTTTTTGTCTGGATGAAGTGACTGCACCTTATGAAGATGGATTACTGGGCTGAACACGCTAACAACAAGTGGCTATTTGGACATAAATTATGAAACTTTATGGAACAAATCAGTCATTTATTGTCAAACTGGGTTTCCTGGGAGTGACTTCTGATGAAGATCATCAAAGGTAAGGGAATATTTATGGTGTTGTTTCTAACTTTGTTGATTCCAAAATGGAGGATATTTTCTCTGGCTGTTTTGGGTTCTGAGCGCAGTTCTCAGATTATGCTTTTTCCGTAAAGTTTTTTTGAAATCTGACACAGACTTCTCCTTAATGCAACCGGTATCTTTAATTCTGTGAATAACACTAGTATCTTTTATCAATGTTTATTATGAGTATTTCTGCAAAATCACCGGATGCTTTGGAACCAAAACATTACTGCATGTAAGGCGCCAATGTAAACTGACATTTTTGGATATAAATATGCACATTATCAAACAAAACATACATGTATTGTGTAACATGGTGTCCTATGAGTGTCATCTGATGAAGATCATCAAAGGTTAGTGATTAGTTTTATCTATATTTCTGCTATCTTTGGCTGGAAAAATGGCTGTTTTTTGACTTGGCGGTGATCTAACATGTTGTGCTGTAAAGCATTTTTGAAATCGGACACAATGGGTAGATTAACAAGATGTTTATCTTTCATTTTCTGTATTGGACTTATTAATGTGTGAAAGTTACATATTTCTAAAAAATATTGTTGAATTTCGCGCCCTGCCCTGCCTTTTCAGCGGTATGTTGTCGAGGCGGAACCCCCCTGCGCTAGAAAGGTTAAATCTGTTTTACCAAATTTCTATCAGCATGTTGAATGTGCAACCAGATGGGGAAAAACCTCTGGACCACCTTTACTCCACACACAGACACGCATACAAAGCTCTCCCCCACCCTCCATTTGGCAAATCTGACCAAACATTAAAGCAGGAAGCCCCTGTGACTAGATCAATAAAAAAGTGATCAGATGAAGCAGATGCTAATCTACAGGACTGTTTTGCTAGAATAGACTGGAATATGTTCCGGGATTCCTCCGATGGCATTGAGGAGTACACCACATCAGTCATTGGCTTCATCAATAAGTGCATCATCCCCACAGTGACATACTCCAACCACAAGCCATAGATTACAGGCAACATCTGCACTGTGCTAAAGGCTAGAGCTGTTGCTTTCAAAGAGTGGGACACTAACCCGTACGCTTATAACAAATCCCGCTATGCCCTCAAACAAACCATCAAACAGGCACGAGTCGTACTACACCGGCTCTGACACTCGTCGGATGTGGCAGGGCTTGCAAACCATTAGACTACAAAAGGAAGCACAGCCGAGAACTGCCCAGTGACACGAGGCTACCAGACGAGCTAAACTACTTCTATGCTCGTTTCGAGGCAAAAAACCCTGAAACATGCATGAGCGCACCAGCTGTTCTGGAAGACTGTGTGATCACGCTCTCCACAGCTGATGTGAGTAAGACTTTTAAACAGGTCAACATTCACAATGCCGCAGGGCCAGACGGATTACCAGGACATGTACTGTGAGTATGCGCTGACCAACTGGCAAGTGTCTTAACAGACATTTTCAACCTCTCCCTGCTCGAGTCTGTAATATCAACATATTTTAAGCAGACCACCATAGTGCCTGTGCCCAGAAACACTAAGGTAAACTGCCTAAATGACTACCGACCTGTAGCACTCATGTCTGTAGCCATGAAGTGCTTTGAAAGGCTGGGCATGGCTCGCAAACACCACTATCCCAGGAACCCTAGACCCACTCCAATTTGCATACCGCCCCAACATATCCACAGATGATGCAATCTCTATTGCACTCCACAGTGCTCTTTCACAGATGGACAAAATGAACACCTATGTGAGAATGCTATTCATTGACTACAGCTCAGCATTCAACACCATAGTGCCCTCAAAGTTCATCAATAAGCCAAGGACCCTGGGACTAAACACCTCCCTCTGCAACTGGATCCTGGACTTCCTGACAGACTGCCCCCAGGTGGTAAGGGTAGGTAACAACACATCCGCCATGCTGATCCTCAACACAGGGGCGTGTGCTCAGTTCCCTCCTGTACTCCCTGCTCACTCATGACTGCTCACTCATGACTGCACAGCCAGGCATGACTCTAACACAATCATTAAGTTTGCCGATGACACAACAGTGGTAGGCCTGATCACCGACAACGACGAGACAGCCTAAAGGGAAGAGGTCAGAGACCTGGCCGTGTCGTGCCAGGACAACAACCTCTCCCTCAACATACTCAAGACAAAAGAGATGATTGTGGACTACAGGAAAAAGAGGACAACGCACACCCCCAATAACATCGACAGGGCTGCAGTGGAGCAGGTTGAGACCTCTAAATTCCTTGGTGTCCATATCACCAACAAACTAAAGCACACCGAGACAGTCGTGAAGGGGGCACGACAAAGCCTATTCCCCCGAGGGAGACTGAAAAGTTTTGGCATGGGTCCTCAGATCCTCAAAAGGTTCTACAGCTGCACCATCGAGAGCATCCTGACTGGTTGCATCACTGCCTGGTATGGCAACTGCTCAGCCTCCGACCGCAAGGCACTACAGAGGGTAGTGCGAACGGCCCAGTACATCACTGGGGCCAAGCTTCCTGCCATCCAGGACCTCTATACCAGACGGTGTCAGAGGAAGGCCCTAAAATTGTCAAAGACTCCAGCCACCCTAGTCATAGACTGTTTTCTCTGCTACTGCACGGCAAGTGGTTCCAGAGCGCCAAGTCTAGGTCCAAGAGGCTTTTAAACATCTTCTACCCCCAAGCCATAGGACTCCTGAACACCTAATCAAATGGCTACCCAGACTATTTGCATTGCCCCTCCCCCTCGCTCCTCTCCCCCTTTACACCGCTGCTACTCTCTGTTGTTATCATCTATGCATAGTCACTTTAATAACTCTACCTTCCTGTACATATTACCTCAACTGACCGAACTCACATTGACTCTGTATATCGTCTCGCTATTGTTATTTTACTGCTGCTCTTTAATTACGTTACTTTTATTTCTTATTCTTATCCGTATTTTTTAAAACTGCATTGTCGGTTAGGGGCTCAAAAGTAAGCATTTCACTGACATGGGCCCTCAGATCATCACCAAGTGCTACAGCTGCACCATTGAGAGCACCTTGACTGGCTGCATCACCGCTTGTTATGGCAACTGCTTGGCATCCGACCATAAGGCGCTACAGAGGGTAGTGCATACCGCCCAGTACATCAAACTCCAACCACCCAAGTCATGGACTGTTCTCTCTGCTACCACATGGCAAGCGCTTACCGGAGCGCCAAGTCTGGGACCAAAAGGCTCCTGAACAGCTTCTACCCCAAAGCCATAAGACTGCTGAACATTTAATCAAATGGCCACCTGGACTATTTGCAATGCTGCCCCTTTTTTTAGTTCTGACTCTCTTGCACTGGCTCTATGAACACTCAATGGATTCTACCCACACACTCACATATACTACACTGACACTTCAACACACACACACACACACACACATACTTTCTGTCACGCTTGTGCCTGCTCCCGCTCCCCCTCCCTGGCACTCGAAGGTGCCAGGCTCCCCAGCATTACGCACTCCTGCCACCATCAGTACGCACACCTGCCTTTCCCCATTACGCACATCAATGTATTATTGGACTCACCTGGACTCAATCACCTGTTTATTACCTCCACTATATTGTTCAGTTCCCCATCTCTGTTCCCCGCTGCTGCATTGATGGTCGTCTGTCCTTACGTTACCCGGTGCTGACGATGTTGCTTGTTTGTTCCATGTCTGTTCCTATTAAATGTTGACCCCCCCTTACCTGCTTCTCATCTCCGGCGTCGGTCCTTACACTTTCACACTCTTCACATACTCTGCTGCTACTCTGTTAATCATATATCCTGATTGTCTAGTCAATTTTTCCCCTACCCACATGTAGTTGAAGTCGAAAGTTTACATACACCTTTTTCACAATTCCTGACATTTAATCCTCATAACAATTCCCTGTCTTAGGTCAGTTAGGATCACCACTTTATTTTAAGAATGTGAAATGTCAGAATAATAGTAGAGAGAATGATTTATTTCAGCTTTTATTTATTTCATCACATTCCCAGTGGGTCAGAAGTTTACATACACTAAATTAGTATTTGGTAGCATTGCCTTTAAATTGTTTAACTTGGGTCAAATGTTTCAGGTAGCCTTCCAAAAGCTTCCCACAATAAGTTGGGTGAATTTTTTCACATTCCCCCAGACAGAGCTGGTGCAACTGAGTCAGGTTTGTAGGCCTCCTTGCTCGCACATGCTTTTTCAATTCTGCCCACAAATGTTATATAGGATTGTGGTCAGGGCTAAGCGATGGCCACTCCAATACCTTGACTTTCTTGTCCTTAAGCCATTTTGCCACAACTTTGGAAGAAATATGCTTGGGGTCATTGTCCATTTGGAAGACCCATTTGCGACCAAGCTTTAACTTCCTGACTGATGTCTTGAGATGTTGCTTCAATATAGCCACGTAATTTTCCTGCCTCATGATGCCATCTATTTTGTGAAGTGCACCAGACCCTCTTGCAGTAAAGCACCCCCACAACATGATGTTGCCACCCCCGTGCATCATGGTTGGGATGGTGTTCTTCAGCTTGCAAACCTCCCCCTTTTTTCCTCCAAACATAACGATGATCATTATGGCCAAACAGTTCTATTTTTGTTTCATCAGACCAGAGGACATTTCTCCAAAATGTACAATCTTTGTCCCTATGTGCAGTTGCAAACCGTAGTCTGGCTTTTTTATGGCGGTTTTGGAGCCGTGGCTTCTTCCTTGCTGAGAGGCCTTTCAGGTTATGTCGATACTATACTACTCGTTTTACTGTGGATATAGATACTTTTGTACCTGTTTCCTCCAGCATCTTCACAAGGTCCTTTGCTGTTGTTCTAGGATTGATTTGCACTTTTCGCACCAAAGTACGTTAATCTCTAGGAGACAGAACGCATCTCCTTCCTGAGCGGTATGATGGCTGCGTGGTCCCATGGAGTTTATACTTGCGGACTATTGTTTGTACAGATGAACGTGGTACCTTCAGGCGTTTGGAAATTGCTCCCAAGGACGAACTAGAGGTCTTGGCTGATTTCTGTTGATTTTCCCATGATGTCAAGCAAAGAGGCACTGAGTTTGAAGGTAGACCTTGAAATACATCCACAGGTACACCTACAATTGACTCAAATGACTCAATCAGAAGCTTCTAAAGCCATGACATAATTTTCTGGAATTTCCCAAGCTGTTTAAAGGCACAGTCAATTTAGTGTATGTAAACTTCTGACCCACTGGAATTGTGATAGTGAATTATAAGTGACATTATCTGTCTGTAAACAATTGTTGTAAAGATTACTTGTGTCATGCAAAAAGTAGATAGAATAGAAAAGTCCTACCCATCTTGCCAAAACTATAGTTTGTTAAGAAGAAATTTGTGGAGTGGTTGAAAAACGTGTTTTAATGACTCCAACCTAAGTGCATGTAAACTTCCGACTTCAACTGTAGATACTGTATTACCTCAACTACTTCGTACCCCTGCACATTGACTCGGTACCAGTACTCATGTATATAACTTTGTTATTGCTATTTCATTGTGTTACTATTTCCTTTTTTTTCTTACTTTTTAATTCTGCATTGTTGGGAAGTAAGCATTTCATGGTAAAGTCAACACCTGTTGTATTTGGCACATGTGACAAATAAAATGTTATATGATTTAGACCACATTAGGCTAACACATGTTGACTCTCTTACAGCCCAAACTCAGGAGTATCAGACAGAGGGGGCTCTGTTCCACCGCATATGGGAGACCCCTGGACCCTGAAATGACCCGTGGATGACCCCTGCGTCAGTTGGACCCCTTTGAGTTGAATCAGTAGGAAATAACTCAGTTGAGATTCTACAAGCTGTCCCTCTGTTCTAGCTCAACTTTAAACCTCAACATCCCAAAATAAACTCCCCAGGTGGACAAATAGCATAAAGAAAGACAGGTTTGGTGTTGGGCAGCAGTAGACCTCCTCAGAGTGAGTCAGCGGATCGGACACAGGAAGTAGCTGGGTGATAGATGGATACCCAGTGTGACTGAGGCAGGGACGGAGTGTGAGGGCATGCCCACTGTCGTTAATCCCTGTCACCAGGAAGGAGAGGAACACACCATCTCTGCTGTCCTCTGTTATCAGTGCTTCCCTCTCTTCTCTGTCCTTCCTGCCTGCTGCCAGAATCAGTGCCTTTGTCCCCTTCACCACCCCTCCCCTCCTTTATAGTCACCAAGCATGAAAAGAAAGTCACAATGTTCTTTTGTGACACCCCTGACCTCTAACCTCTGCCCCCTGCCCCTGCTCATTCCACCACCCTCCCCAGGGCCATAAAAAAAAACACACTTTTGGTTGATGTGTATTTTGGACATGCAGGCGGACAAAGTCCTCACGGGGGGACAATGGGGTGAAAGCGTGTCTAACGGGCAACACAACGGGCTTACCCCTCACACTGGGCAGACTCTGACAGAATAACACTGGCACCTGTTAGCAATACAGAAACCCTTAGTCTAAACTGGTGCACTACTAGACACACAAACACACACACACACAGCTGTTGTGGATGGCAGGTGGGTCCTATAGTAAAAGTCCACCAACCTTTTTGGAGTTTTTACCATAGGGATGTGAAGCAGACATGTTTGTGTGAATTGATACCACATTTCCACAAGTCATGGCATATTATGCATTTGTCACATCTCAAAAACCGTACCCCTGGGCCCTCTGACAGTCCCAACCTACCCGTGACCCCTCAGTAAGACTTGTTATGGATACGGCTCTGGGACAGGGAGGACGTGCTCAGCCCTGAGAGGCCCAGGACACATGCTGAGACACGCTGTGGGAGCCTAACGGGAGCATGTTCTCCTGGGATCTCTACCCTTTTCCCTTGACTGTGAGGGGACCCCACAGCAAGAAGTGATCTGAATACATCGGGGGGACTGACTGAAGTAATGAATGATGCTGTAAAAAAAGTTAATCAAAGGCAAATAATCAAAGTAAACTAATGATCTTCACTGGAAAGGGGTTTGAAAAGAGTGACACAGAGAGCCGGGTGCGGCTCTACTTAAACAGAAAACCCACTCCAAAAAGATACTATTTTTTTTTTTCATCATCGACAAAAGAAAAAAAAGATTTCAAGATATTGGACATTCAAGAAGCAAAGTGTCACTGGCCACATCATCATGATGATGCAAAAAAACATTCCCTTTAAGGCATCAGGTTAAAGGTGGTGGCTAAACTAGGGAGGAGAAGATGAGTGGGGAGGGTGGCGTGACAGGGGCCTAGGTGCTGGGGGGTGGGGACAGGGGGCAAGGGGACAGAGGGAGAGCAGAGGCCTAGAAGACAGGAGTAACAGAGAGCTATTGAACTAGGTCAGTGTCAGTCTATATGGGAAGATCGCATGCAACTACAGCAGGTCACCTGACCGCTCCCCTCGTACAAAGATCCAATATGTGCATAAATGTGTAACTGGATTCACTGACGTTACAAAATTAGCTTAGATAAAAACACATTCCTTTTACTCAACAGGAGGGCTGGGACAATAGCCATAGTGTGAATGTGCGTGAGTAGGAGTGCGTGTGTATAAGCATCCGTGTGTGAGAGAATTTCATGTTGCATGTGAGAGAAACATATTCTGTGAAATAGAACATCCAAAACAGAGAACTTTATCTGACATCCTGAGTGTAGGATTTGACAGTTTATTGTATGTCTTTTTATGTGGCTGTAAAACATGGACTGTATAGTGTTTTTTCAGATGCACAGAATAACCTTGGTTCTTGGGTCAGTTTAAGAATAAGAGGAAAAATAAGCCTCAACAAGAGATCTGAGAGAGTACGTAGAATTACTCTGGCAGAGTTTCCACAAAACAAGTTGGTGCATTAACAAACTAAGCATAAACGAGTCCTAAACTACACTGTCTGGAAACAGTGAACAACAGCTATGTCCAGGCCAGGCACAGTCCAAACCCTGCGCTGATCACAGAGCATTGTAACATTACATACTGTATAAACATTGTTACAGCACCACATCAACCCAGCTATTCGCTAGATGAGTGGTTATGCCTGCCCTGACATGTGAAGCCCTCCATAGAATAGTCCTTTGGAGGAAAGATCATTGACATATATTTGACATTTGTATATGTTTTTGTCCCATTTTTCATGAGCTGAAATGGCCGCTCTAAAATTTGCAGTTTTGAAACGTCACGCTATTAAAATAAATATTCAAGTAAACTTTTTGTCACCACACCTTGTTATTGGATTTTCAGCATTGCACAACCAATTACATTTTTGTAAACTTAAGTTGACCATTTTATTTTAGAAAATGATTGGCACCCCGGAGCTAGTATTTGATTTCACAGCCTTTGGCCAAGATAACTGCAGACAAATGCTTATTGTAGCCATCAATAAGCTTGCTGTACCTTTCTACTGGCAATTTGGCCCACTTTTTAGCATCAAAATGCTTCTTCAATGTTTCTTCAATGTTTGAGGCATGCCCTCCACCAACTGCTGTTTTCAGATCTTGCCATAGGTTTTTGGACAATGGGTTGAATATTTGACTCCAAAACAAAACATCATGCCTTGCACACGTTGCCAAAGAGCTCTAATTTTGTTTCATTAGTCCACAGAACATTTTCCACAGAATGAAGGCTTGTTTAGGTGGGTTTTTCGAGAAGTTCAATCAGGGTTTCTTGAGTCTCCTTCAGCAGCGGCGTCTTCCTGTGTTTACCAACAACCAAATGAAACATTCAAAGAAAATAACATCCTCCCTTCAATCAAACATTGGGGAGGTTTGATATTGCTGTGGGGTTGCTCTGCTGCCTCTGCTACTGGGGGCCTTGAATGTGTTCAAGACATCATAACATCAGCAGATGATCAAGTAGGGCTGGAAATTGCCTGGGACCTCACAATACGATATTATCATGACACTTAAGTGCCAATACGATATGTATTGCGATTCACACGATTCCTACAATTCTGTGATCTGTGATTTATTGAGATTCCATGGTCCAAACATATTGCTCACCATACTGTGTCTGCTGCAGAGGGAAAAGAGAGACATGAGAATTGGAAGTACAAGTGGTGAAACAAATTGGCTCCCTATTTAAAAAGAAGACGGAAAACAAGCTTTGACTAAATAAATACTGGACTTTTGGTGCAGGTACAGCCAACTAGCGCACAAATAAACGTTGCGATATTGTCAAAAACGATACGATACAATATCCCAATATGTAAATTAATCTCTATTATCAAGGTGTTTTGGAATGCGATGTTCAACCCAGTGTCCAAAAACTGCATCTCTGGTGAAGGTTGTGGGTCACCCAAACACGCATCAAAAGCACCCTGGAATGGTTCAAGAAGAAACATCGGAGTGTTCTGGAGTGGCCAGCGAAGAGTCTAGATCTGAATCACACCCATAACTGAAGGCGAGAGCTGGAAACAGCAGTCGGGCACCCCTCAAACATTGAAGAATTGGATTAGATCAGAATGAAATTAGATCAGCATTAGATGCGTTTGCTGCTGAAGACTAGGCCAAATTGACAGTAGATGGCTACAAGAAGGCTACAAGGCTACAAGATGGCTACAAGAAGCATGTGTTGGCAGTTCTCTTGGCCAAAGACTCCGCAACCAAGTACTAGCTCCAGGGTGAAAATAATGTTGTCCATGCCTTTCATCTCTATGTTCTCAATTCAAATTGTAAACGTACATTTACAAAAATGCAATTGGTTCTGCAATGTTGAAATCCAATAAGATGTGGAGACCAATATGTATTTATTTATTTGTGTAACTTATTTGATAAGAGATAGGGAGTTATTAAAGAAAAGTGCACGGGTGTCAATATATTTGGCCACAACTGTATGTCAACAATCCTTACTCAAAAGGACTATTCTATGGATTTACATTTTGCTAAACCCTGACTTTGCCCTCCCTACCTGTTAGAGACAGACAGAAATGGTTGAAACAAGGATTATCACTACACGCCCATAAGCAAGGACTAATAAGAGAAGAAAGCCTAGCACTTAACGCAGTATGGTAAGATGAAGCTGTTATTTCAATGTTGGAAAGGGAGTTGGTAATAAGGCTGAAATACACCCAGGAGGATCACTGCTCTCTCTCCCTGGGGTTGTACAGGCAGTTATGAAGTCAGAAGAGAGGATCACTGCTCTCTCTCCCTGGGGTTGTACAGGTAGTTATGAAGTCAGAAGAGAGGATCACTGCTCTCTCTCCCTGGGGTTGTACAGGTAGTTATGAAGTCAGAAGAGAGGATCGAACTAGATAGAAAATCATTTTAACGCCAAAATTACTGCTAATTAGACCATACAATGAGTGTACAAAACATTAGGAACACCTTCCTAATATTGAGTTGCACCCCACATTTCTGCCCTCAGAACAGCCTCAATTCATTGGGGGCATGGACTCTACAAGGTGTCGTAAGCATTCCACAGAGAAGCTGGCCCATGTTGACTACAATGCTTCCCACAGTTGTGTCAAGTTGGCTGGATGTCCTTTGGGTGGTGGACCATTCTTGATACACACGGGAAACTGTTGAGCATGAAAAACCAAGCAGCATTACAGTTCTTGACACAAACCGGCACGCCTGGCACCTACTTCCATACCCCATTCAAAGGCACTTACATTTAGTGTCTGGCCCATTCACCCTCTAAATGGCACACATACACAATCCATGTCTCAATTGAAGGCTTAAAAATCCTTCTTTAACCTGTGTCCTCCCCTTCATCTACACTGACTGAATTGGATTTAACAAGTGACATGAATAAGGGATCATAGCTCTCACCTGGATTCTCCTGGTCAGAGCAGGTGTTCTTAATGTTTTGTATTAATCAGTGTATTTCACATTTACTATAGAGAGAATATATCTATTAGGACTTTACAACAGTGCAAGCTAGTGTTTCACCTTGTTTGACCCCGCGTTAGGAGGGAAGAAAATAAACAACAATGATAAAAGGATAAACAGCCTAAATAAACTGTCTAGGCAGGTTGGTAGACTGCCATGCTCTGCAGATAGTTCAAACTGTCCGGTAAGGGGCCAGTTGAGTTATTAGTGTCATTGAAGTGTCTCCAGGTAAAGTCTATGCAGGCTCAGATGCAGCCTCATAAAAACCTTGGCATTTCAAGCTGTCTCTCTGTCTGGCAGGGCTGTAGTCACCTTAGTTGCCCCCAAAGACATAACACAGTGTTCTTCAAAGGCTAAGATAGAGAGAGCGAAAGAGAGAGAGAGTGAGAGAGAGAGTGAGTGAGAGCTAGACCTGTCATCACCATCAGACTGTCAGAGAACATGACTTCACGGTCTATTCTGGTCCAAGGCTCTTGACTGGGCTCATTTGGTCCTGTGGTTGGTGACCTTGAACATCCTCCTTTAAAGGAGAAGTTTGCCCAAAATCCAGAAACTACCAAGTGATTCCATACATTGAAACTAGTTTAGTGGAGTTCTCTCTCTCTCTCACATGACTTGTGTCATTGCTGGATGCAGGCCTTGCTCTGTTCCATTGCCAGTAAATTCATGATTAAGAGACGTGCCCTTACACGGAGCTTGATCTCACAGATTACATTTTTTGGGGGCGAGAGAAGGAGCTGGTGAAAAAGATGATAAGAGTTAGGCATATCGCAGGTAAAGTTAGTTACAAAAAGTGGATAAAGAGTTGGCAGCAAGAGCAAGCTGGTGTTCGGTCCCACATTGTGTCACACCAAAAACATTGTGATGATTAAATAGTGTTTGGGGCTAATGTGAAAAAATAAACTCACTAACGGTCCCGCTCATAGAGGTTGATGATAAGCGATCACTCAGTAAAGAAAAGTTTAGATACTTACTCGTTAGATAACTGTCCATTTGGCCCAGCTGGAACAGGGGTGCGTCACCATTTATTTTTTTCAGGACCGTTGATGTGGGCAGATAAATCTCTGTGGTCGCAAAAGCAGACTAACTGCTCTCATCATCATTACGTTCCCAGATTTCTGTAAGAATTGTAGTCACTTATTTGAATTCTCTGCAGCACAAACATTCCTCATTCGTGGAATTGGAGCGCAATTGCCCCAACTGCACCACCAGTCTGTGTCGATCCTAGGGAGCTACTGCTACCAGATCTTGCTGTGGCTTCAGTGGCTAGAGGGGCAGAGGCCACCTGAAGCTCAATTTGCCTCAATTCTTAGTCTGAATAAATACAGTTTGACGACACCATCGGCACCCCTCCAGCAGTCTTTTTCTTCACTTGCAAATATTTTGTCATTAGACATATTTCTAGGTTGTTGTTTATTTTTTATATCTAATGTGTAATGCTGTCTTTACTTCGCCACCCCAAAAAAACACGCATCTGTGAATAAGGGCATAATGTGCAGTTTCTACGAAGAAGGGATTCCTGAGAGCGCATATCTCCGCTGCTGTGGCATTCGGCTACATAAAATAATGCCAAATCTTTTAAGTGGAAAAGTACACATTTCCTGACTCAAAACCAAGAGTACTTTTAACAAAAATAGCTTTTTTGGCCACACACTTTCAATAAAACAATGAATTTGGCCACACATCGTGGATTTCTGAATAATGAATTCACTGGCAACGTGCAGAGTGGGGCCTGCATCCAGCAACATCACGAGTCACGTGACCTATTTTTCAGCTGTTTCAGTACATCACTACATGGAGGAGGGGGGGGGGCAAACTCCACTGATCTAGTTTCAATGTATGGAATCACTTGGGAGTTTTATGGATTTTGAGTGAACTTCTCCTTTAAGAGATTGTCGTATCCAGACATCTAATGAATGACTGATTTCTGTAATTATTAACAACACTGACTTCAGTGTTATAAAGCAGTGATAGCCATCACTTACATCTACATATTCCATCTACATCCTTTGATATAAAGCAAATAGCTATCGTCAGCATGCCTACCTTGTTGCTAGTAGTTGATACAACAACCCACACGGCTTTGACCCACCACCACCACCGAGACAGACAGAGAGCATTACTTACTGGCTACCTCCAGTGAGGCGTTATGGCTGACGGCCTGGCCCAGGTAGTTACGGGCCACACACACGTAGCTGCCGTCGTCTGGCTTGCTGCGTCGGCCGTGGACGATACGTAGGAAGAAGAGGGAGCCGCTGGGCAGCAGCATGCGGTGGGAACGGGGGTTGTCCCGGTCCGTCTCCACACGCTCCCCGTCCTTGTACCACTCCACCGTGGGGGCAGGACGCCCCTCCGCCTTGCAGTTGAGGGTGGCTGGCTCCCCCTTGGACACAATGAGGTCAGAAGGGTGCTCCACTATCCGGGGAGGGGAGTCATCCTGACGAAGACGAGATCCTGAGAAAAGAGGAAATATGACATGAGATGTACAGTGCATGTATGTTGGAGCAATCCCTGGCCACAAGCACAATGAGTAGCTCATGTCATGTCCCAAACATCACTCTGTCACATGAATTAATTCCTCAGCCTTATCCACCCTGAACCTAATGCTGCATTCATAACCAAGTGGGAAGGTGGTCATTACCAGTTGTGAAGTTCACGTGCTTTGAAACCATTGGCTAATTGACAAATAATGGCCAACAAGCTGCATCAACCATAAACTAAAATTACAGCTATCAAATGCTTGTAAACAAATGATAGTGTTAAAAAAAGATACAAATAGATTGCTTTTATAAATAATGTCTTGGAAATGCTGTTATCAAGGTAATTTCCAAAGTAAGTGACGTCAGAAGTCAGCATGTGGGAGAAGTCGGACCTCATGGATGATAGACGAGTTTCCCACTAGTAATTACCAGTTGGAGGAGCATTCAAGCGGATATTTCCCAGTCGTATGTGGCAAATACCACCTTCCCACTTGGATATGACCACAGCACTACCCATCGCCCATAGGCCTGGGCCTACCCCTTTTAACACACACAAAACTGTAGCACTCTGAGGAAGCATGTATCAGAAGAACTAGCTTATTAGAGTCTGGGGAATTAGAAACTACGTGGAGACTATATTAATCACACACACACACACACACAAATCTCTTACACACATACAATACACACACTAGCTATACATATCTCCAATGATTAGGAAGCCACACTGAGCCACTAATGCACACATCCAGCAGTACCTACAGTACATATCAGTCTCAGCAGTTGTTCCCTTCAGCAGCAGCAGTAAGTTTACAGTAATTAGACACAGTGCATTATCATTGCTGTGCCGGTGATTGTACCGACTGTAATCCTGTCTGACATTCTAATTAACACACATTGTCATGGGGCAGACACAGCGTTTCTGTATTGTTTAAGGGCCCAGAGTCCCAGGAGGCAAAACACAGCAGTGAGCCAAGTTGACGGACAGAGTCCTTTCTTTGGCATATCTTAGTAAAAACATCTTCCCTAAAACCTCCACTAGGAAAACAACAATTGGTTTACAGCTGTGAGAGTATGATATCAGTGTGTTCTGAGCTATAATATGACTATAAGAGGGAAAATCTAATGCTATTAATGCCGTTTTCAATATGGACTATATTATCGTTTCCAAGGCTCTTTCTCTATGTAGATAAGAGATAAATTGAATTTAAATTAAAATTGAGAGAGAGAGAGAGAGAGAGAGAGAGAGAGAGAGAGAGAGAGAATCAAGAGGGAGAGAGAATAGAGATGTTTACTTTGAAACATCTACAACCCTGCTGAAGGAATTTGATCATATTGAACACAGCTAAAGCGATTATGGGCGATTCTCTCTTGCGAAGCGGCCGGGTCTAGCTATTAATCAACTACTGTTTGTCAGAAGCCTGCATCAAAGTCTTTGATCCTGCTGTCGGCACAGTAACGCAGCGATGCCCTTTGGTCTGCTGACTGTAACAGAATATCTCTGGATCTCTGAGAGAGAGAGGAAGAGAACACTGCTGGTCCAGTGTGTTTCATTAAAGAAGGCTTTGAAGTGTTCCCATGGTCTGTCATGGGGTTCAACCCTCCCTACTAAATTATTTATTTTATATATATATATCAGGGGATATTTATTTAAGGAATAACACATTAGCATTCTGCTGGTTAAGTGGTGCAAAGCTGCAGAGGCTGGCAGATTGGGAGCTGGGCAGGCAGGCAGTGGGCAGCGGGACAGGCAGCGGGCAGCGGGACAGGCAGCGGGCAGCGGGACAGGCAGCGGGCAGCGGGACAGGCAGCGGGCAGCGGGACAGGCAGCGGGCAGCGGGACAAGCAGCGGGCAGCGGGACAGGCAGTGAGCAGTGGGCAGAATGAAGGGGTAAAGCTCTGTTCTCTGCTCTTTCAAAAAATGTATTATGAGTGGAGAAGGAGCGTGGACTCCAGTCCACCAAGACCACAACACACACTCTCAGCCTGGATCCCTACTCTGAGTATCAACACACACACACACACACACACACACACACACACACACACACACACACACACACACACACACACAAAATCCTTATCTTTCTCCTCTGTTTATCTGTCACTCAATCCACAGAGTCCTGGCCTCCTGAGTCCCTCCCTCCCTCACTGAGCTCTGTGTTCCGGCCTCCCTCCCTCAGGGGACAAGAGACAAAGTCTCCTCACTGAGCTCTGTGTTACTGCCTCCCTCCCTCAGGGGCCATGAGACAAAGTCTCCTCACTGAGGTCTGTGTTGCTGCCTCCCTCCCTCAGGGGACAAGAGACAAAGTCTCCTCACTGAGCTCTGTGTTCCTGCCTCCCTCCCTCAGGGGACATGAGACAAAGTCTCCTCACTGAGGTCTGTGTTACTGCCTCCCTCCCTCAGGGGCCATGAGACAAAGTCTCCTCACTGAGGTCTGTGTTGCTGCTTCCCTCCCTCAGGGGACATGAGACAAAGTCTCCTCACTGAGCTCTGTGTTCCTGCCTCCCTCCATCCCCCAGTCCTTCTATCCTTCCATCCCTCATCTCTCCAGATTTAGCTAATTTGCTTCACTGTTTCTACTGATGATGGAGATTTGTACAGGTTATACTCTAGGTATGCTTACTGTTTCACCAGATCCACTTTGGCATTAAAGGGTTTAAGTGCTGAACTAAGTGTGTGTAGTGTGTGATTCTCTGTGTGGTGTGTATCTATACTGCATTTTTGTGAAACCTGTGAAGGGCTATGCAATGGAAAATTAATTTGAGAGGATAGAAAAAAAAAACAGATGATCTAAGAGAGAGAGAGGGGGAGAGGTTGGAGGGGGAAGAGCAGGGGGGTAATAATGTCCAGTAACTGCAGCCATTTGTGGGTGGTATTTCGCCTGTTTTACTGCCTGTTGGGAGCAGGAAGTTGTGATTTGGCTGCTCTTTCATGTGGCTAAGAGTGGTTCACACAATGCTGACTTAAGGCGTCCACATGCTTCCCAGTTTGCGCATATACTGTGTTATGAGAAATATGGCACCAAACCTCTTAGTTAAATGTGAAATTGTGCGACTATGATCTCCTCAGCAAGAACATCAAAAATTAATGACAGATTATCTTAGATTAATTCAGACTATTTTGAAGAAGTGTATACTGGCTATGGCGTCGCAAGATGGACAAACAGGCCTCCTGGGTGGAGCAGTGGTTAAGGGCGCTGTACTGCAGCGCCAGCTGTTCCATCAGAGACCCTGAGTTCGCGCCCAGGCTCTGTCGTAACTGACCGCGACCGGGAGGTCCTTTGGGCGACGCACAATTGGCCTAGCGTCATCCAGGTTAGGTAGGGCTTGGTCGGTAGGGATGTCCTTGTCTCATTGCACACCAGCGACTCCTGCGGCGGGCTGGGCGCAGTGCGTGCTAACCAAGGTTGCCAGGTGCATGGTGTTTCCTCCGACACATTGGTGCTTCTGGGTTGGATAAGCGCTGTGTTAAGAAGCAGTGCGGCTTGGTTGGGTTGTGTATTGGAGGATGCATGACTTTCAACCTTCGTCTCTCCCGAGCCCGTACGGGAGTTGTAGCGATGACACAAGATAGTAGCTACTACAACAATTGGACACCATGAAAAAGGGGTAAAAAAAATAAATGGACAAACAGTACTATTGCCGCTTTTTCAAGGAAATATATTTTAAGGGAGTGTGCGAGGCAAAGACGTTCACTTCGCCTAGCCGAGGTCTGCTAGGAGCACCAGTTGCCAGATTAAGTCGCCCGCATGCTTCCCATCCGAAACAGTTTGTGCATACAGCATATTACGACAACATTTAGTTAATTATTTTTGGCAAGATGTAAGCCGTAGTTCAGTAGCCGAAGTCTACGCCCCTTCGTCGGTGATTGGTCAACAGTAGGGATTCTTTGATTACGTTTTTGTTGTCGTTCAACGAGACACGACTCGTTTTCATGCAATTTTTTTCCACTTGAGAAATACTGCAAAAAACATTTCAGTTAGATGTGAAATTGCCCTACTAAGATCTCCACGGCAAAAACAGTACTATTGTCGCTTTCTTCTAGTTTCTCAAGCGAAGGCCAGGGGAGTATGCGAGGCACATACGTTCACTGAGCCTAGTTGAGTTCTGCTAGGAGCAAACTGAACCTACTGTAGTATGCAGACCGGCTTACAGTGCCTGCAGTGGCCCTGACTGGGGAGTTAAACCGTTTATCAAGCTTTAATTGGGATATGATGCTGTAGTGTAGAAACAGAGTCCTAACTCACAGACCAACACCAGAGAAGCTGCAACACATTTCCCTACAGAGACTGTGGAGAGAGGAGCAGGCACACTGCTTAAATCACACAACCAACAGTTCCGCCACATACATACCTATAGTACCAGTCAAACGTTTGGACACACCTTCTCATTCATGGGTTTTTCTTTATTTATATTATCTTCTACATGGTAGAATAATAGTGAAGACATGAAAACTATGAAATAACACATGGAATCATGTAGTAACCAAAAAAAGTGTTAAACACTCTTGGCATTCTCTCAACCAGCTTCACCTGGAATGCTTTTCCAACAGTCTTGAAGGAGTTCCCACATATGCTGAGCACTTGCTGGCTGCTTTTCATTCACTCTCCTTCTTGGTCAAATAGCCCTTACATAGCCTGGAGGTGTGTTGGGTTATTGTCCTGTTGAAAAACAAATGATAGTCCCACTAAGCGCAAACCAGATTGGATGGCTTATCGCTGCAGAATGTTGTGGTAGCCATGCTGGTTAATTGTGCCTTGAATTCTAAATAAATCACTTAGTGTCACCAGCAAAGCACCCCCACACCATCACACCTCCTCCTCCATGCTTCACGATGGGAACTACACGTGGAAATCATCCATTCACCTACTCTGCGTCTCAGAAAGACATGGTGGTTGGAATCAAAAATCGTAAATTTGGACTCGTCAGACCAAAGGACAGATTTCCACCTGTCTAATGTCCATTACTTGTGTTTCTTGGCCCAAGCAAGTCTCTTCTTATTATTAGTGTCCTTTAGTAGTGGTTTCTTGGCAGCAATTCAGCCATGAAGGCCTCTAAACTGTTGATGTTGAGATATGCTTGTTACTTGAACTCTGTGAAGAATTTATTTGGACTGCAATCTGAGGTGAGGTTAACTCTAATGAACTTACCCTCTGCAGCAGAGGTAACTCTGGGTCTGCCTTTCCTGTGGTGGGTCCTCATGAGAGACAGTTTGCTTAATGGTTTTTGTGACTGCGCTTGAAGAAACTTTGAAAGATCATTACATTTCCCGGATTGACTGACCTATCCACAAATGTACTTTTAACAAGGCACACCTGTTAATTGAAATGCATTCCAGGTGACTACCTCATGCAGCTGTTTGAGAGAATTCCAAGAGTGTGCAAAACTGTCATGAAGGCAAAGGGTGGCTACCTTGAAGAATATCAAATATCAAATATATTTTGATTTGTTTAACACTTTTTTGGTTACTACATGATGCCGTATGGGGCGGCAGGGTAGCCTAGTGGTTAGAGCGTTGGACTAGTAACCGGAAGGTTGCAAGTTCAAACCCCCGAGCTGACAAGGTACAAATCGGTCGTTCTGCCCCTGAACAGGCAGTTAACCCACTGTTCCTAGGCCGTCATTGAAAATAGGAATTTGTTCTTAACTGACTTGGCTGGTTAAATAAAGATAAAATAAATATGTGTTATTTCATAGTTTTGATATCTTCACTGTTATTCTACAATGTAGAAAATAGTAAAAATGTACAACAAATAGTGATGATATACAACAGAGATGCTATGATTACAGTGCAGTATGTAATTCCACTGGCTCAACAGAATTCTAGACACAGTCCTCATTGGAAGGGTGTTGCTGGGAATTTCACTGAAAGAGGGCACGCAGATCGACCAACGGCTACTTCCAGTCAGCCTCACCCTGAATCGCACGCATGCGCACACACACACACACACACACACACAGCACCCCATATTAGGTTGTAGGTAGAGGGAAACAAGAGGCTGATCTATGGGAAGATCGATAACCTCTACACTCTCCACTTCATCAGTAGGGCCTTCGGGAAGTAAGATGGGACAGAGGGCCAAGTGGTACAGTACTCTTTCCTAGTGTTGCATGGTATACTCAAAACGCTGGCACATTCTTGATACTTGGTACTATACTTTTTGTTACTTTCGGTACTTCTCTCAAATGTGTCTCATGTCGTCTACTGATTGAGAGAGGATCAAGTCCGTCTTTCAGTGTAGCTGATGTCCCCTTATAGTGTGAGAGCTCCATGCCCTGCTCTGCTTACTTCTTGCTAGATCTAGCCTGACATGAGGAACCACTGAACTCACTGGGAGTCTGGGCTGCATCATCACTTATGCTGCACAGAAGTTAACCCTCTTGAATAACGCAACACGGCATGTAGAAATGTTGAAACGGCTAATTACTGTTCCCAAAACAATATCCAGAACAGGCTAGAACACTAGAATACAATAAGATACCGGTAACGTCCAGCTTTGAAGGCTAACTGTCCTTGTTAGCTAACAGCTGAAGCCAATTCACTACCCTAGTACCACAACACAACATTTTACTGCTTACAAAGATGATTGTCACCAAAAATGTTATTCATTCACTTCGTCTCCCCTTACGTCTCTCCAAGTCAAGATCATCTTTGATCCTCGAACTGACTTTGTGTGTGAATGACTTTATGGGTCTTAAAGAGACAGCGCACACTTTTATAAAATAAGAGATTTCTTATTCTATGCAAATGTTGTTGATCAGTAAAAGAAAAGTAGTCCCAAATGGACGGTAAACAGATAGTTTTTCATCTGTAGCCTCATGAAATCAGCCAAAAACAAGCTCAATAACTCAATGCATTCACACACTTCTATTGAATATGCATATTCACCTGTATTGTGAAAACACCTAGGCTACATCTTGATTTACCCAGTTTATCAAGATATTTGCCATTCAAATGTGTAGTTAGAATGGTACAAAATTCAAAAACATTTCCAATGTAATGATACTGAACTCAAAAGATCTGTCTGGATTAAATGCCATTCTGTGACTTTGGCTAACATTTTTTGCCATGGTATCATGTCGGTGTCAATTATCGTGATGGTATCGAATATCGTGATACTAAACCTGGTATCGATAAGTCAAAATTCTGGTATTGTGACAACACTACTCTTTGCTTTCCCAGTAAGGATCAGTATTCTGGCCCCTGGATAACATTTAAAACGTACCAGGTCAGAGAACCTAGAAAGATTGTCTTGTCTTCCTGAGAACACTGATCTAATTGAGTCTTGCAATCCTGAAACAATGCACAACATAATTATGGGGTGTTTTCGAAGGCAGGTGAGAGGGCGCCGTCAAGCATTTCAAATGAATACACACAAACCCAAACACAAACACATCCACACACAAACAACTCCAAGGTGAAAAGACAGCAAACCAACAACCTAGCCACAGGGCAAAATCATACATATTTCATTTGATTTACAATTAACACTCCGTGCAGACATATTCAGAAGGATATAATAAATTGCGAGGAGAAAGGCAGCCAGGCTCCCCTGTTGCCTATTCTCTGCACGCTTGTTGTTTTGCTTGTTTTAATTGTGTTGGGTTTGTGCCTAAGGGTTGGAGAAGCTCCCTGAGCTGGCTGGTGTATCGCCCTGCCACAGGTGGCCTTCAGCAAGACCAGGCTTTATCTGCAAAGACCCAGCAGCAAGACGGCACGCAATCAACAAGCACACACACACACACACACACTCACCAAAGGTCATTTGTAACAGCTATGCCAGACATACACTTACTTCTTATGTCTGTCAATCATCCCTGAGGCTGTTCTGCTGTAGTGACGGGAATCAGCTTTGGTGTGAAGGATGAGGGGATAACAAGGGGAATATGAGAGAGGATCCGAGGAGAGAGTGAAAGAGGGAGGATGGCAGAGGTGAATCTCCTCTGTCTTTTCAGAACTGCCCTGGGTTCTCTTTCCAGGAGCAGACAAATAGAATGTGAAATCACACATATGCCATTAGATAAAACCAAGCAGGAGACCATAGAATTGTTTGCCCACTGACTGGGAAGAAGATCTGATTCCAACACACCTTCTACCCAGGTAATGTGTGTAAGGATGAATGAATAAGTGGATGAATTAACTGAATAAATGAATGAATGAATTAATGTCAAAACAGGCATCCTCATCTTAATACAACCGCCAAAAGGACCAGGCAGTGACTGTCTGAGCATATGTTGAATATTACACCGCTGCGATCAAGTGTGGTTTCACGATTCCGTTGGTGGGGCTGAATCAGTACATCCCGAGTATGTCCTTTACGTTCCTGTTTCTCAGTTTACCAAACATGGTGTGATGCCATATGAGTGGGGTGATGCAAACATACCACTTAAAGAGATGAGATATCAACCGCAAATCCAAGCACTGCACTGGGGATTACACTGGCAGCCATCTCTCAATGTAAAGTAACTCCTTCACAGGTAGAAAACCACATTATTACACACACACACACACACACACACACACACACACACACACACACACACACACACACACACACACACACACACACACACACACACACACACAGGGAATGAGCCATGAAAACTGATCTGGCGATAAAGCCGTTCCACTAGCTGCAGTGTGAGGAGGTGTAGCGTTGGGTTACAGTTTCTGGCCCAGCTTCACACACACACCAGGCCCTCTAAAAGCACTCCTTAAACAATGCACATTATTGTCTACTCGCTGGTTCCCCTAACCCAGGTACTTGAGTTGCGGTTGGTGACATTGACACGTGTGGAATGCTTTAGCCTCTATGTCACCCCCTGGTACCGGTGACGCCGGGTATGACATCACCCCATCACATGGAGAGTCCTGGCCAATCAGGACTGAGATGGCAGGTAAAGTAAATCCACGCCTGGGGTGACATGGGATTGATTGTCTATGTGTGTCTGGTGGGATGATACTGTGGCAAATAGTAATATACTGTCATCTGTGCATACTCCCCTCTCACCCCTTTGGCCAAATGTCATGGACAGGAATAGGAGGGAAGTGGATTCTTTAAAATGGATCACAATGAACCTCAATGGTCTTCTCACTATCTATCATAACAGTGGACACACACAAACACAACACTCAGTACTCACATGCAACACATATAGAAAGTTACACTGAGTGTACAAAACATTAGGAACACCTTCCTAATATTGAGTTGACCCCCTTCTGCCCTCAGAACAGCCTCAGTTCATCAGGGCATGGACTCTCCAAGGTGTTCCACAGAGAAGCAGGCCCATGTCGACTCCAATGCTTCCCAAAGTTGTGTCAAGTTGCCTGGATGCCCTTTGGCTGGTGGACCATTCTTGATACATGGAAAACGGTTGAGCGTGAGAATGCCAGCAGGGTTGCAGTTCTTGAAACACTCAAACCGGTGTGCCTGGGACCTACTACCATACCCCGTTCAAAAGGCAGTTACATATTTTGTCTTGCCCATTCACACTGACTGGCACACATACACAATCCATGTCTTAATTGTCTCAAGGCTTAAAAATACTTCCTTAACCTGTCTCCTCCCCTTCATCTACACTGACCGAAGAGTATATAGCAGGTGACATCAATAAGGGATCATAGCTTTCACCTGGATTCACCTGGTCAGTCTGTGTCATGGAAAGAGCAGGTGTTCCTAATGTTTTGTACACTCAGTGTACAATACTCACAATTTAACTAGATTAATATCTACTTTCAAACTCCCTAATTCCTTTGCATAATACCATATGTCACTATGACGAAAGCTGGTAGCAAACTATCCAGGCCTAATGAGAGCAGGCAGGTATGAGAAGGGAGGAAGGAGTATAAGGGCTATAGAACAGAGGGCTAAAGGACTCTGCTTGTTAAAATATTCTTACGTGTCCATAGAAGTCTGTTAGCTGCCTTGTTGTGATCCGCAGGCTAGGCCAAGGATTACTGACACACTCTAATTGGTCTGACAGAGATTTGGAGCTGGCTGGTACCTAGTCACTGGTCTATGCCTTTTAACAACATCACTCGTTTGGAGAGAGAGGTCGACCGTCTCTAAGGCTAATACAACACAGACAGTTATTTAGAAGAACAAGAACACGCAACCAAAAAATTATGGTTTGGTGTTTTGGTGTTTTGTTGTGGTTTGGTGTTTTGTTGTGGTTTGGTGTTTTGTTATGGTTTGGTGTTTTGTTATGGTTTGGTGTTTTGTTATGGTTTGGTGTTTTGTTGTGGTTTGGTGTTTTGTTATGGTTTGGTGTTTTGTTGTGGTTTGGTGTTTTGTTATGGTTTGGTGTTTTGTTTTGTTATGGTTTGGTGTTTTTTTAATTGACTCTAATTGATTCTTTAACAGAGCTAATGGGTTGTGGTCTTGAATTAGGTCAGTGTCTCTGTCTTCTGAGAAGGTTTTAGTATTTTGTCAAGCCTAACGCTGGGGAGAACCCCATACCCTATACTTAATGACCTCGTCCCTCAGGGGTTGTTTACGAGACGTCACTGGCTGGGATCTGGGATGGGAACAAACAGGGAAAACCAGTATGGTATCCAGGGGAAGAGTTCAGTGCTAGCATGGAATACTGCCCTGGACGTGGATTGGGGATGTGATGGGAATTGACAGGATCAGGTTGTGTGAGAAAGTTAACTGGAAATCAGAGAGAGAGGCTGCTCCGCTCCAGTTAAGTGGAGGAAATTGGAGGAAAGTTGTCTAAGAACTCTCTCAGTGGAACCAGAATGAAGAAGTTAATAAGACCATCCTCTCTTAACCCCCCCCCCCCCCCCCCCCCCCCCCCTCCCCTCTCTATCTTTCTCTCTTTCCCCCCTCTCTATCTCTTCCCTGGCCAATTTTATAATGAGTTCTGGCAAATGTGGATTCAGCAGAACATCAAAGGCTGTGCAGGAGCAGAGCAGTGTTTCTGGGTAATCACACGTGTTGAAATATTCATTCATCTGTTGGTTACTACACCTCTCCACTGACCAAGTACTCACTATATGCCTGACCTCACCCAGGGGATGCACATCAAATCACCCCAATGGGAAATGTGGTCAAATAAGGCCATAACAAATTGATTCTTTCCTCTCCATACCAGTAACTTCAAAGTCAACCAGGACAATGTCAAGTCACCCACTACTTCACAGTCTGTGTTTCCCATGCCTTCCAGACACGTATTCCAGACATACACACACAGTCACACACTCAGGGTCTTTATAGTGAAATACTCTCAGGCTGTATAAACTACAATTAAATGAACAGCTGAACACTGTCATTCACTCAGGTATGCGGGAGAGGAATGTGTGTATGTCCTTGTGGGAAAGGTGTGTACAACCACTCGCTCTATAAATTCACATTGACAGGAGCAGTAGTGCCACATACAGTCTATCCTTACAAGTCACTCGTAAACATGGCTGGAAAATGAAAATAATTGTGATTATTGTGAATTGTGAAGCACTTTTAACTGTTATGGCCCCTAGCTGAGCATGTGCGCGCGTGTACACACACACACACACACACACACACACACACACACACACACACACACACACACACACACACACACACACACACACACACACACACACAGTGGGAGCAGAGCACCCTCAGGAAAGAGAGCAAACGCCCAGGTCTTGGTCAACCCCCTGCTGCTGCTATTCTGTTCACTATGCACTTCACAGAGGCGCAACGTGTAGGATACTAAGTAAGGGAGAAAAATGAAGTTTGGTTCGAAAGGCAAAGTAGTGAGATAATGTGTAAATGTATGTGTGTATATGTGCAATAACATAAGAGTTTATAGAGAGAGCAGTCTCAAACAGGCCCGCCAAATCGTCAAAAGCTTGCCATATTTCACAACTCTTCCAAGTCAAGGTACAGCTTTTGGTTTTACTAATTTATTGCCACCGGGGCCCGCCAGTGTAAGTGCTAAACTGCTTACTGACTCAAATCAAACTTTATTTGTCACATGTGTCAAATACAGTGTAGACCTTACCATGAAATGCTTACTTACAAGTCCTTATCCAACTGTGCAGCTCAAAAACACTTAAGAAAATATTTACCAAATAAACTAAAGTAAAAAATAATAAAAAGTAAGACAATTAAATAACAATAATGAGGCTATATACAGGGGGTACCTATATCGAGTCAGTGTGCGTGTAATTTGAGGTATATTTCATTAGGGGTGAAGTGACTATGCATAGATAATTAACAGTGAGTAGCAGCAGTGTACAAAACAAATGTGTGTGTGTGTGGGGGGGGGTCAATGTAAATAGTTTGGTGGCCATTTGATTAATTGTTCAGCAGTCTTATGGCTTGGGGGTAGAAGCTGTTAAGGAGCCTTTTGGTCCTAGACTTGGCAATCCGGTACCGCTTGCTGTGTGGTAGCAGAGAAAACAGTATGAATTGGGTGATTGGAGTCTCTGACAATTTTATGGTCTTTCCTCTGACACCACCAATCATATGGCAGGAAGCTTGGCCCCAGTGATGTACTGGGCCGTACGAACTACACTCTGTAGCACCTTACAGTCAGATGCCGAGCACTTGCCATACCAGGTGGTGATGCAACCGGTCAAGATGCTCTCGATGGTGTAGCTGTATAACTTTTTGAGGATATGGGGACCCATTCCAAATCTTTTCAGTCTCCTGAGGGGAAAAGGTTTTGTTGAGCTCACTTCACGACTGTCTTGGTGTGTTTGGACCATGATAGATCATTGGTGATGTGGACAACAAGGGAATTGAAACTCTCGACCCGCTCCACTACAGCCCCATCGATGTTAATGGGGGCCTGTTCAGCCCGCCTTTTCCTGTAGTCCATGATCAGTTCCTTTGTCTTGATCGCATTGAGGGAGAGGTTGTTGTCCTGGCACCACACTGCCAGTTCTCTGACCTCCTTCCTACAGGCTGTCTCAACGTTGTCGGTGATCAGGCCTACCACTGTTGTGTCGTCAGCAAACTTAACAATGGTGTTGGAGTCATGTTTGGCCACTCAGTCGGGGTGAACTGGGAGTACAGTATGGGACTAAGTACACACCCCTGAGGGGCCACAGTGTTGAGGATCATCTTGGCAGACGTGTTTGTTGCCTACCCTTACCACCTGGGGGGCGGCCCATCAGAAAGTCCAGGATCCAGTTGCAGAGGGAGGTGTTTAGTCCCAAGGTCCTTAGCTTCGTGGGCAATATGGTGTTGAATGCTGAGCTGTAGCCAATGAACAGCATTGTCACATAGGTGTTCCTTTTGTCCAGGTGGGAAAGGGCAGTGTGAAGTGAGATTGAAATTGCGTCATCTGTGGATCTGTTGGGGCGGTCTGCGAATTGGAGTCGGTCTAGGGTATCTGGGAGGATGCTATTGATGTGAGCCATAACCAGCCTTTCAAAGCACTTCATGGCTACCGACGTGAGTGCTACGGAGCGGTAATCATTTAGGCAGGTTACCTTCGCTTCCTTGGGCACAGGGTCTATGGTGGCCGGCTTGAAACATGTAGGTATTACAGACTTGGTCAGGGAGAGGTTGAAAATGTCAGTGAAGACACTTCCCAGTTGGTCCGCGCATGCTTTAAGTACACGCCCTGGTAATCTGTCTGGCCCCTCGGCTTTGTGAATGATGACCTGTTTAAAGGTCTTGCTCACATCGGCTACCGAGAGTGTTATCACACAGTCATCCAGAACACTGGTGCTCTTGTGCATGTGTGCTTGCCTTGAAGCAAGCATAAAAGTCATTTAGCTCATGTCACTGGGCAGCTCACGTCTGGTTTTCCCTTTGTAGTCCGTCATAGTTTTCAAGCCTTGCCACATCCGACCAGCATCAGAGCTGGTGTAGTTTTTTTTACCCCTTTTTTCTCCCCAATTTTGTGGTATCCAATTGGTAGTAGTTACAGTCTTGTCTCATCGCTGTAACTCCCGTACGGACTCGGGAGAGGCAAAGGTCTCTGAAATGCAACCAAACCAAGCCGCACTGCTTCTTGACACAATGCCCATCCACACCAGAAGCCAGCCGCACCAATGTGTCAGGGGAAACACCATACACCTGGCGACCTGGTCAGCATACACTGCGCCCGGCCCACCATAGGAGTCGCTAGTGCGCGATGAGACAAGGATAGGAGGCCCGGGTAGCGCAGTGGATTGGATTCAATCTTAATCCTTGGATTAAATTGGATTCAATCTTAATCCTGTATTGACGCTTTGCTTGTTTGATAAAAATTTGGTAAAACTGATTTAAGTTTGCCTGCATTAAAGTCCACGGCCACTAGGAGCGCCACTTCTGGATGAGCATTTTCTTGTTTGCTAATGGCCTTATAGAGTTAGTTGAGTGCAGTTTTAGTGCCAGCATTGGTCTGTGGTGGTAAATAGACAGCTACGAATAATATAAAAGAGAACTCTCTTGGTAGATAGTGGGGTCTACTGCTTATCATAAGGTACTCTACCTCAGGTGAGCAATACCTCGAGACTTCTTTAACATTAGACATCTTGCACCAGCTGTTATTGAAAAATAGACACACATCCCCACCCCTCGTCTTACTAGACATAGCTTCTCTGTTCTGCCGGTGCATTGAAAAACCCGCAAGCTCTATATTATTTGTGTCGTCGTTCAGCCACGACTCGGTTAAACATAAGAAATTACAGTTTTTAATGTCCCGTTGATAGGATAATCTTAATCGTAGGATAATCTTAATCGTCATCATTTTTTTCCCAATGATTGCACGTTAGCCAATAAAAACAGATGGCAATTCGCTCGCCTACGAATTCTCAGAAGGCAGCCCAACCTCCGCCCCCTTTTTCTCCGTCCTTTTTCACGCAAATGACGGGGATTTGGGCCTGTTCCCAGAAAAGCAGTATATCCTTCTCTTCGATCTCGTTAAAAGAAAAAGCTTCTTCCAGTTCGAGGTGAGTAATCACTGTTCCGATGTCCAGAAGTTATTTTCGGTCATAAGAGATTGTAGTAGCAACATTACGTACAAAATAAGTACAAATCTAACACCACAAAATAACAACACAAAAAACTAACAAAATAGCACAGTTGGTTAGGAGCATGTATAATATCAGCCATCCTCTTCGGGGCCATCTTAACAGTCTTACTGCACGATTGCAGCGGATTTACTAACTCGTTAGTTCTATTAGCTATGTTGATTATGACATTACTTTAGCTAATAATAGGGACAACGATGTAGGCTGTGTGTAGCAGTTATGATATGGTTTGGCTTTGAAACATCACATACAGCAGTCCACAAGCGACAAAGGGAAAAGGTGAGAGGAGGCGAGCGCATAGATGCGAGAAGAAATACAATGTGGCTGCTATAAAAGTGAACTGTGATCAGGGGTGTATTCATTCTGCCGATTCTGTTGAAAAAACGTTTCCTAGACGGAATCAAACAAAACGGGGATAAACGTACCTGAATTTGTCTGAATTTGGATTAATGATTACACCCTATGATCAGCTAGATGCAGGCAAGAATGTGCAAGAAGGTATTGAACGTGTCACTGTCTCCCACCGCAAACTCTTCTCTCAACCTATGTGCACCTACATTTATTAATAGGCTAGGTTGTAGCAACCTCATGATGGGTATAGGGGAAATTAGAGTATCATGTAAACTTATTGCTGTTACATTGAGCTGGGTGAATGGAATATGAATGACAGTCATCCAATATGGTGTAATAGAAATAAGGCCAGGCTTATGAAAAATAATATCCTCCTCCCTCATCTGAAACAGCACCGACCGCCACTGGTGTGTGTGTCAGCATGAACAGCATGTATTTTAGATCTTAATGACGCCCTTGGCAGCGGCAGCCAGATGTCAACTCTCTGTCACACTGTGAGGAGACAGCCTGAGCAGCAATGTGCACCAAGTCATTTACACAGCAGCATAGAACCATAGCCCACTCAGGATGGCATATCCCCACTTCTATAATCCCCATCACAAACACACACAACCACACAAACACCCTTTTACAACTTGAAACAACTCTCTCACCGTGGCCGGTCTACGGAAGCTATTTCCAAGGTCCTGTGGAACAGCAGAATGAATGGTCGGAGCCCTTGATGTTATTGGCCTGAATGGGAATTAAATGGCATCATAAATCCAAGGCAGGATTGAGATTCCGAGAAGGCTGCTGTTTCCAGAGGAGGCTGAGCCCAGACGAGGGGCACAGAGGGAGGGAGGGAGGGAGGGAGGGAGGGAGGGAGGGAGGGAGGGAGGGAGGGAGGGAGGGAGGGGAAAACAATCCTGGGAGCAGCCTGGCGGAATGAAGGGATCTTTGGGAAAATGGCATTGGGATTTAACGCGTGCTTAACAAGGCAACATAAATATTAGGATGGGAAATTAATGAGGGGCAAATTCAGCTGGAGGAGGCCTTTTCTATCAATACAGCCACAGTAAAGTGCATGGCTGGGACATCGTTAAAAAGACATTCACTTCTGTTGGAGGGGGGAGGGGGCTAGGGGACAGATAAGTGTTCCCCTAGCCTGGCCAAGGCCACAGTTAGTCATTAGATGGACTGGAAACTGGGAGATTCACACTGGGACTGGGAGCTGAGACAAATCTACCCTGGGGGCTAAGGTTGTGAGCTTATGAACCACACATTATAACTCCCATCTCACTCCCAGGACCCACACCAGTCTTTATGAGTGATTAGGCTGGAAACAACTGAGCCTTCATCCCCACTCTGACCCAGTCCACATTAGAGAGGCCCTCATCCCTCTTATCCAGTCTTCTCCTACTGTGGTATATGCTATGGAACCATCCCTCAAACACAACACACCTGCAAAACAATTTGACCTTTGAGACTGTCAATAAAAAAGAATTACAGAGGGAAGAGTGGCAATAAAACACACAGTCCAGCGATGCAGTGCCCTGCCATGGAGAAGTCAGTTCATTATGGTGAAGAATAGTCCTTCCTAGAGCTCTATAATTACCCAACCTGAATCCACAGGAATTCTGCTAATGTCAATCACCCCCCCAGGACATCTCTTCCCCCTCGACTAGATGACATTTCCTATTGTATCGCATCTCCCTTTCTCTCTCCCCTCGCACACTGCATGCTGGTATTAAGGGATTCCTATAGGCACTTTGCGTGATGTATGTGTGAGTGTAGAGAGACAGAGAAACTGAGAGACAGCAATCTATGCTCTAACAGCAGTGGGTGGGTTCATTGAAAGATGAGGCCGTGTGGATGGAGTGGACTCCATGTGGCTAGAGGGGGTAGGATTAAGGGCTTATGACATTTGCACTGCAGGACACTCATTATACAGCAGCCACGCAACCCTGCATAACCTCCCATCAAATCGACTATTATGTCGGGGCCTTGAATCAAAAAATATCAACCATGCGTTATTATCAATCGTACAAGACATCATGTTGTCAGAAGCAGCGGTACACTATTGTGCATGTGTGTGTCAGAGACACTGCGGGTTTGAACGTTTCGAGGTGAAACCAAGGTGTGTTGCTGCTGAGCTGAGCCCGGTGCGGAGCGGTGTTCTATGGGAGCAAATGTCAGTGAGATTAATGACTATCTGAAGTTCCCTTTTATCAAGGAGCTCATCCACATAGCCACTGATCCTCGGCCTGGATCTCTCATGAGTTCATTATTTCCACACACAACCACCAGAGACCACGAATGTCAGAGACAGCACCACTCAACAGCTCTGATCCCCACCCCCTTCACCCCCGTCACTCCCTCCACCCCCCCAATCCCACCACCCCCATCACCCTGGAGCAATTTCTTCCGATGAGGTAAGGTTTCAATTTCAGATAGTCACAAAGGCATCAAATTTAGCTTGAAGTAGCAGTTTGAGCGCCTCTGCAATGGAGGGGCTGGCGGATCGCCACACACTGTGGTCGTTACTCAACTCTGGACTTTTATATTCGGGGAGAGAGACGAGAAGGGCTCTGGATGTACTGTAACCCAGCCTGAGAGAGACGGACTGAGTACACTGCTACTTCTACTGCAGAGGAGGAACAATAGCCATCATCATCAGCTTACTGCAGACCATACAGGAACAGGAGGATATTGTTATGATCACTCAGCGATGAAGTATTTGTGATGTGTGCATTAGACTGAATAGATGAGAGATACGTATTCATGTCTTTTCTATCTGCTGCATTCAAGTGTGTATGGCTGAACAAGCCAAACAGACAAGCCCGTTCCTGGCCCCTATCTCGGGCTCCACCTGAAATGCTGCGCACACCCACGCTTTATAACACACACGCGTACGCACATGGACACACACACACACTATAACAAACACTGTACACAGAAACCGTATAAGCCCACACACGCCCACACACACACACAGTACACATACAAACTCTATACACAAACACACATACTGACTCAATCACTCCCACGTCGTACAGCAACTATCTCCTTCCCTCACTAATGAAATCCCCCTTCATTCCAGCTCTTAATTAGAAGCCTCCAGACACAGTGTCCGTCCATCCGTCCTTACTGAGTGCTGCTCTGCTAGGAGAGGAGACTGGCTCCAGATAGGTCAGGCAGGCTGAGGCTCCATTACAAGGTCAACCTCTGGTTAATTAAGCTGAAGATAGGCATGTCCACTCTGTGTGATAACAAGGTTAGCCCTCAGGGCACAATACTATACTGCTGCTGCTGATGAGACACTCACTCACTCCCTCTAAGACTGCAGGGTAACTCAAATCAGCCATGTTAGGTGACGAGTGGCTGGAGGACAGGAGCTGGTAGGATGGGACTTGATTTGATGTGATGGAGAGAGGCCGTGGTAGAGCATACCGACCACACCATGCTGGGCCCAGGCCAGACCAGACCAGGAATGATGCCAGCCTCTCGGGACTGGAGCTATGATTGGGATGGTTTATCCATCCATCTGGTTGAACCACCGCCACAATGGAGGAGCCAAGAGCTCCAAACACAACAGAAGAATGTTCACAATTACAGTATACCAAGACAGTGAACCAAGCTATTTTCTCCACAGTGTTTCAAATTAATTTATTCCATGGGAACGACATTATGACAGAGACTGACTCATTAAAATGGTAATGCATGGGTTTTAAAGTGGACAATCAACACAAATCCAGCAGAATTCTGTCGAAATCTAATAGAAAGTGTCCCGGATGCATATCGACAGGCTGATCTCAGCTTATCGTTACACCACCGCATTGACTTCCAGTCCGGACCCCCCTCGCTTTCTCTTCCTCATTCAGATGAGAGGGGCATGATCACAAAGCTGCTGGGGTTTAGGGTAAGAATAGTGGGGTGAGATGAGGGCAGGTATAATGCAGCAGGGGTGTATTCAATCACAAATAATTATGGGAACTATTGGAGCCTTCAGCTTGACTCATTACACATGCTTATCAATGGATCCCAGGCCCCAGCATTACAGCTACTGGCTCATCATAGATCTGCAAATTAAGTGTGTTTTGGTCTCTTTAATAAAAGAGAATGGCACAAATGGGAAAGCTATTCATTAGGATTCAGTCTTCCCTTGAAAGCTTTGAACTGTGTATCTGGTGTGTCACCAATGACTGGCTAAGCAAGGGGGAGAGTGCAGGATTGAGTGTGTGGTACAGGGATAATGTGCATTCCTCGCCTATCATCCCTAACGAGACTGAGCTGTTTCACACATCCTGATTAGCTCTAATCCTGGGTTTAATTAGTCAAAGAGCCAAGCTAATCACGTGTGTGTGTGTGTGTGTGTGTGTGTGTGTGTGTGTGTGTGTGTGTGTGTGTGTGTGTGTGTGTGTGTGTGTGTGTGTGTGTGTGTGTGTGTGTGTGTGTGTGTGTGTGTGTGTGTGTGTGTGTGTGTGAGAAGAGTACTGATCTCATATTTAGTCCATTAATCGATAGGCACCTTTATAGAACTGAAAGAGTTTACACAGAACCAAATGAATATCAGCAACTGCTATTGACCTGCTATCACCATGGCATTTTACAGCTGACATTTGAAAACATCATTCCTCCCACACACACGTAATCCTCCATTAACCATAGACTAATACAGCTAATTTCCCATTGAAATCCAATTGGGGCAGGTGGGTGGTTTGTGAAATGTTGGGGGGGAACTCTTAATGATGAGGTTAGCCCTAGAACAGTGGGTGCTAATTGAACCTAGAGAGGGGGGCATGTTGTCTGAGTTCTGTCACTGTACTGTCAGGAAGGGTATGGGAGGAGGTGGAGAGGGAGGACAAGAAGAGGGTCAAGTATGAAGCTAGTTATGAATCAATCTGTCAAGGTGGGTTCTGTCTGGGTTAAATAAACAATCTTGTAGGATGAGATGAGGGGTACTTGTCTCTAGGTGCCCTGAGTGTGTGGGTTGCAACCCTATCGCATTATATTAGATTTATTCTGTAAACATACAAGGTTATGTGTAAACCCTCCCATCCAGGGTGTGAAGCTGCCTAATAGTTGTGTTTTAGTAAACGTTCAGCTGATGTCAAGAACACTATAATGAATTCCAGGGGATTTAAGAGAATGTAGATGCGTCGGGGAGTCCTGAGGGCTTGGTTTAGACTCCCACATAGAAAAGGCGAGGGGGACATGATGGGGGGAGGTGGGGATGGGAGAGTGGTTAGTCAGACCCTCTCCCTCTGACCACAGGAGGCTCCCTGTAGGAAACCGGCTAGGGGCAATGGGTGAGGGGAACAGCCTTTTATTTGATGAAACATTTCCACCTGGGTCGGCACTGCTCAATGGGTTCCACTCTGTATTCAGCCACAGTTTATTTAGGGGAAAAGCTGATATTGACGCTCCAAAAACAAACACAGCATAACGTAGGTCACTATTAGGTCCTTGTTTATAGCTTAGAACCTCACTGGGGTATTGGCAACCCATGAGGCCTTGTCATAACAGCATAATATCCACTCCAAATGTGTTTTTCACAAAGACTCTTTTGAAAGCCATCTGAGAGTGAAACCAGCTGGCTGACCCTCTCCACACACACACACACACACACACACACACACACACACACACACACACAAACACGAACACACTCCCTGTCTCCATATAGCTTTACTGCGGGAGGAGGAGGAGGACACTGGCTGGAAAGCCAGAGTAAACAGACCCTCCAGAGCCGGACGCGTGGGATCCCTCCTGATCTCAACCAACCACAGACAACCTTATGGGCTGGAGAGAAAACTAAGCAGCGTTTATTTACAGAACAAATTATCCAAAACTGCCCTCGCTCACCCTGAGCACTGAGCACACAGCAGATGCCGGACACCTTAGAAGGACAGGAAGCTTTGGTAGAGATAGACCAAATAGCCTACAGTAAACCACAATACTCTTTGCATTCTTTAGCTTTGGGACCCATGGTCTATCCAGGTCAACAGACCAACATGGACCAGGTTGGTTGGTATGCAGAGGGACGATTGCAGGTTTGGTTTGGGGTCAGTTGACAGGGTTGTCTAGGGGGGGTCCTTTCAGGTTCACCTCAGGTCCCAGGATGCAACAGTCTGAAGGCCTCATAGTACAGTGGGCTGAGGGGGAGGAGGGGGAAGCTGAGTGGGAGATGGGAAGCTCCATGCCCCAGGCCAGGAACAATCATTCAGAGATGGGGAGCTCCATGCCCCAGGCCAGGAACAATCATTCAGAGATGGGAAGCTCCATGCCTCAGGCCAGGAACAATCATTCAGAGATGGGAAGCTCCATGCCCCAGGCCAGGAACAATCATTCAGAGATGGGGAGCTCCATGCCCCAGGCCAGGAACAATCATTCAGAGATGGGGAGCTCCATGCCCCAGGCCAGGAACAATCATTCAGAGATGGGAAGCTCCATGCCCCAGGCCAGAAACAATCATTCAGAGACACATTCCAGGCTCTCTTCAGGGGCAATGTGTGTGTGTGTGTGTGTGTGTGTGTGTGTGTGTGTGTGTGGAGGTGTGATGACCTCTGACCTGTAGCCCCACAGGCACTTGTTAAAGCCCTCCATGTCTTTCTCAGCTCACTGAGCACCCCAGGAAACCAGCACGTAAACAAGGAAAGCAATCAGGAAACACTGCTTTCAGCACAGCTCTTACAACACACAAACACACACACACACACAAATACCATTACGCACACACACACACACACACACCCCTACATCCAAACACACAAAGGATCTTTCAAACAACTTGTCGATAAAGGAAAGAGGATCCATTTGTTAGTACGGGAAATAAAAACAAGATATACCAATGCAAAATTCACTCTAAATGCACTTTATATAACTGCACTGTGCTTTGTTGAGCTGCAAACCAATACACTATGACCAAGACTGACCAAGCAGTGAAAACAAATGGGATGGTTACAGCTGCATAGCGGTGTGGTTTTATTGTGGTTTATTGCAGGTCTTAGTTTTACTCTGGTAGAGTGATAAAATCCCTTTGTCAAGTATTCAAGTGTTCCTAGTGAGCAGTATTCTTGTTGTGTCAGTGTAGTGCTCTTCTTTCTAGCGGCTTGGCAACACACCTGGCTTACAGGGTCCATTTGTCACAGCTTTGTTTCCATAATGGTTAACTGTAGATCACTGGGTTGTGTGTGGGAGTGTGTGTGTGTTAGGACAAGGGAACGCGATGTAAGAAAAAAGGTAACAACGTAATCTTGCCATACTGTCACCTCCAGCTCAACTCTCAACAAATACACTGCCAACTCAATTCAATGATAAATCACAAACCAGGTTTAAAATATCCACCCCAAAACGACAAAGAAACAAATTGCTTTAAAAACCATTATGATGTGGTTAAGAACGGAAGCCGTGCCAAGATTGCTGCCGGCAGGAGAGAGAGAAAGAAAACATAGGAATGACTGAATGCCACGTTTAGCTTGAGCTGTGAGTGTGTGTTTCCTTTTAAACAAACACAACCATTTGAGCAGACTTCAGCCAGCTAGAATGAACCAGCTCCGGCCCTGATGTGAGGATACGAATGCTCCTAAAACATACTCAATGGGGAGATTACACACACGGTTCACTCCTCCACCCCCTCTCTCTCCCTTCCTCCCTTATTCCCTCTTCCTGACTCAGTCATTCACATCTTATGGTGGACATGCTGGGAGACACATTCCATTCAAACGGTGCTGCTTCTCCCTCATTAGTTCATTATTCCAGAGGAAGAACAGGAGGAAACTGACAAGTCCGTCAAGAACAGGGACATCAGCCTCATCATCCGTAGCGGGAGGAGTCTCATTAGTGAAGGAACACAGCGAATCACAGTCAGGATCAAATAGACTGGAGGGAGACTCATTAGCATACGGGATGACGTAGCAGGTCAGCCTCCTCATCAAGCTGCATTAGTCCATAATACTCCACGCTGTGTTATTACTGACGGTGTCACAACACAGGACTGTGGGCTGTCCCTCTGTCAGGAGCATGGGTGCTCACTGTGTCACTGTGTCACTGTCAACAAGCCAGTGTGTCCAGGTACATGTGAACTCTGACCTGTGCTCAGCTATAAAGGCAGTGGCAGGCCAGGTGTCTCCAGGTTCAAAGTGGAAACGCAAATGACAGAGCATATTCTGACCCATTTATTTTCTGTTCCCTCCTCCTCTCACACTCCTTCCTGACCTCCTTCAGAATGAGATATCTGGCCCAGCCATGGCTGAGAGAGTCTCAAGGCCTAACAAGGTTTGGACAGGAAGGAGGCGATTATCTCAGGCCAATGTTCGTCATTCACAAGCCCCTTATACGAGCAGTGTTGGAAACAACAGTCCAGGAAAACACAATTCAAAAGAGGAAAAACATAGATGTGTTTCTCTTGGGAGAGATTCCCGTTTGAGGCTGAGAGTTTACAGAGCATTCATTAAGGAGAACGTTGGCTGTTAAAAACATGGAGGCACGGGGAGGAGGGAGCGGTGGGACCGATGGGTAAGGCTGCTTAGCATCATGTCGCCACTCCAGGGATGCATCATTCGGATTTGCAGGGGGAGCAAATTATTTCCGATTGCTTTTAATGGGCATCATTTAAAGTGTACGGATTGTTCAATTACAATGCCAAATGTAGCATTGAGAAGAGGAATGAGAGTGTCATAGCAGGGATGTTAGAGGCGAGGCAGCTACACAAAGCTGCACTATTCTGTCTGAGAAGCACCCTGAGCACAACACCTGTACAGGTCTAGAATGGTCTTGTACTTAATGGTCCTCTGTTCTCTCATCTGTTGTTGTGCCGTGGAGACGGAGAGACAAGACAAGGTGGCACACTTAAAATACTCGTCCGGGTAGGATGGGCAAAGCTAAGCTATGGAGCGAAACACCTGAGAACTATCTGTTTAGTAAACAGGGGCCACTTTTAACGGATGTTGTGCAGCACAGCAGGCCACTGGGCTATCATGGACCTGCTACCTCTACTGTCCCTTTACTCTGGGGTAAGAAGGAGGCCTGCACACACACACACCAGCCCGGCTTGAAAAAGGGCAATAAAGACATGCTCCAGAACTCTGGCGACTACTAAGTACTTTTTAAACCTTCTGCTTTGGGCTGGACGTGTCAATGTGTAGTTCATACATGCATAATCTATGAGTAGAATTCCTGTTTTACCTCAATTAGCCACGAAAACCCTCGTTTGAAAGCGACTGTTTTTCTGGACGCTGTGCTGCACCATACCATTAGCACTTCCTCAACACATTACTGCTGTGACACATAAAGCCGGTAATGGGGCCGCAATCTAACTTACTCATAACAGTGTTTCCCAAACACCATATGTCTTCATAACTCCATGATATATTCAGTTGAAGCCTGAAGTTTACATGCACCTTGGCCAAATACATTTAAACTCAGTTTTTCACAATTCCTGACATTTAATCCTAGTAGAAATTCCCTGCCTTAGGTCAGTTAAGATCACCACTTTATTTTAAGAATGTGAAATGTCAGAATAATTGTAGAGAGAATGATTTATTTCAGCTTTTATTTCTTTCATCACATTCTCAGTGGGTCAGAAGTTTCCATACACTCAATTAGTATTTGGTAGCATTGCCTTTTAAATTGTTTAACTTGGGTCAAATGTTTCAGGCAGCCTTCCACAAGCTTTCCACAATAAGTTGGGTGAATTTTGGCCCATTCCTCCTGACAGAGCTGGTGTAACTGAGTCAGGTTTGTAGGCCCCCTTACTCGCACACGCCTTTTCAGTTCTGCCCACAAATTTTCTATTGAATTGAGGTCATGGCTTTGTGATGGACACTCCAATACCTTGACTTTTTTGTCCTTAAGCCATTTTGCCACAACTTTGGAAGCATGCTTGGGGTCATTGTCCATTTGGAAGACCCATTTGCGACCAATATTTAACTTCCTGACTAATGTCTTGAGATGTTTCTTCAATATGCCATCTATTTTGTGAAATGCACCAGTCCCTCCTGCAACAAAGCAGACCCACAACATGATGCTGCCACCCCCGTGCATCATGGTTGGGATGGTGTTCTTCAGCTGGCAAGCCTGCCCCTTTTTCCTCCAAACATAACGATGGTCATTATGGCCAAACAGTTCTATTTTTGTTTCATCAGACCAGAGGACATTTCTCCAAAATGTACGATCTTTGTCCCCATGTGCAGTTGCAAACCATAGTCTGGCTTTTTTATGGCGGTTTTGGAGCAGTGGCTTCTTCCTTGCTGAGCGGCCTTTCAGGTTATGTCGATATAGGACTCGTTTTACTGTGGATATAGATACTTTTGTACCTGTTTCCTCCAGCATCTTCACAAGGTCCTTTGCTGTTGTTCTGGGATTGATTTGCATTTTTTCCCATGATGTCAAGCAAAGAGACACTGAGCTTTAAGGTAGGCCTTCAATTGACTCAAATTATGTCAATTAGCCTATCAGAAGCTTCTGAAGCCATGACATCATTTTCTGGAATTTTCCAAGCTGTTTAAAGGCACAATCAACTTAGTGTATATATACACCTCTGACCCACTGGAATTGTGATACAGTGAATTATAAGTGAAGTAAGATGGGAAAACTCAGAAGTGAAATGACAACATTGAAAAGTGAACAATAATATAAATGCAACATGTAAAGTGCTGTTCCCATGTCTCATGAGCTGAAATAAAACATTCCATACATTTTCAAAACGCACAAAAAGCTTATTTTCTCTCAACTGTTGTGCACACATTTCCTTACATCCCTGTTAGTGAGCAGTTCTCCTTTGCCAAGATAATCCATCCACCTGACAGGTGTGGCATATCAAGAAGCTGATTAAACCGCATGATCAATACACAGGTGCACCTTGTGCTGGAGATAATAAAAGGCCACTCTAAAATGTGCACAACACAATGTCACACAACACAATGCCACAGATGTCTCAAGTTGAGGGAGCGTGCAATTGGCATCCTGACTACAAGACTGTCCACCAGAGTTGTTGCCAGAGAATTTAATATTAATTTCTCTACCATAAAACGCCTCCAACATCATTTTAGAGAATTTGGCAGTAAGTCCAACCGGCCTCACAACCGCAGACCACATGTGATCACGCCAGCCCAGGATCTCCACATCTGGCTTCTTCACCTGCTCCAAAGTGGCCTATGACCTCCCAGGCCCACCCATGGCTGTGCCCCTGCCTAGTCATGTGAAATCCATAGATCAGGGCCTAATTAATTTCAATTGGCTGATTTCCTCATATGAACTGTAACTGAGTAACATCATTGAAATTATTGCATGTTGTGTTTATATTTTTGTTCAGTAAATAAATATAAAATTATGAAAAGAAGGATTGCTGTTATGAATTTGGTCAAGTCGTGAGAGAGGTGGAAAAACTATTGTTATCCATCAATAATAAGCCACCAGGCATTGACAACCATGATGGGAAACTATAGAGAATGCTAGCAGACTGTATTAACACCCCTATTTGCTAGCTCTTTAACCAAAGCCTAAAGGAGTGTGTGTCCACAGGCGTGGAAGGAAGCTAAAGTAATTCCACTGCCTAAAAATAGGAAAGCACCCTTTGCTGGCTCTAACAGCCCTCTTTCTCTCTGTTTTATTATATATTATTTATTATATTATTATTATATATATATATATATATATATTTTACAAATGATTTGCCACTGGTCTCACACAAAGCTAGAATGGCTATTTATGCAGATGATTCCACACTACATGTCAGTACCCAAAGCCAGTGAGTTCACTGAAATTATAAATAAGGAGTTACAGTCAGTATCCGAACTGTTGATTAATAATAAACTGGTCTTAAATACAGCTACAACTAAAATAATTGTATTTGGTTTAAAACTTTCTCTAAGACCTAAACCTCAACTGGAGTTGTGTGTGAAAGGTGTGACCACTGAGCTGAGGAAGCTAAACTCCTGTTTTTTTAACGTTGGATGGTCAATTATCATGGTCAAGTCATATTGACAAAGTTGTTGTGAAGACATGTATGTTTGTTAAAAAAATATGTTCTGCGTTTTTGACACAAAAATCAACCGTACTAGTTGTTCAGGCTCTGGTCTTGTCCCACCTTGATTACTGTCTGGTAATATGGTCAAGTGCAGCAAAGAAAGACTCAGCAAAGCTGCAGCTGCCTCAAAACAGAGCAGCACACCTTGCCCTTAATTGCACATACAGAACTAACATCAACAACATGCATGCCAGTCTTTCCTGGTTGAGGGTTTTACGAGAGATAATCAGTATCAATTATTGTTCTTGTGAGATATATTGCTTTGTTGAAATGTCCAAATTGTCTGTATAATCAACTTACACACAGCTTTGACAGACATACTTACCCCACCAGCCATGCCACTAGGTGTCTCTTCACAGTCCCCAAATCCAGAATGAATTCAAGGCAACGCACAGTATTGAATAGATGATCCATGATCACATGGAACTCCCTTCCATCTCAAATTACTCAAGCAAACAGAAAAAGGTGCTTTAAATAAACTAATAAAACAACACTTCACAACATAATGCCTCTCCCCTATCTGACTTAGTTGTAATGTCTATGTTAATGTTTTTGTAAATTGTTAAGTATTTTTGTCTGTAATATATTTTTGTTATCAGTCGAACAGGAAGATAAGCTATCGCCATTGGCATCAGCAGTTTGCTCATCCACAATCAAACAGAAAAGGCCACGGTTTTGTTTAAAGAGTATATTATAAATCTCTATATCACTGTTAGTCCTATCAATACGAGCCAGTCCCATCAGTATGTACACAAGCCTGTTCAGACTAGCGGTGTTGTTAATAGGACTTCATTAGGCCTCTCTCCACTGACCTGGACCTCTTTCTACTGTTAGTCGTTAATAACCTGCACCACTGCTGATCTCAGTGACCAGAAAGTGTGTGTTGACCGGTTGTTACACGTTCACAAACCCTTTGTCTGTTCTTGCTTATTTACTCCTGAAGAATGACTATTTCAAGTCACTCTTGCTCGCTCTCTCTCTCTCTCTCTCTCTCACACACACACACACACACAACACACTCTTTCTCTCTCACACACACACACAACACACTCTTTCTCTCTCTCTCTCTCACACACACACACAACACACTCTTTCTCTCTCTCTCTCACACACACACAACACACTCTTTCTCTCTCTCTCACACACACACACACACAACACAGTCTTTCTCTCTCTCACACACACACAACACACTCTTTCTCTCTCTCTCTCTCTCTCACACACGCACACACAACACAGTCTTTCTCTCTCTCTCTCACACACACACAACACAGTCTTTCTCAGTGTAACACCGATAGCGGCAAAGCTGGCACCCTGACAGGTGATTACCCAGGAGAAGGCACAGTCAGGACACTAAAACAATATAAGGAGGACATGGTCTCACTCTTTATCTCAGGATCTCTGCTGATGTGATTGCCAGTGATTCATAATTACAAATGTTTACAGTAGGCAGTTCACCTGGGATTACAAGTCAGTATTTGATGTGTGTGTGTGTGTGTGTGTGTGTGTGTGTGTGTGTGTGTGTGTGTGTGTGTGATCAAATACTGACTTGTAATCCCAGGTGAACTGCCTACTGGAAATCAGCCACAAGGGGCAACAGTGAGTGAGTGCTGTTACTTTAGACAAGTAGACAGGGATGCCGGGTGGGTATACAGTAAGCATCTGCCTCTGGTTATAAAGGTTGCATGTTCAAATCCAGCTATAGAAAGTAGATTTTTATATTTTTGTTTTAAACCTAACCTTTACCATTCGGAGTTAATGTCTAACCTCAAGAACTCTGAGTTAATGCCTACACTTCACCCGGGAACATACAGAGATGTAACCAAACACTTCGAAATTAGATTTTTGATAAACATCGATGAACTTCTCATTCCGACGTGAGACTATGAGAGCTTTTTATTTGACACAACTAAGGCAATAAGAGCACATCCTGGCTGTCAACAGTCAGACCATAATTCAGACAAAGACCAATTCATGCCACACCGCTGGGCTTGGCACACAACGTCAAAGGATGAAACAGATAGTAAAGTTGTGTGTAGCCTAAATCGGTCGATACTTATCAACTCACCCCACCCATGCCATGCCATCTTTAATTGCCGCACACAAGCACACGCTCATAAACGCTCACACATGAGAATAGACTATTACAGGAATATTACTTTTCAAATTCAAAGTCAAAACCCAAGTCAAATATGGTGAAATAGTGCAGTCTTTACCTGAACAAATGTGAATAAATCCGAGGAGAAAGTAAATTCCCACTGAACGCGCAGGCATCATTCCAAAGCAGCAGAGGACTGAAGCTAATTTGTATTATCCACAAATGTTTGATACGGCCTATTCGATCTAAATAATAATATTTATTTTTAAAAAATGGTCTGCTTCCTTCTTGAGTAAAATAGCCTACCACGCCGTCTCCAACTCTCTTTTCTGTGGCTGTGCGCTGCGCTTGTGTAGCCTATGCTGAGAGCAAGTCTCCGAATAACTCAGTGCGGGACGATTGGTATTTCTGTACACTGTTACAAAGATAATACTTTACTGATAGCTCACACAAAACCTCCCGGTCACATTATTAAGGTTGCCCACGAGATCGTCCACATAACTGGGATCTTCTTCTCGAATCCGAGTGAGCTTCGTAAATCCAAGACTAAACTCTGAGGTTTTAGCGGAATTCATCTGTGATCAAATATTATTTCCACTTTTTCCATAGTTTTCTTTCGCATGAGTGATATGGCAGAGTCCAAAATCCAAACGTCCAACTTCAGTCCTGATTTGATTTGCCTGTTTCTCAAACCCGCCGGCGCTCACCCGACTTCGTGCACTTAGGGCTGAAGGGACGTTTGAAAAGGGCAGCGCTTAGTGAGTGCTGCATAGTGTGCGCCACTCTTCCCAGTCCGCAATGGGGGTTTTCATAGAGGCTATTTTAACACGGGAAACCTTAATTGAATATATTTACCTATTACGTTAGAGTGTGCAAATGTTAGTCTAAATCTAAAACCAATATTATTTTACTTAATATGATTGTGGTCAGCCAGAACTACTTCGCGTCTTGCTTATTTAATGAATTCCATTTAAATTAAGTGTCTTTTGAATTCATTTGAACTAATGTGTCTTACCAAATTGATTAAAATTATACTAAATTATATGAGCAGTCGAATTCGTCTACTTGCAGAACAAAAAGTGATGGGGACATTTTTGATTTCTTCTGCAATGTTTCTCTACTCAAACAACAGCAGAATAAATGTTAAACAACAGCCAATGGTGTCCCCTGTGTGAGGTTTATAAAGTGAAAGGGATTGTTTGACAGACAGGGTGCTCCCTTTACATCCTATTCAATGAAAAGTCAAAGGGACGGCACGACGTCGTCCACCCGCTGGGAGACATAACTGTGTTTAAAGCGACCGTGTGAACCAAGGTCTCACACCATATGTGTTTATATGTGACCTTTCAATCCCGCAAATGGCTCACTTGGGCACAAGATATTATCTTAATAAGCCAATTAAAATTCACTTTGGCAGAGATTACCCAGGAGCAGTGTTGCACTTCTCTTAATCATGAATTAAGATCAACCCCAGGGACCTCTCAGTCTCATTCCAATGGCAATGCCAACATCAGACAGAATGACCATTTCATTTTCAAGTCCAGTGCATGAATTTGAATACACTTCATTTATTTTGTATATATTTTTTAATATAAGAATACACAAACATCTGATTTTGTATGAATACAAGCGTATGAATTTCATATGAAAAAAATGTAGCATAGTGAGAACTTATTTTAAATTCAACCAAATTAGAACATTTTACCATTGAATAAGTATCAGCAAAGATACATAACTCTCCTGAGGGCTTAATTGGTTTATTGTAGGAATGTAGTGGAATCTGCCTTACCCTGCTCTCTGGCTTGCTTTCTGACCAGAGAGCAAGCACACCCTCTGCTGGCTGACTTGCATCATGTTAGAGATTATTCACAAGAGGGTATTCTTCTCTTTCATGCTCTTTCTACAAAAAAAATTGTACAGCATTGACCTGCTTTGATGCTCTATCCGTCTTCCAACATGGTAACTCATATCACATGTTTTCGTGGCTGAGGGAAATTCCAGACTATTTTCATTTCCAGCCTACAATGGATGAAAACTATAAAAGCTGTTTTGGTTTTGTACTAAGCGATTGACTAAGGGGAAATGGATGTTGATGACCGACTGTTGGCATGTCTTGCAACATGTGAGACATTCCTTAATATTAAAATATGCAACATGTTACACATTACCCTAACACATGAACCCAGAGCTGCAGAGTGTCAATTTCTCTGACTCTTTCTCTGTTCCTATTCTCTCCACCACTTCTCTCTCTCTCTCTCTCTCTCTCTCTCTCTCTCTCTCTCTCTCTCTCTCTCTCTCTCTCTCTCTCTCTCTCTCTCTCACTCTGTCTCTCTGTCAAAAAAGCATCTCTTTACTCCCATGTGTCCACATAGAGAAACCTCAGCATTGCTCCTACGGTGGAAGAAAGCCTTCCTTCCCTGCCTCAAATCTCTTTATTGCTCTGAGTGTGCCCCTGCCGGCCCAGCTGTATGCTTGCAGATGAAACAAGAGCAGTCCTGGAACCAGTACAGCACACAGCAGCATAGCAGCCCAGCCCAGCGCCACTGGTAAACAAGCAGTAAAATATGGGTACTTACAGGCTAACCATCAGCACATTGAGTTTTTCCACCCTTTCACACACATTAACACATGCAGGCAAGTCAGTTAAGAACAAATTCTTATTTACAATGACGGCCTACAGGGGAACAGTGGCAGGGGCAGAACGACAGATTTTTACCTTGTCAGCTCGGGGATTCAATCCAGCAACCTTTTGGTTACTGGTCAAACACTCTAACCACTAGGCTACATTATGCAGACTTCCCTATTTTCTGTCCTATAACCTCAACGTGACAACTGCTTGGTCCTGTAGAAGATGAATGACAAAACAAGAACATGTGATCTACTTTCTCGGTCTTCCATCCTTCCACTTTCACTACCCCACCCTCTACCTACCCCATTCCCCCCATCCTCTATCACTCCGGATACTCTTCTCTGTGTACCCCTCCATCTCTCTCTGGGGTAAAGGAAGGATGAGGTCATTATTTAAAGGGGGTAAGGTAGTGTAGATCAGTTTTGGACGGGTGGGAATCAATCAAAAACTCCAGGGTCAAAGGCTGAGGAAGTCCAAGAAGACAAACAACCACTTAAGCCTGGACACATACTTCCCATTGAATTATCCCTGTGGAACCAGTCCCCTCCTGAGACAAATAGTGCTGAAAACTGTTCTCCTCTCAAAACACGAAAGGATCAATGTCAATACATCCAATGACATTCTGTGAGTTTGCCATCAAATCCCCATCCAGAGCAGAGGATAAAATGTGCTAACTAACCTCAGAGGATGTGGTGTCGAGAAGAGGAGAAGAGGCCTCCCTCCAACCACATCACAGTGTAGAAGAGTCAGAAGGTTGCCTACACAAACACCCAGATTCTCCCAGGGAGAGCAGAGACTATAGTGCCAGGCCAGCTGCCTAAACAAAAGCTGCAGAGCGTGGCTAATGTGATAAATATGAAGTAGAGGTCAACTAGGACAGCTGACCGCACATGCGTGTGGCCAACATAACAGCAGGTGCAGCACACATTGCAGAGTGCAGAGTTTATGATTTCTACGGTACATTTCACAGGTCCGCAATGCCTCTCCAACACTAATGTAACCACAGCAACAGATAGTACAAGTGGACACAAAGAGAAACACAAATATTATATTGGTTGTCATAGAGAAAGGAGAAATAAGCCAGAGGGATCAGACAATGGCAAATATTGAAAATTATTGTTTTGCTACTCAAAGCTCCGGCTTTAAATTGGTTCCGAGCCAGACCAAAGAAGACTGAACCAAAACACTAACTAAAACAGTCACTGATATTCATAAGGGAATAAATCATATTAAGTGCTATCTCCATAGATACGAACAGCAACAAACACTGCATAATTAGTGCTTTGAGGTTAGTGTATAATTGCATAATGGCATAGTTAGTTCTGTATAATTAATTAGTCATAAGTGATTGATGTTTTGTTTCTCTTTTATATGAAAATATCTGTGGGGTCACCTTCGTCGTGAAGAGTAGCTTCTACAGAACTGATTTCTTTGTGTTTTCACACAGAAGAACCATGCCTCTGTCCATCCCACTCCATCTTTCCAACAGCTTGTTCTTTGTGTAGCTACCAGTATAACATACAGTACACCTGCAGATGCTACTAAACATATGCCTGACTAGCTATGTGTTCCTGACAAGGACATCTGGAATCCCCCCTATACAAGGCATGTATTGCTGTCAGGCAGCTTTCAGTAAATAAGAAGCACAACAACAAAAAATCCAGTGTCTTTCCCTATAAAAGCTCATCACAATCACAAGAACTCCATAGAAATGAGCTCCTCGATCACTGAGGACATTAAGGGCATTTGGGAGTCAAATAAGCGTATGTCTTTATTATGTGTGTTTCGTGGGGTTGATGGATGGTATTGTGTACATTACAACAATATTTTAGTATTACACAGTACAATTTTACATTTGGTATTCCTCATGGACATAGAGTGCATAATCACTGATGGCTGTTATAAGTGGTCTTTGTTAACGTTGGTGGTGTTAACCAGTCAATTTAGATTCCAGTTTGTCTAAACTCCATTCCTGGGTGTCTGGCACTAACACTATCTTCCCTTTCTCTCTTTCATATTTCTCATCTTCAAATATTTTCCATTTCACCTCCCCCTCTTCCCGCGTCTTCCCTTTCTCCCCATTATCTGTAACAACCCATCCACCAACTCTCCCATATTCCACCACTCTCTGCCTCTCTCTCTCTCCATTCGTCAGCCCCACTCAGCGGAGAGCGCAGCACTCTAGACACTCAGGGTCATTCACACAATGAGAATGTGGAATATGACAGAGGGCCTTCATATTCTCTATCTTACAGCACGTCTGGAACTGCTGATGCACAAACCGTGCTGCTCTTCTCTTTCTTCCCTCTCTCTGGCTTTCTCTTCTCTGCAAATTGACAAACTGAATGCCACTGTGATGCTCCTCTCAATCGCGATGCCTGTTGGCTTAACACATGGAACCCATGTGTTAGATGTGTTTTGATACTATTCCACTCATTCCGCTCCAGCCATTACCACGAGCTTGTCCTCCACATTAAGGTCTGTCTGGAAAGGCTGTGTGCTATAACAAGCTGCTTCCACGGCACCTACTCAGCTGTAGGGTTACAACACATCATGTGCATCAACAGTCTCTGGTACCTCAAAGGCACTACGTCAAGGTCTTTACAGTTTATCAGTGGAATGAGGGGTTTGTGATCCCTCTGCAGTGTGAATATGCAATAGGCCATTCAGATATCTGGTAAACTTGTCCCATGTTCAGACTTTCTCAGCATCTGTGAGAGTCCTGGAGCACTAAGCTACTGGCTTTAACTGTCCATCGTGTTTCTGTAGTAGGACCCCGCCAAACCCAGAACTACTGGCGTCTGCACGAACTATGGTAGGCTTTGTCATATCATAGCATGCCAGTCAGTGCAGGTGACTCTGTGACGATTTTCTTTACCTTCCTAAAGGTCTCCTCCTGCACTGCAGGTCGTTGATTGGTTTGGTGACATCAGCTAGACCCAGTAGGTATCTGCCTAAGTAGTGACCCAGTACTCCTCAGATCAGTCACATTGCTTGGCAGTTCCAGCTGGATCTTTAAAAATATATATATTTTACCCCTTTTTTTCTCCCCAATTTCATGGTATCCAATTGGTGCTGAATGCCACTGTGATGTTCCTCTCAATTGTGATACCTGGAACCCATGTGTTAGATGTGTTTGATACTATTCCACTCATTCAGCGACGAGTCTTGTCTCATCGCTGCAACTCCCGTACGGACTCGGGAGAGGCGAAGGTCGAGAGCCATGCGTCCTCCGAAACACAACCCAACCGCACTGCTTCTTTGACACAATGCACATCCAACCCGGAAGCGAGCTACACCAATGTGTCAGATGAAACACCATACACCTGGTCAGTGTGCACTGCGCCCGGCACAGGAGTCGCTAGAGCACGATGAGACAAGGATATCCCTGCCGGGCAAACCCTCCCTAACCCGGACGACGCTGGGCTAATTGTGCACCACACCATGGGCCTCCTAGTCGCAGCCGTCTGTGACAGAGCCTGGGTTCGGACCCAGAATCTCTTGTGGCACAGCTAGCACTGCAATGCAGTGCCTTAGACCACTGCGCCACCCGGGAGGCTCTGATGGCCTGGATCTTGGCAAGCTTCCTACAGTATCAACATTTTGCATTCCTGGCAGCAAATTATTCCTCTTTAGCATATGCCTTACCACATCTGAAGCATTTTGTCGTTCAAATTGCATGTAATTTTGCTTTGGCCCGTTTGCTTTGTACATGCAAGTTTTTGTGCCTCTGTTTGTTATTGTGCGATGTGTGTTTGTATGCTACTTCACTGAGCTGTGCACCGTTAGCATTAGTCCCTTGTTCGCTAATATGCTTGTTTACTTCCTCTAACTGCCTCACAAGTTCTACTGGTTTGTCGATTGTCAACTCAGGCAATAACTGAAGCTTCTATGGCAACTAATTATCCAATATACCTATGACCAACCTGCCCCGGATATTTTAGTTCTTGGCAGTATCGAAAGCGCATGCATCAGCTAGGTTTCCGCAAGCTTTTTGGCGCGCTAATGAAAGCGGGAACTTTCATGAATAATTTTCACTTTGGGCACAAACGTATTGTACAGATTACCCATAACGGTCTAATAATCATTCTGATTCTCCTCCACGGAAAACATGAATCAATCAATCAATCAAATCATTTTATAAAGCCCTTTTTGCATCAGCCGATGTCACAAAGTGCTATACAGAAACCCAGCCTAAAACCCCAAACAGCAAGCAATGCAGATGTAGAAGCACAGTGGCTAGGAATAACTCCCTAGAAAGGCAGGAACCTAGGAAGAAACCTAGACAGGAACCAGGCTCTGAGGGTTGGCCAGTCCTCTTCTGGCTCTGCCGGGTGGAGATTATAACTGAACATGGCCAAGATGTTCAAACGTTCATAGATAGTAATAATTACAGTGGTTGTAGAGGGTGCAACAGGTCAGCACCTCAGGTGTAAATGTCAGTTAGCTTTTCATAGCCGATCATTCAGTTAGAGACAGCAGGTGCGGTAGAGAGAGAGAGTCGAAAACAGGCGTCATCAGGCCAGTTAGTCCTGAGGCATGGTCCTAGGGCTCAGGTCCTCCGAGAGAAAAGAGAGAGAGAGAGAGAGAGAGAGTCGAAAACAGGCGTCATCAGGCCAGTTAGTCCTGAGGCATGGTCCTAGGGCTCAGGTCCTCCGAGAGAAAAGAGAGAGAGAGAGAGAGCGAGAGAGAGAGAGAGAGAGAGAGAGGGAGGGAGAAAAGTTCTTCCTTCCCCAGCTAATAGAGCAGAGCACAAACCTGTACTTCTCCATCCTCTTTGTTTTGTTGATATTCTGTAACAATTAAATTATTGGCTCCATTCTGGGCAGTGTTCTGGGTGACTGAAGTCAAAGTTTTCTGGAGGTGGAAACCTAGCCATTGCTGCTGATCTTCTGACACCATGTCATGTTATGCTTATATGAAGAATCCAGAGGTGAATATAACCTTGGTTGACTTGAATGAAACAGGCAGCATAGCTGTGTAACTAGCGACATAACACCGGAGACTGTTTTCACTGGACTTGTTACTTGACGGGTACACGAGGACCAAACTCGTCCAATCACCTTTTATGGCGTCATGAGTAGACTTGCGCCCCCACACTATAATAAAATAGTTCCAATACAACACTGTCGACATGGTAGGCAAGGAGGCACAAATGTATAGGGTGTTGTTGGGTCATCTTTCTTCCATGATCCTCCATGTGACACCTACCAGCCTTGACAGAGGGGTGCCATATTTTGACATTTTGTTTGTTCAATGTAGCCCATCGAATATGTATAATATAGTCAATAACAGATCTGAATGACGTGTTTTCAGATAATACTGTGTTGTCAAGACAGCTTCCTGGCTGTGCCTGATCACATCTGAATTCCTTTCACTGGATAGTTGTGTTAAAATGGTGAACAAGGGAGTAAATTATGGTCATGACCCATACATTCAAGCTGTGATCTTTAGCAAATTCCAATCTGTTCTGTGCAGCCTGAAAGTGCAGTTTGTCACTCTCCTAGGCCACGGGAGAGAAGGCTCTGGGAATGGAATGGAGAGAAACTCAATCAATTTGCTTATTTGCTCTATGACGGTACCTCCCTTGACAGTGAACCTTTACAATAATATACCAAGGGAAACGGAGAAGAGGTTGAATTATGTTGCCTTTGGAAGGAACACTCGAGGTCCCGTGGCCGCTGCTGAACTGGCATCCAGTGAATTTATAGTCCCGACCAGCTGAAGGGAACACAATCTGCTGCCTGAGACTGTTTGGTCCCAGTCATGACGCTGAATTTCCATAATTCTTGGAGTTAAATATTAGAACATATTAGTTTCATTTCCTAATGGCCAGTGGCTCCTTTCGCCTAGTTTCCACAGATTTACGGAAAAGACAGTTGCCTGTAATAATCAAAATCCTAGTTGCACAGGAGTTTGGTATGTGCTGACTCTTGACATTTTTTAAAATTTGGGCCATGAAAGAGCATTTTTAACATGCTGCATCATGATTTGGGTCATGGTTTACCATCCAGTTTTATGATAATAATGGTGTCTCAGCATTGGGTGGCATGAAACCCCCTGTTTATTTCACCTACTAATTTTCTTTCTGTCAGGTGATGAACTGGAAACAAATGTGGTTGAGTTAAAGCAGTTCTGCATGGAACAGTGGGCCAAATTTCCTCCACAGCGATGTGAGAGACTGATCAACAACTACAGGAAGCGTTTGGTTGCAGTCATTGCAGCTCAAGGTGGCACAACCAGTAATTGAGTGGAAGAGGGCAATTACTTCTTTACACAAGGGCATTGGGTGTTGAATAACGTTGTTTATGAAATCATTTAAATACGTATGTAATTGTTGTGTTATTTGTTCACTCAGGTTCCATTTATCTAATATTACGTTTTGGTTGAAGATCTGATAAAAAATCTGTATCAAAAATATGCAAAATATTGAGAAAATTAGAGACGGGGCAAACACTTTTTCACAGCACTGCATGTATAAACTCAAAAAAAGAAACGTTATCTCACTGTCAAATGTGTTTATTTTCAGCAAACTTAACATGTGTAAATATTTGTATGAACATAACAAGATTCAACAACTGAGACATAAACTGAACAAGTTCCACAGAGGGGGGGTCAAAATCAAAAGTAACAGTCAGTATCTGGTGTGGCCTCCAGCTGCATTAAGTACTGCAGTGCATCTCCTCCTCATGGACTGCACCAGATTTGCCAGTTCTTGCTGTGAGATGTTACCCCACTCTTCCACCAGGGCACCTGCAAGTTCCCAGACATTTCTGGGGGGAATGGCCCTAGCCCTCACCATCCGATCCAACAGGTCCCAGACGTGCTCAATGGGATTAAGTTCCAGGCTCTTCGCTGGCCATGGTACAGGCCTTGGTGTAACGCTCATTCCTTCAACGATAAATGCGAATCCGACCATCACCCCTTGTGAGACAATACCGGGACTCGTCAGTGAAGAGCACTTTTTTGCCACTCCTGTCTGGTCCAGCGATTGTGGGTTTGTGCCCATAGGCGACATTGTTGCCGGTGAGGACCTTCCTTGCAACTGGCCTACAAGCCCTCAGTCCAGCCTCTCCCAGCCTATTGCGGACAGTCTGAGCACTGATGGAGGGATTGTGAGTTCCTGGTGTAACTCGGGCAGTTGTTGTTGCCATCCTGTACCTGTCCCGCAGGTATGATGTTCAGATGTACCGATCCTGTGCAGGTGTTGTTACACGTGGTCTGCAACTGCGAGGACGATCAGCTGTCCGTCCTGTCTCCCTGTAGCGCTGTCTTAGGCGTCTCACAGTACGGACATTGATATGTATTGCCCTGGCCACATCTGCAGTCCTCATGCCTCCTTGCAGCATGCCTAAGGCACATTCACACGGATGAGCAGGGACCCTGGGTATCTTCCTTTTGGTGTTTTTCAGAGTCAGTAGAAAGGCCTCTTTAGTGTCCTAAGTTTTCATAACTGTGACCTTAATTGTCTAACGTCTGGAAGCTGTTAGTGTCTTAACGACCGTTCCACCGTTGCATGTTCATTAATTGTTTGTGGTTCATTGAACAAGCATGGGAAACAGTGTTTAAACCCTTTACAATGAAGATCTGTGAAGTTATTAGGATTTTCATGAATTATCTTTGAAAGACAGGGTCCTGAAAAAGGGACGTATCTTTTTTTTATTTCTGAGTTTATATGGTATATTTATCCAGACTAGCGTTGCTAAAATAATATATTGACTCTGTTGATCTACATTACATTCCTGACCTGAATGTAAAGTATGTGCTTTCAAATATTGCAAATTTGGCTACATAACACATATATTGCCATTTTTAAGAGTAAACAATAGCATTCAAGGCTGAAATGGAATTCTTATAGAAAGAGAGATACAGAGAGAGAGAGAGAGAGAGATCCTTGCAGTACCTGTATAGCCTAGAGAGTTGTCATCTTCATGTTCAGACGAGGGGGTGGGGGTGGAATCTTCATTGGCCCTATCCCGTGTGTCTGGATCTGCAGAGAAAAACACAAAGAATTGATTAGACCATAAGAAACTGCCTCCCTCTCTCAGTTTTGACCTCTTACTATTAGGTTAAAAAAAATCTGTCGGTCTGCCCCTGAGTTAGGCAGTTAACACACTATTCCCTGGGCGCCGAGACGTGGATGTCGATTAAGGCAGCCCTCCCCCTCCCCGCACCTCTCTGATTCAGAGAGAATGCCGGAAGACACATTTCAGTTGAAGGCATTCAGTTGTACAACTGACTAGGTATCCCCCTTTCCCTTATTGACACAGCAGAGATCGTTCCTCAGATTGTGCCCATGCTTCCCTCCGAAAAAGACTAACAGGGTCAGTGACTGAGCCCGAAGCCCATAGAAAAATAGAAAACGGAGATAGACAGAAGGAAAGAGAAAGAGCAGTGAAAACAGAGTGTGTAAAACATAAGTCTTTCCATCAGACATCTCAGTCCAATCTGCCATCACTGGGCAAACACACAGCTGTTGACCTTTCATAATGTCACAATGTTTAAGGACGTCTTGCTGTGAGAAAGATATCATCACCTGCAACTTGATAGCCTGTCTATTAGGTACACCCATCAAGTAACGGGTCGGACCCACCTTTGCCTCCAGAACAGCCGGAATTCTTCAGGGCATTCTAAAAGATGTCAGAAAAGTTCCGCAGGGATGTTGGTCCATGCTGACGCAATGGCATCACGCAGTTGCTGCAGATTAGACGGCGGTACATTCATACTGCGAACAGCCTGTTCCATCTCATCCCAAAGACGCTCTATTGGGTTGAGGTCTGGGGACTGTGCAGGCCACTCAAGTAAAGTGAATTCACTCCAAGCAATGTTTTTCCAATCCTTAATTGTCCCGTGTTGCTGATCACATGCCCACAGGCTTCTTGTTTTTAGCTGATAGGAGTGGAACCCGGTGTGGTCTCCTGCTGCAATAGCCCTTCCATGACAAGGACCGACAAGTTGTGCATTCCAAGATGCCGTTCTGCACACCACTGTTGTACTGCACCGTTATTTGTCTGTTTGTGGCCCGCCTCTTAGCTTGCACGATTCTTGCCATTCTCCTTCAATCTCTCTCATCAACGTGCTGTTTTCGCCCAAAAGACTGCCGCTGACTGGATGTTTTTACAGTTGCGCGTGAAAAGCCCGGCACACCTGGCACCGATGATCATACCATGCTCAAAGTCGCTTAGGTCACTCGTTTGCCCATTCTAACGTTCAATCGAACAGTAACTGAATGCCTCAATGCCTCTCTGCCTGCTTTATATAGCAAGCCACTGCCATGTGACTCACTGTCTGCAGGAGTGATCCATTTCCTTGGACGATACCTAATAAACTGGTGAGTGTATACAGCAGTAATGTCATCATAATGGGGTTTCAACAGAACAGCCGTACCTGACAGCATCCAGTTCAATCCAATCCTCAAAACTCTACTTTCATTCAAATCAAGTCAAATTGTCTTCGTCACGTACACAGTTTAAAGCAGGTATAAAAGGTGCAGCGAAATGCTTGTGTGCTAGCTCCCTCAACGTTAAAGTAGAATAATCAATAATACAGTTTTCTACAATCACTTTGGCACTAATTTCAGGAACCTTGATGTCATTTTTCAAAAACACTAGACACAAAACTCACAACCAATGATCAAAATGCTAATTTTTCAAAACTTAATTGAACTAAAATCACCTGTTCAAAATGACACAACTTAACATCAAAGTATTACCATTTCAAAATGCAATTCACACATTACATCTGAGTTGACTGTCTATTCATTTCATTACAATGATCTAACTATCAATTGCTACAACTGGTCAAAATGATAAGTAACTGTTGCGTTACTCTTAATGCATAGTTTTATAGAAACGGACTAACAATATTCCATGTTTAGATCATGAAAGTTTCAGGATAACGAGATCCATGGACACCAATTACCGTGGAACATGAACCAATTGGACGACATTATCTATGGATGTAATATTTCATCATCATTCTTTATCAGACACTGTTTCTATGGTCCCATGTATACATTTTACAGACCATGTTTTCAGATTTGACATTACTGTACACTCACTACACTTTATTAGGTACACCTATCTAGTACTGGGTAGGACCCTCTTTTGCCTCCACAACAGCCTGAATTATTCACGGTGTTGTACGTTAAGAGATGCCCTTCTGCACACCACTGTTTTAAACAGCTGTTATTTGAGCATTTGTGGCCTTTCTGTTAGCTTGAATGAGTCTGGACATTCTCCTCTGACTTCTCTCATTAACAAGGTGGTTTTGCCCACAGAGCTGCAGCTCACTGAATGTGTTTTGTTTATCGCACCATTCTCTGTAAACTCTAGAGATTGTAGTGCGTAAAATTCCCAGGAGGGCAGCTGTTTCTGAGATGCTGGAATCATCATGTGTGGCATCAACAATCATACCACGGTCAAAGTTGCTTAGATTACGCATCTTGCCCGTTCTAATATTTGGTCTAACAACATCATAAGCTCTCTACTCTATATACTCTATATATTGAGTTGCAGGCAGCCACATGATTTGCTGTTCGAATGTAACTGTCCTTGATGAGCTAAGTCAGGTCTGTAGAGCTGATGGCATGACCTATGTCATTGTGTGGGATACTGTCAGGTTCTACCATGCTCAAATGGTGCAAGCATGGTTTCAGGCCCATCCACAATTTACCACCCTGTGCTTACCCCATACTCTCCTTTCCTTAACCCGATTGAGGAATTTTTCTCCACATGGGGGTGGAAGGCATGTGATAGGCGCCCTCACGAACAAGCCGCCCTTCTCCAGGCCATGGATGACGCATGCAATGACATCACGGCAGACCAGTGTCAGGCCTGGATTCGCCATGCCCCAAGATTCTTCCCAAGATGTTAGGCTAATGAAAACATCCATAGTGATGTGGATGAGAACCTGTGGCCAAATCCACAAGACAGGGTTGATGGAAATATAGAAGTACAGTAATCAATCCTTTGTTTTGCATTTTACAGTAAGCCAGGTGAGGAACACTGCAGTGATGTTTTACAGTAAGCCAGGTGAGGAACACTGCAGTGATGTTTTACAGTAAGCCAGGTGCGGAACACTGCAGTGATGTTTTACAGTAAGCCAGGTGAGGAACACTGCAGTGATGTTTTACAGTAAGCCAGGTGAGGAACACTGCAGTGATGTTTTACAGTAAGCCAGGTGAGGAACACTGCAGTGATGTTTTACAGTAAGCCAGGTGAGGAACACTGCAGTGATGTTTTACAGTAAGCCAGGTGAGGAACACTGCAGTGATGTTTTACAGTAAGCCAGGTGAGGAACACTGCAGTGATGTTTTACAGTAAGCCAGGTGAGGAACACTGCAGTTGACCTTTAACTGTTTTTTCTTTTTTTGTAGCTAATTATTTTTGCTTTGATTAAAAGAAACCTATGTTGTGATTTTATTGTATTTCATCAATAAATTTCATATTTTGTTCAATGATTCCACTGTGTCTGTAGTATTCTCTCTACTAGTCCTTTTACAGTGATGTATTTACGTGTAGTACCATCATGAAACATGTATCACATATTTTGTACTACAATATTGAATGATTGTACGAACAACTACACAGGGAAACTATCGGTATCTCGTGTGTGGTTGATCTAAATTAATGTTCCTATGGTATTTCATGATAAATTAGTTATTTGAACCAATGATTCTGCAAAGTACAAGGTTTCTTTAACGATATGAATGCACAATGCAATGTTTTGAACATTGGACAGCCTGTGTTACAAGTGATGACCGTTTTGAGTTTTGTGTCTAGAGTTTTGAAAAAGGACCACAAGGTTCTGAAATTAGTGCCAAAGTGATTGTTAAAAACTGTAAGAAGTCAAATAGAAAAATGTATTTAAAAAAGCAGCAGTAATAGAAAAGGGACTACTAATAGCCTGATATGTACACAATAGGATATACAGTATAGAGTATGCATGTTCTCTGTCAAGTATGATTGTATTTACAAATATAAAGTGTTACGAGTGTCAATATATATTACAGTCACATCAAATTGTATTTGTCACATGCACCGAATACAATGTCATCTTGGTAAGCAACTACAGTGTATATTTGGCCTTATGTTTTAGGTTATTTGTCCTGCTGAAAGGTGAATTTGTCTCCCAGTGTCTGTTGGAAAGCACACTGAACCAGGTCTTCCTCTAGGATTTTGCCTGTGCTTAGCTCTATTCTGTTTCTTTTTATATACAAAAAAAACCTCCCTTGCCGATGACAAGCATACCCATAACATGATGCAGCCACCACCATGCTTGAAAATATGAAGAGTGGTACTCTACAAAGCTTTGTATTCAGGACATAAAGCTAATTTCTTTGCCATATTTAGTGCAGCAATACTTTAGTGCCTTATTGCTGACATGATGCATGTTTTGGAATATTTTTTATTCACTACAGGCTTCCTTCTATTCACTCTGTCATTTAGGTTCGTATTGTGGCGTAACTACAATGTTGAGAATCCATCCTCAGTTTTCTCCTATCACAGCCATTAAACTCTGTACCTGTTTTAAAGTCACAACTGGCCTCATGGTGAAATCCTTGAGCGGTTTCCTTCCTCTCCGGCAACTGAGTTAGGAAGAACGCCCGTATCTTTGTAGTGATTGGGATTATTGATACACCATCCAAAGTGTAAATAATGACTTCACCATGCTCAAAGAGATATTCAATATCCAATTTCTTTACCCATCTAGCAATAGGTTACCTTCTTTGCGAGGCATTGGAAAACCTCCCTGATTTTTGTGTTTGAATCTGTGTTTGAAATTCACTGCTTGACTGAGGGACCTTACATAAAATTGTATGTGTGGGGTACAGAGATGAGGTAGTCATTCAAAAATCATGTTAAACACTATTATTGCACACAAAGTGAGTTCATGCAACGTATTATCTGACTTGCGATAACAAAGGGGTGGAATACTTATTGACTCAAGACATATTAGTATTGCATGTAGGCCAGTGACACAAAATCTAAATGTAATACTTTCTTTGTTCATGCTGTAAAACTACTAAATGTAGACAAAGTCAAGGGGTGTGAATACTATCTAAAGGCACTGTGTGTGTGTGTGTGTGTGTGTGTGTGTGTGTGTGTGTGTGTGTGTGTGTGTGTGTGTGTGTGTGTGTGTGTGTGTGTGTGTGTGTGTGTGTGTGTGTGTGTGTGAGAGAGAGAGAGCGAGAGAGTGTGAGTCTGTGGGTATGTGTGCGTGTGTGCGTGTTTATGGGTGGTTGTGTGTGTGTGCTTGTGGGTACCGGCTGGATGCAGAGTCAGTTCAAAAAGTCTTCAGGTGCAGCTAGTCTCTAGGTTGCAAACAGTCTCCAAGGTGCAGGTCTGCTCAGGGAGACAGCTAAGGTTAGCTCTTCAGCAGACTGATGGCCTGGTTGCAGAAGCTGTCTCAAACCTGATGCGCCGACACCACTTGCCAGATGGTAACAGAGTGAACAGTCCGTGGCTTAGGAAACTGTGATTATTTTCACTTTATTATTTCTTAGTAGTTGGGATAGAACTAACAGTAGGGGTTATGATGCTGTAGTATTGTAACGTGTTGTTATTGGATTCCCTCATGTCTTGTCCTCTGATTGGACTTCGAGGTGGTGTGTAATTCTGAGAAATACTGACCTGACTCTGTGGCTGAACTAGAGGGTACTGAAGGAATACGTTGGCCCATGAAATCCTAGAACAGGATCCAAGTTCCTCTATTTCCCCTTGCTGTTTATATTGGGTCTTTTACGTCATACTGTAACAAAGGAGAAATTGACGGATCTCTCGGCAATGCATCCAGTGAGTGGCATGGAATAGATCTGACCAAACTGAGCAAACCGGTGAAGATTGAGTGCATGAGGTATGGCTAGCCCAACACAACCTCTCATAATGTGGACAATATCCTCCACAACATTCAATTAGGCCTACACGTTTTCATGAGCTGTTTTTAATCCATGACATAGAAATGTCTGAGAGCACTAATAGCTGACAAGGACGAAGATCTCAATGAAAGTCAGTCTTCCACACTGTACCATTAGTCTTTATCAAATCAAAGCTTCATTTATAGAGTACATTTCCGACATGGAATGCAACGCAATGTGCTTCACATGAAAAAAATAATTCAAAAAATGAAAATAAACATCTCTATATTTACTACACAACATAAGATTAAAAAAATAAAACAAGGACACAAACTGAACAACTAAAAAGCACCCTGAGGAAAAGCAAAGCTAAAAATATGTTTTAAGATATTTTAAATATGGCCACAATTTCGGCCCTCCTCAGGTTCTCTGGCAGGCTATTCCAGAGGCTGGGGGCATAATAACTAAAGGCTGCCTCTCCATGCCTCTTGGTCCAAGGCTTTGGGATAGTTAAAAGGCCAGTGCCAGAAGACCTGAGGGACCTACTGGATACACAACTTAAAAGCATGTCAGACATGTATTGAGGTGCACAATCGTGGTTAAAAAGCCAATAGAAGAATATAAAACAGGCAGCCAGTGCAGAGACCTTAAAACTGGTGTAATGTGTGCTCTCCGTCTGGTCTTGGTCAGTACCCGTGCTGCAGCATTCTGTATGTTTTGCAGTTGACCAATGGCTTTCTTGGGTAGACCAGACAGGAGAGCTTTACAGCAGTAAAGCCTACTTGCAATAAAAGCATGGATGAGTCTCTCTGTATCAGCCTGAGAGAGAAATGGCTACAACTTGGCAAAGCTATTTTGGTCACATTCCTAATGTGTGATTCGAAATCGAGTTCAGAATCTAAAATAACATCTAGGTTTTTACCTGGTGTTTTATCTTTATTGCCCATGAATTAAAATGGGCGGCCAGATTCTCTCTCTGTGCTGTGACTCCAACAATAAGTACCGCGGTCTTGTCTTGATTTAGCTCAAGGAAATGGTGAGCCATCCATATGGACAAGAGTTACCCTTCAATACTTTAATTTTAACATTATTTTTCCAGATAAGAGGATTGAGGACACATTTGTATTAGATCGAGTAGTTTTTAAAGGATGACTGATCACATCTGGCTGTGAATGTAGTTGGCACCTTACCTTCCCCTAGACCAGCACCAAGACAGTAATCAGCACCAAACATTACTCCTCTGATAGAAGACAATGGGAGAGGTTTCTGTTATATGGTGAAGATAGAGCTGACACTAATCCTTTTCACCTCACGACTGAGAGTTTCCTCTTATATCCATCTATTGCTTATCTGAGTTCTTAAAGTAGTGTTATCCTCGACTCGTTATCCGAGGGCTCTGCCCAGATCTCAAGCCCAATACTTAAAGGGATGACATGGGCTGAGGTTTTTCCAATAGAAGTGTGTGCCTAGTTTTGCAAATATACTGTAACTGAAAAATTGAAGTAATTGCCACCATCTAACTTTATCAGCCCTGAACGCCAAGGTGTGACTATATCTGTTAATTCCAAGCTAAGCCTATGTCCCAGCAGTGCAGGATAGGATCTCTGTCAGGTCCAGTTTCTCATACTAACCTCCCCATCAACACTAGAAAAGCCATAACAAAAGGAATGCAGACAGATGGAGAGGAAAGTGGGGAAGGAAATTGCCAATATCAATTAGATCAGCAGTAAGGTGAAGAAAAGTGATTATTTTGAACATATTCTTTCCATTCTTCCACACTACTGTTAAGGAGAGATTATCTTAAAGCAGACACACATGGGTTTACACAATAACAAGGTTAGAACTACATCCCTGTTTTCCTTTAATCCTAAACCTACACCTAATCCTAAACCTAAACCTACACCTAATCCTAAACCTAAACCTAAACCTACACCTAATCCTAAACCTACACCTAATCCTAAACCTAAACCTAATCCTAAACCTAAGTCAAATCCTAAACCTAATCCTAAACCATGCTCACCTTATTGCCCTCTGTGCATACATACACAACTGTATCTGTAGGCTACTCACTCACAGGCCAAAATCATACTAATTAATTATGTTATAACTGAAGATTAAACCTTTGCTGCCCCTACAGTCTGACATCAAGAACTACATCAATTATAACTTACTGGAAAAGACTGAGTACCTCTGCAGCAGTAGAGTAAAGCAACTAAGTAAAAACACTTTGAAGTACTACTTTTTGTGTATCTGTACTTCACTCTTTATATGTTTTCAACTTTTACTTTTACTCCACAACATTCCTAAAGAAAATATCAACTTTTCACTCCCATACTTTTCCCTGACACCCAAAAGTACTCATTACATTTAGAATTCAGGAAAATGTTCCAATTCACTTATCAAGAGAACATCCCTGGTCATCCCTACTGCCTCTGATCTGGAGGACTAACTAAACACAAATGTTTTGTTTGTAAATTATGTCTGAGTGTTGGAGTGTGCCCCTGGCTATCCGTAAATAAAATACCAAAAATGAAATGGTGCTTTCTGGTTTGCTTAAAATAAAGACTTTTAATTGGTTTATAGCATGTACTTTTACTTTTGATACTTCAGTATATTTGAGCAATTGTATTGCAATGTATTTTTCCCACCACTGCTAGAGAGAACCACATTACTGCTTTTACCTTGCACAGGTCAGCTACCATTCAATGTGTTTTACTCCAATGTTGAGTATTACACTCAAGGTTCAGTTCATAACATGGAGATTAATAGAAGAGGAAAGATTTTATGAAGCATGGTGATGTTCAAAAACAAGCCACAAGAGGGTGCTGCCACTCCATCCTATTGAGTGTCGTGCAGGAACAAGAGGCAACAAAGTCAAGTGTATTTTGTGTCCATCTTATACTGTCAAGTTTTGAGCATGTAGTAATATTTTCTTTGATTAGATACAGTAAGTGCAATTTAAGTGTTGTCTGAGGTTACGAGAGTGCAGGAAAGTTAATAATGTAGTAATATTTGCATCGATAAGGTGCTAGGTGGGATACCAGTAAGATATCTGTCCAAAAGTAAAACAATGTATGCAATCAGTAGAGATGATGTATTCACAACATAGTACAGAACACCACCTGCAACAAAGTAACTCCAGCCCTGGCTCAGACAAACAGACGGACAGACGGATAGACGGACAGAGAGACAGACTACCAGGAGACCTTTTAAATGTGGGTCAAAATCAACAGCCAAATGGCAGATTTCTAAACCCCTTTAATCAAGACCAGACGAGTGAAGCCAGCTGGTGGGGACCCATATAAATTAAGGATCTCATTGGATTTCAGCTCAGCCCTAAGAGAGGGATCGCTGGAGGGGTACACACACAGGGGGTGAGGAGGACTTGGTATGTGGTGCAGTTCCATGTGTACACCAAGCTGATGGGATGCATTAGAAGAAGGGGGCACATCGCCATGACGACAGGCGACGACAGAGAACGGAAAGTTGCACAGATGGCTGGCCGCTCACACGGGTCCCAGTGCACAAGAGCAAACAGCCGACTGGCGAACGAATACACTTAAAGTGTCAATCATAGTCTGTAGCCAGGCCTGGCACTGCTCTAGATCTGTAGAGCAGAACACTCACTCTACCTTATTCCTCTTCCCTGCCTTCATCCCTCCTTCTTTTCATCCCCCTGCAACATGCACTGAAAACAGGGAAACAGGGAGCAACACAGCACACACACATGCATTTGGAATTTACAAATACATACAAACACAGACACTCTATTCTTGTCATTCTCTCTCTTTCTCACTCACACACACACACACGCGCGCACATGCACACGCACATGCACACGCACACACACACACACACACACACAGTGTGATTTTCGCTTGGGGTCCATCTCTGTATACGAGGGCAATGTGATTCATGAGAATATAAGACTATATTATTCTCTAGATCCCTGCATGCGAATGCGATGATAGGATGTGTGAGAGTCCACAGGGATCCAGCAAGCCTGTTGCAATAAGCCATTCAGGTGACTCATGATCAGGCTCGGGAGTACGATTGAGTTATTCACTCTTGTATCCTGCTCTGCATCATTAACCTGGTATATATCCCTGTGCTTAACCAATAGCATGGCAGCTTTCTCTGTGCTTAAGACAGCAAAATCAATTAATGGGGATTTATAGCCATGGATACAGGAGATATTGACACCATCAGAGAATAGGTAGGTTCCAATGATGCCTGTTTAGTGGGCTGTAGTGTACAGATGTACAGTCGTGGCCAAAAGTTTTGAGAATGACACAAATATTAATTTTCACAAAGTCTGCTGTCTCAGTTTATATGATGGCAATTTGCATATACTCCAATTTATTGCAAAGTCCCTCTTTGCCATGCAAATGAACTGACTGCATTTCAGCCCTGCCACAAAAGGACCAGCTGACATCATGTCAGTGATTCTCTCGTTAACACAGGTGTGAGTGTTGACGAGGACATGGCTGGAGATCACTGTCATGTTGAATGAGTTCGAATAACAGACTGGAAGCTTCAAAAGGAGGTTGGTGCATGGAATCATTGTTCGTCCTCTGTCAATCATGGTTACCTGCAAGGAAACACGTGTCGTCATCATTGCTTTGTACAAAAATGGCTTCACAGGCAAGGATATTGCTGCCAGTAAGATTGCACCTAAATCAAATCAAATCAAATTTTATTTGTCACATACACATGGTTAGCAGATGTTAATGCGAGTGTAGCGAAATGCTTGTGCTTCTAGTTCCGACAATGCAGTAATAACCAACAAGTAATCTATCTAACAATTCCAAAACTACTACCTTATAGACACAAATGTCCTGGAGGGCAGGTAGTTTGCCCCCGGTGATGCGTTGTGCAGACCTCACTACCCTCTGGAGAGCCTTACGGTTGTGGGCGGAGCAGTTTTCGTACCTGGCGGTGATACAGCCCGACAGGATGCTCTCGATTGTGCATCTGTAGAAGTTTGTGAGTGCTTTTGGTGACAAGCCAAATTTCTTTAGCCTCCTGAGGTTGAAGAGGCGCTGCTGCGCCTTCTTCATGATGCTGTCTGTGTGGGTGGACCAATTCAGTTTGTCTGTGATGTGTACGCCGAGGAACTTAAAACTTACTACCCTCTCCACTACTGTTCCATCGATGTGGATAGGGGGGTGTTCCCTCTGCTGTTTCCTGAAGTCCACAATCATCTCCTTAGTTTTGTTGACATTGAGTGTGAGGTTATTTTCCTGACACCACACTCCGAGAGCCCTCACCTCCTCCCTGTAGGCCGTCTCGTCGTTGTTGGTAATCAAGCCTACCACTGTTGTGTCGTCCGCAAACTTGATGATTGAGTTGGAGGCGTGCGTGGCCACGCAGTCGTGGGTGAACAGGGAGTACAGGAGAGGGCTCAGAACGCACCCTTGTGGGGCCCCAGTGTTGAGGATCAGCGGGGTGGAGATGTTGTTGCCTACCCTCACCACCTGGGGGCGGCCCGTCAGGAAGTCCAGTACCCAGTTGCACAGGGCGGGGTCGAGACCCAGGGTCTCGAGCTCGATGATGAGCTTGGAGGGCACTATGGTGTTAAATGCCGAGCTGTAGTCGATGAACAGCATTCTCACATAGGTATTCCTCTTGTCCAGATGGGTTAGGGCAGTGTGCAGTGTGGTTGAGATTGCATCGTCTGTGGACCTATTTGGGCGGTAAGCAAATTGGAGTGGGTCTAGGGTGTCAGGTAGGGTGGAGGTGATATGGTCCTTGACTAGTCTCTCAAAGCACTTCATGATGACGGAAGTGAGTGCTACGGGGCGGTAGTCATTTAGCTCAGTTACCTTAGCTTTCTTGGGAACAGTAACAATGGTGGCCCTCTTGAAGCATGTGGGAACAACAGACTGGGATAGGGATTGATTGAATATGTTCGTAAACACACCAGCCAGCTAGTCTGCGCATGCTCTGAGGGCGCGGCTGGGGATGCGGTCTGGGCCTGCAGCCTTGCGAGGGTTGACACGTTTAAATGTTTTCCTCACGTCGGCTGCAGTGAAGGAGAGTACGCATGTTTTAGTTGCGGGCCGTGTCAGTGGCACTGTATTGCCCTCAAAGCGGGCAAAAAAGTTATTTAGTCTGCCTGGGAGCAAGACATCCTGGTCCGTGACGGGGCTGGTTTTCTTTTTGTAATCCGTGATTGACTGTAGACCCTGCCACATACCTCTTGTGTCTGAGCCGTTGAATTGAGATTCTACTTTGTCTCTATACTGACGCTTAGCTTGTTTGATTGCCTTGCGGAGGGAATAGTTACATTGTTTGTATTCGGTCATGTTTCCGGTCACCTTGCCCTGATTAAAAGCAGTGGTTCGCGCTTTCAGTTTCACGTGAATGCTGCCATCAATCCACGGTTTCTGGTTTGGGAATGTTTTAATCGTTGCTATGGGAACGACATCTTCAACGCACAATCTAATGAACTCGCTCACCGAATCAGCGTATTCGTCAATGTTGTTGTCTGACGCAATACGAAACATATCCCAGTCCACGTGATGGAAGCAGTCTTGGAGTGTGGAATCAGATTGGTCGGACCAGCGTTGAACAGACCTCAGCGCGGGAGCTTCTTGTTTTAGTTTCTGTCTGTAGGCAGGGATCAACAAAATGGAGTCGTGGTCAGCTTTTCCAAAAGGAGAGCGGGGCAGGGCCTTATATGCGTTGCGGAAGTTAGAATAGCAATGATCCAACCATTTATCGGATCATCAAGAACGTCAAGGAGAGCAGTTCAATTGTTGTGAAGAAGGCTTCAGGGCGCCCAAGAAAGTCCAGCAAGCGCCAGGACCATCTCCTAAAGTTGATTCAGCTGTGGGATCGGGGCACCACCAGTACAGAGCTTGCTCAGGAATGCCAGCAGGCAGGTGTGAGTGCATCTGCATGCACAGTGAGGCAAAGACTTTTGGAACATGGCCTGGTGTCAAGAAGGGCAGCAAAGAAGCCACTTCTCTCCAGGAAAAACATCAGGGATAGACTGATATTCTGCAAAAGGTACGGGGATTGGACTGCTGAGGACTGGGGTAAAGTCATTTTCTCTGATGAATCCCCTTTCCGATTGTTTTGGGCATCTGGAAAAAAGCTTGTCTGGAGAAGACAAGGTGAGCGCTAGCATCAGTCCTGTGTCATGCCAACTGTAAAGCATCCTGAGACCATTCATGTATGGGGTTGCTTCTCAGCCAAAGGACTGGGCTCACTCACAATTTTGTCTAAGAACACAGCCATGAATTAAGAATGGCACCAACACATCCTCCGAGAGTAACTTGTCCCAACCATCCAGGAACAGTTTGGTGACGAACAATGCCTTTTCCAGGCATTGATGGAGCACCTTGCCATAAGGCAAACGTGATAACTAAGTGGCTTGAGGAACAAAACATTGATATTTTGGGTCCATGGCCAGGAAACTCCCCAGACCTTAATCCCATTGAGAACTTGTGGTCAATCCTCAAGAGGCGAGTGGACAAACAAAACCCCACACATTCTGACAAACTCCAAGCATTGACTATGCAAGAATGGGCTGCCATCAGTCAGAATGTGGCCCAGAAGTTAATTGACAGCATGCCAGAGCGGATTGCAGAGGTCTTGAAAAAGGGTCAACATTGCATATATTGACTCTTTTCATCAACTTCATGTAATTGTCAATAAAAGCCTTTGACACTTATGAAATGTTTGCAATTATACTTCAGTATTCCATAGTAACATCTGACAAAAATATCTAAAGACACTGAAGCAGCAGACTTTGTGAAAATTAATATTTGTGTCATTCTCAAAACTTTTGGCCACTACTGTATGTGTGTGAAGTCAACAAAGGGCCCCGTCACTGTGTTTCAGAACCTTGGAGAGTTCCATGTCGACAGGATACTTCCTGTCATTAACCCCTAACCAGTGGTGTAACGTACCTAAGTAAAAATACTTGAAAGTACTACTTACGTTGTTTCATGGGGTATCTATACTTTACCATTCATATTTCTAACAACTTTTACTTTTACTTTACTATATTCCCAAATAAAATATTGTACTTTTTACTCAATACGTTTTCCCTGACACCCAAAAGTACTTGTGACATTTTGAATGCATAACAGGACAGGAATATTGTCAAATTCACACAATTATTAAGGGAACATCCCTGGTCATCCCCACTGCTTCTGATCTGGCAGACTCACTAAACACAAATGTTCATTTGTAAATTATTTCTGACTGTTGGAGATTGCCCCTGGCTATCCATCTGGCTTGCATAATGTAATGAATTTGAAATTATTTTGGTACTTCAGTATATTTTAGCAATTACAGTTACTTTTGATACTTAAGTATATTTCAAACCAAATACTTTTAGACTTTTATTCAAGTAATATTTTACTGCGTGGTTTTCACTTTTACTTGAGTCATTTTCTATGACAATTGGGTACTTTATCCACCACTGCCCATTCAGTTGAAACTTGTGCCCCCTCAGTTTTAGTTTTATGTCCCTATATAAAAATAGCAAAAAAGTTCAAATGATTGAGGGACAGGTTGGCAAAATCTGTATCTCCACTGCTCTATGCCATCACAATGTTCAGGCTATGGAATGCCACAGGGCTGCTAGGTGTGACTCCTTTGGGTTTCCATAGAAAGTAGTAGGCTCATCTGTGGTAAGTTAAGTGAATAATGGGATACGCCTCCGCCTGTAATATTTGAATTCTATTTGTAAGGGCGGGGTCAAGATTACCATTGAAGCTGTGAAAACACATTTTCCACTTTGACAAATGTGTTCAGTCAGCACAGAAGAAGCATGCTACACCCAAGGAAAGCTGAACTAATCCAACTGGCTTTTGAAGGGGATCTTGCAAAAGGATTTTGGGGAGAATGGTATGATCAATTACTCAGGAAGTTCCACAGAGCATCAAGAAGGCTGCAACTCTTCTGAAAAGGTAAGAAACAATCTAGCTGGTTGGTTTTTATAAAAATATTGGCAAGATTACTTTGTCAAACCCTGACCATAGTTTGCTTTGTATGTTGCTATGTTTTGTTTGGTCAGGGTGTGATCTGAGTGGGCATTCTATGTTGTGTGTCTAGTTTGTCTGTTTCTGTGTTTGGCCTGATATGGTTCTCAATCAGAGGCAGGTGTTAGTCATTGTCTCTGATTGGGAACCATATTTAGGTAGCCTGTTTGGTGTTGGGGTTTGTGGGTGATTGTTCCTGTCTTTGTGTTTGTTACACCAGATAGGGCTGTTTTCGGTTTTTTTCACAGTTTCTTGTTTTTTTGTATATTGTTCTATTTTCATCTTTATTAAAGATATATCACAATACCCATGCTGCGTTTTGGTCCGCCTCTCCTTCAACAGAAGAATCCCGTTACATACTTGCTTTAGTGTACTGTATAGGGCGCTGTCCATGGTGCTGATAGACGTTAGAGGAGATTTCGTGCCAACCTATTAGTAGGGCTGGGGCGGTAGTGAAATTTCATCAGCTGGTGATTGTCAAGCAAATAACTGTCGGTCTCACGGTAATTGACCGCTAATTAAAATAAACGCATTTAGCATCTCCTGGCTTCCCTACAAGCCACTGATGCAGACCTTTGGAACATCTACATTTCATGTAAAATCCATGTAATATAGCCTACACCTTTACAAAAAATCCACTATTTATTTTATACAGGTCTAAAGAAACATGATATGAAGACAATGTAGTCTATTTCAGAAGAACAGAATAGCATCTTCTGAGTTGTCCTTTTGTTAGGTCCTGATCTGGCTATGCCATATGGCTGTGGACTACACCAGTTAATTTAGCAGACAAGATTTTGCTGGCATTATTTTATAATATTTTATAGTATGAAGAGTACAATTGAACAAAGCTGAATAAAATAGAAAGGATATTTCTAGTGTGCGCATCCGGCTATTCTGTGTTGAGCGGTTAACAAAGAAATAGGTACTCCTATATGCTGAATTTAGAGTTATTAATGTAACTTTAGTTGGTCTACAAACGTTGGGCTATATATTTCGATTTTTAAGACATTGTAAGGCTGCATGATGCGACTCTAATGATGATGATTTGAAAAAAAGTTGCTTGAAAGGCTAGAGCCCTGCTTTGTTTAGTTGCACAGGCGGTACACACTTCGTCCGTCTCTCATTCACAATTTCAGAAGCACTAGACAATCCCTTGAATTACGTTGAGTGGCCATAATGCACCCTAAAAAAATCCATTCCTTTTGCAGCCCTTCTCCCTGAGTGCTGCCTGCTCCGAAGCACCTCTCATCTCACTCACACGGCTCTCCATCACGTGATCGGGTCTTTCTTACAGGCTACAAGTGAAGACAGACACAGGACACAACTGTGCGTGTCCTTATCCAATTCCGAGGCGCATATTGAAGATATTGGAAGAACTGTCCACATTTACTTTTCGTCAGCCAACAACATGAGTAGGCCTAACAAACAGCAAAAGCACTAGCCTATGTCAATTTACTATCCCACATGGTGCAAAAGTTTACCTATTCTATTCTGTGTGAGAAATAAATATTCCAAACATAGCCTGGGACAGTTGTGGGATGCGATAGATCCCAAATTAATACAATCACTATTATCAAAACAACTTTTTTAAGCAATGACGCTGACGCAACAGATCAGAACATTTAGCTTAAATATGTTGAAAACTATTTGGCAATTTATTCACATTATAAGCAGAGCCATGCGCAGACAGCAGTAGGCTATAAGCACAAATGTTCAATTAGCGGAAAACACCACTATCAAAAGTGACCGCAAATGTAATTATGCATGCAATGCTTTTATTATAAAGGTGCATTTTTATGGTGAAAATGATCTTCCCCAAACTTGAAACTCACGTGCTGCTTATGTATGCCAGTTAGGCTCTACACCCCTTGTAAAGTAGATTAATGTGCTTAATTTTAAGAAGTTATTTGGCCACTTTAGTTGTGATACAAACCTTATCAAAACATTTAGGCCTATGGGCTAGGCTACATGAGGTGTGTGACTAAGAGTCGAACAAAAAAGGCATTGTTTCTTGCCTTAAACTGGGCATCATCCACAAGTGATAATATGGAATTCACAAGTGATATACATGTAATCTCTGTACTTAAATAGCAAATGGAAGACGCTTATCCTGTGGTTCATTTTCATATACTCCTGTTGTAAAGATAAGCAATGTGCTCAATATTTGCATACTATTAGGAAAGTTGAGAAATAAATATAGTAGGCCTAGGCTATAGAAATCTGATGGGATCCTCCTCTTTTTAATAGAGGCCATCACTCTGTTTTCTCGCACAATTACATAGCCTATAGAATTGTTTCGCAACATTTGCATTTGATTACAAAGAGTCCTGAAAACAAAAAACATTTGTCACAAGAAATTTGCTTTCTGGTATATAGAAAATACCCAAGCCTTGAAGCAAGCTTCCAGAAAATTGGAACGGAAATGGTGCTACACCAAACTGGAAGTCTTCTGACGAGCTTGGAAAGACAGTACCGTGCTGATTTTTTTTCCAACCTAATTGAGCATAAAAAGCAGCATTCAACAAGCTTTCACTTCAGCAGTGAGGATTTCATGTTCCTCTGTGCACATATCACCGACAAATTGAAATGGTCCACGCACACAGACAGTGTGGTGAAGGCGCAACATCGCCTCTTCAACCTCAGGAGGCTGAAAAAATATGGCTTGTCACCGAAAACTCTCACTAACTTTTACAGGTGCACAATTGAAATCATCCTGTCGGGCTGTATCACCGCATGGTACGGAAACTGCACCGCCCATAACTGCAGGGCACAACACATCACTGGGGGCAAACTACCTGACCTCCAGATCACCTACAACACCCGATGTCACAGGAAGACAGAAAAGATCAAGGACAATAACCACCCGAGCCACTGCCTGTTCACCCCGCTTCCATCCAGAAGGCGAGGTTAGTATAGGTGCATCAAAGCTGGGACAGAGAGATTGAAAAACAGCTTATATCTCAAGGCCCTTAAATGGTTAAACAGCCATCACTAACCTACAAAGCATTACATATCTCCCCATTTTGGTCCTGCCGTACATACCTACACGTACGCTATGGTCACAAGAAGCAGAACTCCTTATTGTCCCTAGAATTTCTAAGCAAATAGCTGGAGGCAGGGTTTTCTCCTATAGAGCTCAATTTTTATGGAATGATCTGCCTATCCATGTGAGAGAGGAACACTCGGTCTCGCCCTTTAGGTTTTAAATGTTTTAGGTCCTATGATTGAGTGTAGCCTGCCCAGGGGTGCGAATGTGAAGGGCAAGGCACTGGAGTGACGAACTGCTCTTGCTGTCTCTGCATGGCCGGCTCCCCTCTCTCCACTGGGATTCTCTGCCTCTTACCCTATTACGGGGCTGAGTCACTGGCTTACTAGTGCTCTTCCATGCCGTCCCTAGGAGGGTTGCGTTACTTGAGTAGGTTGAGTCACAGACGTGATCTTCCTGTCCGGTTTTGCGCCCCCTCGGGCTTGTGCGGTGGAGGAGATCTTAGTGGCCTATACTCAGCCTTGCCTCAAGGTAGTAAGTTGGTGTTTTGTTGATCTCCCTCTAGTGGTGGGAGGCTTGTGCTTTGGCAAAGTGGGTGTGGTTATATCCTGCATGGTTGGCCCTGTCCGAGGGTATCGTCTGAAGGGGCCACAGTGTCCACCGACCCACCCCTGTCTCAGTCTCCAGTATCTATGCTGCAATAGTCTATGTGCCTGGAGGCTAGGGTCAGTCTGTTATATCTGGTGTAATTCTCCTGCCTTATCTCGTGTCCTGTGTGAATTTAAGTATGCTCCCTCTAATTCTCTCTCTCTCCCTCTCTCCCTCCCCTCCTGGAGGACCTGAGCCCTGGGATCATGCCTCAGGACTACCTGGCCTGATGACTCCTGGCTGTCCCCAGCCCACCTGGTTATGCTGCTGTTCCAGTTTAAACTGTTCTGCCTGCGGCTAGGGAACCCTGATCTGTTCACCAGATGTGCTACTTTGTCCCAGACCTGCTGTTTTTGACTCTCTCTCTCTACCGCACCTGCTGTCTCGACCTCTGAATGCTCGGTTATGAAAATCCAACTGACATTTACTCCTGAGGTACTGACATGTTGCACCCTCTACAACCACTGTGGTTTGACCATGCTGGTCATCTATGAACGTTTGAACATCTTGAAGAACAATCTAACCTTAAATGGCCATGTACTTTCATAATCTCCACCCGGCTCAGCCAGAAGAGGACTGGCAAACCCTCAGAAAACCTGGTTCCTCTCTAGGTTTCTTCCTAGGTTCCTGCCTTTCTAGGGAGTTTTTCCTAACCACTATGCATCTACATCTGCATTCTTGCTGTTAGGGGTTCTAGGCTGGGTTTCTGTATAGCACTTTGTGACATCAGCTGATGTAAAAGGGCTTTACAAATGCATTTAATTGATTGATTGATTGATTGATCCATCTCTTATGTCCTCTGGAAATAAAGTTTCCTATTGTGTGTAACTCTCTGTGACTTAGCTTTATTCCTATGACCAGGAAAGGTGTCAGTGAGTCACAGACCAGCCCAACTGGAGAGTCGCTGGCTTTCACTACTACTATCAGCATTTAGTTTGCATTATTTTGGACAGCTGTGTATACGGCTGCATTCACAGCCTTATACTTCAATAGGTGAATTACCATACCTATATTGTAGCCTATATTCATTACCAAAATGGCCTAGCTGTTGGGCACTGTAATGGTTTTCCTCCTCTTCGTCCGAAGAGGAGAGGCGAGAAAGATCGGAGGACCAATATGCGGCATGGTAAGTGTCCATAGTTGTTTATTTAAACACATAAACTGAACACTCCATACAAAAACAATAAACATAACGTGAATAACCGAAAACCGTACCGTGCGGTGAAAAGCACAGACACGGAAACAATCACCCACAAAACAACAGTGAAACCCAGGCTACCTAAGTATGATTCTCAATCAGAGACAACTAATGACACCTGCCTCTGATTGAGAACCATACTAGGCCGAACACAGAAAAACAACCTAGACACACAAAACATAGAATGCCCACCCAACTCACATCCTGACCCACTAAAACAAACAATTAACACAATAACTAGGGTCAGAACGTGACAGTACCCCCCCTCCCAAGGCGCGGACTCCGGCCTCAAAACCTGAACCTATAGGGGAGGGTCTGGGTGGGCATCTGTCCGCGGTGGCGGCTCTGGCGCTGGACGTGGACCCCACTCCACCATAGTCTTAGTCCGCCTCTGTGGTCTCCTAGGAACGGCGACCCTTGCCGCCGACCCTGACCTGGGAACCCTAAAAAACAGGCCCCCCAGACTGAGGGACACCTCTGGACCTAAGGGGTAGCTCAGGACTGAGGGGTAGCTCAGAACTGATAGGTAGCTCAGGACTGAGGGGTAACTCAGGACTGAGGGGTAGCTCAGGACTGAGAGGTAAATCAGGACTGATAGGTAGCTCAGGCTGGTTGACGGCTCTGGCAGCTTCTGGCTGACTGACGGCTCTGGCGGATCCTGGCTGAATGGTGGCTCTGGCGGATCCTGGCTGAATGGCGGCTCTGGCGGATCCTGGCTGACTGGCGGCTCTGGCGGATCCTGGCTGACTGGCGGCTCTGGCGGATCCTGGCTGACTGGCGGCTCTGGCGGATCCTGGCTGACTGGCGGCTCTGGCTGACTGGCGGTTCTGGCGGATCCTGGCTGACTGGCGGCTCTGGTGGATCCTGGCTGACTGTCGGCTCTGGCGGATCCTGGCTGACTGGCGGTTCCAGGCTGACTGGCGGCTCTGGCGGATCCTGGCTGACTGGCATTTCTGGCGGCTCCAGGCTCACTGGCGGCTCCGGCGGCTCCACGCTGACTGGCGGCTCCGGCGGCTCCACGCTGACTGGCGGCTCCGGCGGCTCCACGCTGACTGGCGGGTCTGGCGGCTCCACGCTGACTGGCGGCTCTGGCGGCTCCACGCTGACTGGCGGCTCTGGCGGCTCATGACAGACTGCCGGCTCTGGCGGCTCATGACAGACGGGAGACTGTAGCAGCTCTGGACAGACGGGAGACTCTGGTAGCTCTTGACAGACAGGAGACTCTAGCAGCTCTGGACAGATGGGCAGCTCAGGCGGCGCTGGGCAGACGGGCACCTCAGGCGGCGCTGGGCAGATGGGCAGCTCAGATGGCGCCGGACAGGCGGGAGACTCCGGCAGCGCTGGAGAGGAGGAAGGCTTTGGCAGCGCTGGACAGAGGAGCTCTGGCGCCTCTGGACTGAGGGGCTCTGGTGCCTCTGGACTGAGGGGCGGAAGCTCTGGCAGCACCGGACAGGCGGGAGACTCCGGCAGCGCTGGAGAGGAGGAAGGCTCTGGCAGCGCTGGACAGAGGGACTCTGGCGCCTCTGGACTAACGGCGGAAACTCTGGTAGCGCCGGACAGGCGGGAGCACCTGTTTTAATGGGACGGAGAGACAGCCTGGTGCGGGGTGCCGGCACTGGTGGACCGGGCTGGGGACACGCACCTCAGGGCGAATGCCTTGCATACTATGCCAAATCAACAGCTCTCTCTCTTCACTCTCCTCCAATTCTATTAACAACTCCTCAAGTGTCTCCTCATCTCCCATCCGTTCACTCTCCTCCAATCTGTCCAATAACATCTCGACCCTCTCAGACTCTCGACCCTCAGCTTCGCCGACAGCTCCAAGTGCCTCCCCCCAATACATTTTTGGGGCTTTCTCTCGGGCTTCCTTGCCAGTCGCGTTCCCTCATATCGATGGCTCCTCTCTCCAGCTGCCTCTGTTCTCCTCAATGCCTCCACCTGTTGCTGCTTTTGCTGCTGCTGCTGCTTCTTCTGCTGCTTCTGTTGCTTCTCCTGCTGCTGCTGCTGCCGCTTCCTCTCCTGCTGCTGCTTTAGCTGCTGCCGCTTCCTCTGCTGCATCTGTTGCTTCTCCTCCTGCTGCTTTTGCTGCTGCTGCTGTTGCTCCTGCTGCTGCTGCTTCTCCTGCTGCACCTTGGGACGGCGACACTCCCCTGGCTTTGCCCAGGGTCCTCTCCCGTCGAGGATTTCCTCCCACGTCCAGGAGTCTTGTGTCTTCAGCCGCTGTTGCTGCTCATTACCACGCCGCTTGGTCCTTGTTTGGTCTGTGATTCTGTAATGGTTTCCCTCCTCTTCGTCCGAAGAGGAGAGGCAAGAAGGATCGGAGGACCAATATGCGGCGTGGTAAGTGTCCATGGTTGTTTATTTAAACACATAAACTGAACACTCCATACAAAAACAATAAACGTAATGTGAATAACCGAAACCGAAAACAGTACCGTGTGGTGAAAAGCCCAGGCTACCTAAGTATGATTCTCAATCAGAGACAACTAATGACACCTGCCTCTGATTGAGAACCATACTAGGCCGAACACAGAAAAACAACCTAGACACACAAAACATAGAATGCCCACCCAACTCACATCCTGACCCTCTAAAACAAACAATTAACACAATAACTAGAGTCAGAACATGACAGGCACGGTCAATAAGCTCCAGATTTTGTGTCAAACTGTCACCTCAAAAGCACTCAATCAACTTCATTTCAACAACAAAACATCTATGTGATGACGTTGAATGAATGTGGAAAACTGATTGGATTTGCATAAAGTAATCAACTCTTTTTCACCCAAATCCAATGACATGGTGAAATATTTTGTTGATATCATGTTGAATTCGCGTTAGTTGACAACTCAACCAAATGTAAATTAATCAAAACTAGATGTTGAATTGATGTCTGTGCCCAGTGGGTACCCAGCAGGTGGTTCTAAAACACATCACAGCAAGCCTTGTCCATGTGTAAAACTACACACACGTAAAACTACACACACACACGTCTCTCCGCATCTCTCCAGATGAATGTCTTGGTGCGTTAAGTTGATGTGTGCTCATTAACAGCACTAACCGTTAGCACTCTCAGCGAGCAGACGAGACCATCAATCACACTTAAACATGACGGCAGCCGCCCGCAGGCCTGCTTGTCACCGTGCCAACGCACAGTCCCACTGCATCCCACTACGCCGGTAAACACCAAAAACAACAGCAAGGCACCGCACATCAAGGCAGCCATCAGCTTTCAACAACACAAACCAGGAAAAGTTACCCACTTTCAAAAGAACAGTTCTGTGTCATGCAAAATGACTTTCGGAAATGTTTCCGTCTGACTGTGTTTTTAGATTTTCAATAGTGATATGAAAAGCATTTCCTCAGTCTGTCAGAACAAACCGTAGGCTACAATGCAACATCTCTGTCAACCTTTCCTGCATCGCTGCCACTTCGGCCTGAAGTCCCTCTGTCCACTAAGAGAAGCCAAGGGACACTGTTTCAGGTGGCCACCCACCCATGATGTTGCTCACTTAGACCTCACCTCAGCATGCTAGCACAGACAACCAGACACCTGGTGCTGGAACGCATATTGATTTAGTGTTAATCCAAGGAGATTGTAATCAATTTGGAACTGCAATCTCATATACATAGAGTATCTGGTGATAAGGGCAGGGTATCGATCGTCTCAGAGAGATGGGAGAGATGTCCTTGAGCCTGACTGGGATTAGGAGGCATTCAATGAGAGACGGGTAGTTTCCCCTCTGAGCTCTTTCCATACAACCATAAATCTGCTCTCAAAATGGCCAACTTCACACATTCTTTTCCTCTAACTTTTGTTTTATGGGGAAGGCATAGATATAATAGAAGGTACATAAGACTGTGGTATAAATGAAAAGAGAAACAATGACTTCCTGACAGACAAACACAGCGTTCATCACACCCAGCCACCATCATTCATAATGTACTGCATTTATAGCACACAGCAGATCTCAGATTGCATTGGCAAAGAATACTACTTTCTCCTCATTCTTGCTCGCTCTTCAAATTCTCAGCTGTCATCCGCACCTCATCTTCTCCTCATCAGTGTTTTTTCCCGAGCCTCCCATGTCCAAATAATAAAATATACAAATACAGTACCAGTCAAAAGTTTAGACACACCTACTCATTCATGGGTTTTTCTTTCTTTTTATTATTTTCTACATTGTAGAATAATAGCGAAGACTTTAAAACTATAAAATAACACATATGGAATCATGTAGCAACCAAAAAAGTGTTAAACAAATCAACATATATTTTATATTTGAGATCCTTCAAAGTAGCCACCCTTTGCCTTGATGACAGCTTTGTACACACTTGGCATTCTCTCAACCAGCTTCACCTGGAATGCTTTTCCAACAGTCTTGAAGGAGTTCCCACATATGCTGAGCACTTCTTGGCTGCTTTACCTTCACTCTGCAGTCCAACTCATCCCAAACCATCTCAATTGGGTTGAGGTCAGGTGATTCTGGAGGCCAGTTCAACTTACGCAGCACTCCATCACTCTCCGTCTAGGTCAAATAGCCCTAACGCTGGATGGGGGTGTGTTTTGGTGATTGTCCTGTTAAAAAACAAATGATAGTCCCACTAAGCGAAAACCAGATGGGATGGTGCATAGCTGCAGAATGCTGTGGTAGCTTTGCTGGTTAAGTGTGCCTTGAATTCTAAATAAATCACAGACAGTGTCACCAGCAAAGCACACCCACACCATCACACCTCCTCCTCCATGCTTCACAGTGGGAACCACACATAAAGAGATAAGATGCATCTCACAAAGACACAGAGGTTGGAACCAAAATTCTTAAATTTGGACTCATCAGACCGAAGGACAGATTTCCACCAGTCTAATGTCCATTGCTTGTGTTTCTTGCCCCAAGCAAGTCTCTTCTTCGTATTGGTGTGCTTTAGTAGTGGATTTCTTTGCAGAAATTCGACCGAATTCGGCCTTGTTTCACATAATCTTCTCTGAACAGTTGATGTTGAGATGTTTCTGTTACTTGAACTCTGTGAAGCATTTATTCGGGCTGCAATTTCTGAGGCTGGTAACTTTAATGAACTTATCCTCTGCAGCAGAGGTAACTCTGGGTCTTCCTGTGGCAGTCCTCATGAGAGCCAGTTTCATCATAGCGCTTGATGGTTTTTGTGACTGCACTTGAAGAAACGTTCAAAGTTATTGAAATTTTCCAGATTGACTGATTTTCATGTCTTACAAAGTAATGATGGACAGTCGTTTCTCTTTGCTTATTTGTACTGTTCTTACCATAATATGGACTTGGTCTTTTATCAAATAGGGCCATCTTCAGTATAACACCCCTTGTCACAACACAACTGATTGGCTTAAACGCATTAAAAAGGAAAGAAATTCCACACATTAACTTTTAACAACGCACATCTGTTATTGAAATGCATTCTAGGTGACTACCTCATGAAGCTGGTTGAGAGAATGCCAAGAGTGTGCAAAGCTGTCATCAAGTTAAAGGGTGGCTACTTTGAAGAATCAGACCTACAAAATATATTTTGATTTGTTTAACACTTTTTTGGACATTTGTTTTAAAATGGCAAAATGTTATCTCCGCCACATGACAAAATCTGTATAATTGCAGGAAAATAGCTTTTAAAACAGCAAAAGTTCACAGCGACAATTATTTTTGGTTTGCAACCGCACCGTTGGCACGCCCCCGCCACACCCACCACCTAAGTCCCATTTTGATCCAGTAAAAAACATGCTCATTATCTCTTCCTATGATTGCACTCTCTCTCAACCAGCTCCTATCTCCTAGACAGAGTGATATCTTGTCAGCCTCTTCCTTCTGTTCCGTTGACTGTCACTACCCTTTCCACCATAGCCTCATTATCGTTACGCTCCATCCTCTTATTCTCATCTCGTCTCACAGTCATCCCACCCGAAGAAACGGCAAGATATTAACTTCCCCACCTCCCTCTCCCCCGCCTCTCTCTCTTTGGGGTCAGTGACAGGACTCTATTTGCTGGATGGGACTGTATCTCATTGAGAGATTGTCAGTGCATACAGGGTGGGAGGGAGCAGTGAGACAGAGGAAGAGAGCCAGGGTCTGCTGCTTTGTATACTGTTGCATTACTCTCCTCACATATCCATAGGGTCTACCACTGCCTTTAAGAGAACTGTTTGGACTTAGACTTAGGACTTAGGTAGAAAAACCCTCTGCCTTTTCTGTAGCCCTTTACACTGGTACCCGTATATACAGGTTGAAAATGGCAGATTTGGGCACTAATAAGTGCCTAAATTGGAACGTAGTGCCTGTACAGTAACATGCTATACATGACGTCAGGGCTCTGCATTTCCCAGGACTGTATGGGTTTGACTGACAGCCGTCGTGAACTCGAGCACCGCACATGATAAGATATTGCCCCCATCCCTCCCGCTAATTTGGCAACTTTTTGACATTTTTTGTTCTCTGAGTGAGGGAAATGCTGTAAATTTAAGATGACTCAAGGTATTTTCAAAGATGTTGAAGATTATTAGAAATTATAAATACAATACAGTTTTGTGTCAGGTGAACTGTTGTCACCTTTGGTCAAAGAATTTTCCCAGCATCCCTAAATTGTTCCCTTTCAGTCGCTGCCATAGTTATGCATATATGCTTTTCATATTTCTTCTGTAGGAAACCTTTACATTTAGCCTTATCCATGTAGGCCAATTCCCACAAGTGTAAAGGGCTAACTCTATTGCGAAATTCACAAGATTGTGTGGTCAACTTCATTCACAGCAATACAATAGAGGCAGAAGAAAATAGATGAAAAGATACTTTCAGAAATGTTATTGTGCATGTCTAGTGTTGTGTCCATCACTGTGTGCTCATCTTGCTTACTGTACAATATGCTCCTTGCTATGCAAGTATACACCTCTCTAAGCAAGGACTAGGATTGTGACAGTCATTCTCTGTCTTGGGCAAAAGAGCACAAACAGCACCAAGTTAAAGAGGGAGAGTGCGAGTGAAAACAAGGTTGAAAAAATAATGAGAAACCAGTCTTTAGGATCCGTCCATTTTATTTGATTGCTCTAACAGGATTCAACTCATTGGATTTTTGCTGTCTGTCTGCAACGACAGGCAGGATTAAACCAATGGACAGACCGAACCCTCCAACAAGTGGAGGGAGGAATCTTTCTGATAAATTGGTGCAACATTACAGACAGACACAGCGTGGAGTAGCCATGTTGTGTGAGGCCAGAGGCTGGCTATTGATTTTACTCTTATCATTTCAGCGCCTCAGAGAGAGAGGGTGATGGGACAGAGAGAGCCAACTCCCTGCAAGACCAATAGAAAGCCAGGAGCCATGACTGATGGTAAATCAATGCAGAACAGCCTAGCATCACCCTAAGATAGTACTGGAATAGTGGTGTGTGACAGAGGGTGATGGGAGACATTGTGGGTGGAATTACAGCACAGACACAGGTAGGGACGGGACACAGTAAAAAAAATGGCATTACATTTACTGTACTGGGGTTTGCACGTTATGTGTGTTGAAGGTTTTATGTTGTGGTGTTTGTCTAAGGGCTATGTTCAGATATACAGCAGTGTGTATATATATTTGTGAGTGGCAGTGGGTGTGTGATTTTCCTTGTAAGTGTGCATGTGTATGTTTGAGGGCAGAGGCTGCTGGTTTCGGGGAATGACATGTCACTTACAGGAAGACGAATGGCCTGACATGCTGTGCTGGCTAAATCGGTGCCTTTGATAAGCCACAAAGGTGCCCCGCCACCTGCCCACACCCACAAATCCATGGAGATCGAAAAAGTGAGCCGTGCGGGCTGATTCATGTGGACAATCAATGCGCTGGACCTGTCCCGACCCCCCCTTCATTCGCCCTCAGCCCCCTGTCAGAGGTTTAAACATCCAGAATACATTTAACAACACCAACACACCCATGATATACATGTATCTGGAGGTAGCTGGTGCCCCGAATGGATGTGTGAAAATGGTGGAATACAATGTTCTGAACAAATATGTTGGCATTGGCCCAGAAATAACAGCTAAAACACAGCTAACTGGTTGGAGGTTGAAAACAATGTGCTAACAATGTTTATTTGCTGATCTAAATCAAGTATGGGGAGGAAGAGGGAGAGGGAGAGGGAGAGGGAGAGGGAGAGGGAGAGGGAGAGATCAGTGAGGTAATGACCTTTCAGTATCCTTGAGACCAGGGTATACAGATACACACACCCCTGTCACACTGTCAGACACTGATCCCTCTCTGTGTACCTTTCCCTGTGTGCTGCCCTGCCTGTCACAGCAACTCCAACAACAGAAAGCTGCACAGGAGACCACCCGCAGGCCACATACAGATCATACACACCTAATACTAGATAATAGCCATGATTATCTATAATTCTATCTGCATATTATGACTGCAACTCAAGGTAATGATATACTGTATCTATTCAGGTTTCAGTTCACATCAGCTCAGATGCCACAGACAGAAGCAGATATCTGTGAATGACTAATGACTTGAGTCAGCAGGTGTCAAAACGTAATTTAATGCATCACTGAGACATTTTCCAGCAACACAAACATGCCTGAAGTGAATCAAAATGGACACTGTGCTGTGACAATGATAAAGCCTGAGGAAATGCACCACAGGTCATAGCAAACATCTCTCATACACGCACGCATACAGTGGTGTATAGTACTTAAGTAAAAATACTTTAAAGTACTACTTAAGTAGTTTTGGGGTGTATCTGTACTTTACTTTATGTTTGACTACATTTACTTCACTACATTTCAGAATAAAATAACTTATAACTTCTAAGAGAACATCCCTGGTCATCCTTACTGCCTCTAGTATGGTGGACTCACATGATTCGTTTGTAAAATATGTCTGTGTTGAAGTGTGCCCCTGGCTATCCATACTTTTAAAAACAAAAACTGTTTTTTTTATATGTAATTTGAAATTATTTATACTTTTAATACTTAAGTGTATTTTAGCAATTACATTTACTTTTTATCCTTAAGTATATTTAAAACCAAATACTTTTAGATTTTTACTATAATTTTAAATGGGTGACTTTCCCTTTTACTTGAGTCATTTTCTATTAAGGTGTCTTTACGTTTACTCAAGTATGACAATTGTTTACTTTTTACACCACTGCACACACTTAGCTCCCACTCAAACGCCAATCAATTCCAATATTAGCAATCAATCTGCCAGGAGGGGGGTGCCGCCTCTGTAAGTTTGGTTTGGACAGATTGCCATGGCAACAGAGCAGAGAGGGTTGGAGAGGGCATATGAAGGAGAGGAACATAGCATGGAGGTGAGGAGAGCAGGAAGTAGACCAAACTATATTTGGCAGGACCTAAGCATGCATTTGAAAAATATGGAAAAGCTACATTTATCTAACTGAAGTGCCCTTGGGGGTGTTGTTGTTGTAGTGAAGGTGGGCTTGGGTGAAATTGAATGGAATTATGCAGCAGATTATGGCAAAGCCCCCCTCTCCAAAACAGGGCACACACTTTCAATGAAGTGAAATGACGTTAAACCAACGTGGAACAGACGTTGAATTGATGTCTGTGCCCAGTGGCTATTGAGTACACTTATTTAAAATCGGACAGGCACTCTGCCAGCTCTCCTCGTGTCTGAAGAGCCTCTCCACAACAATAGGAGAATAGAGAACAGCTGGGAGTTTATCTCAAGGACCCTTCTTCAATGATACAGTGGCACAGTACTGTCGCGAAACCATATCAGCGGTGTAACAGTTAATGATAGCCCTCAACATTCTCTCTCTTTCTCTCTCTAACAGTTGGTGTTGTTGTGGTGAAGGTTGTTCTTCTCTGAGGTTAGCGCTGTCTTCCTCTCATCATGGCTCTCTAAATAGACTAACGAGCACTACTAATTAGCTAACCACACATCATGTCACCAGTCTTCTCCCTTCCACTCCCACGCGCGGCAGAGAGAAATATTCCTCCATCTGCAAAGGACTGAGACTCCTCTTTAATCAGTAGACTGAGCTAAAATAGTATGGCTCTCAAACCAAAGTATGACTAGAGTGTCACCAATGCAGCTCTGTTCTTCTTTTCAGAGTCAGGTCAAGTGGTACATTGCAATCAAAGTCTTATCGGGGGAGCAGCGGCTTATCTTTTAGTGTCACATTGTATTGGGAGGTTGCATCTAGCACCCAAATCACTTCAAAGCCATTTGACTTCATAATGATTGCAGCCAGGAAGGAAACGACAGCATTTTACAGCTTGATTAATTCTAGGGAATTCTTGTGAGAGTGGATACGTGAAAGCTCAGGCTGGGATTGCTCAGCCCTATATACAACTTCATGTCCTTGGGACACAAGGTTATCTAGAAACAAGCTCACCTTGAGGCAGAAACAAACATGGTGTCTAGATTACCAAGAGCCAGTGAGGAGAGGAAAAAAGTTCTCACCAATGGGAAATAAGCAATCACCATTTTTTTATCCACAGGGTTAACAAACTAAACATTATCACTGATATAATTAATATATAGATCTGTGGAATAGATTCATTTTCCTGTGTAATAGGTAATAAAGTATGCATACTTTAATCTCCTATTACTAACAAGAGATGAACACATCTTCTGTATAATAACAAGATAACAATCCCAATTGCTAGATCAGTGTATATACTGTTGTAACGACTCTCCTCTTCTTCTGACGAGGAGTAAGAGATGTCGGACCAATGTGCAGCGTGGTAAGTGTCCATTTTAATATATAAAACTGAACACTACAAAAATACAAAATAACAACGTGAATGAAAAAACTAAAATCGAAACAGTCCCGTATGGTACAAACACAGACACTGGAAACACCCACAACTCAAAAGTGAAATCAGGCTACCTAAGTATGGTTCTCAATCAGGGACAACGAATCACAGCTGCCTCTGATTGAGAACCACACCAGGCCAAACACAGAAATCTCAAATCATGGAAAAGGAACATAGACAACCCACCCAACTCACGCCCTGAATGGATGGGAGATTCCGGCAGTACTGGACGGACGGGCGACTCTGGCAGCTCCTGACGGACGGACTGCTCTGGCAGCTCCTGGCTGATGGACGGCTCTGGCAGCTCCTGACTGACGGGCAGCTCTGGCAGCTCCTGACTGACGGGCGATTCTGGCAGCTCCTGGCTGGCGGACGGCTCTGGCAGCTCCTGACGGACGGACGGCTCTGGCAGCTCCTGACGGACGGACGGCTCTGGCAGCTCCTGGCTGACGGACGGCTCTGGCAGCTCCTGGCTGACGGACGGCTCTGGCAGCTCCTGACTGACGGGCGGCTCTGGCAGCTCCTGACTGACGGGCGGCTCTGCCAGCTCCTGACTGACGGGCGGCTCTGGCAGCTCCTGACTGACGGGCGGCTCTGGCAGCTCCTGACAGACGGGCTGCTCTGGCAGCTTAGGACAGACGGGCGGCTCTAGCAGCTCAGGACAGACGGGCGACTCTGGCAGCTCAGGACAGACGGCCGACTCTGGCAGCTCAGGACAGGCAGGAGACTCTGACAGTGCTGGGCAAGAGGAAGACTATGGCAGCACTGAACAGGCGGGAGCACCTGTAGGGAGGAGACGGAGAGACAGTCTGGTGCGGGGGGCTGCCACCGGAGGGCTGGTGCGTGGAGGTGGCACCGGATACACCGGACCGTGAAGGCGCACTGGAGGTCTCGAGCACCGAGCCTGCCCAACCCTACCTGGCTGAATGCTCCCCGTAGCCAGGCCAGTGCGGCGAGGTGGAATAGCCCGCACTGGGCTGTGCTGGCGAACCAGGGGCACCATGCGTAGGGCTGGTGCCATGTACCCCTGCCAGAGGAGACGCACTGGAGACCAGATGCGCTGAGCCGGCTTCATGGCACAAGGCTCGATGCCCACTCTAGCCCGGCCGATACGAGGCGCTGCTATGTACCGCACCGGGCTATGCCTGCGCACCGGGGACACCGTGTGCCTCATGGCATAACACGGTGCCTGCCCGGACCTGTCTCTCCACGGTAAGCACGGGGAGTTGGAGCAGGTCTCCTACCTGACTTCGCCACACTCCCCGTGTGCCGCCCCCCTAATACATTTTTGTGGCTGCCTCTCGGGCTTTCAACCGCGCTGCTGTGCTGCCTCCTCATACCACCGCCTCACGGCTTTCGCTGCCTCCAGCTCTGCCTTGGGGCGGCGATACTCTCCCGGCTGTACCCAGGGTCCCTTGCTATCCAGGATCTCCTCCCATGTCCAGGAGTCTGGAGATTGCTGCTGCTGCCCGTTACCACGCTGCTTGGTCCTTTGGTGGTGGGTGATTCTGTAACGACTCTCCTCTTCTTCTGACGAGGAGTAAGAGAGGTCAGACCAATGTGCAGGGTGGTAAGTTGCAATTTTAATATATTAAACTGAACACTACAAAAATACAAAATAACAACGTGAATGAACAAACGAAAATCGAAACAGTCCCGTATGGTACAAACACAGACACAGGAAACACCCACAACTCAAAAGTGAAACCAGGCTACCTAAGTATGGTTCTCAATCAGGGACAACGAATGACAGCTGCCTCTGATTGAGAACCATACCAGGCCAAACACAGAAATCCCAAATCATAGAAAAAGGAACATACACAACCCACCCAGCTCACGCCCTGACCACACTAAAACAAAGACATAACAAAATAACTAAGGTCAGAACGTGACAACTGTATACTCAATCAACTTTTACAGGAATGTGATGTATTATCATAGTGAGAAAGAGAGTGAGTGAGACAGAGAGACAAAAAAGAGAGAGTGTGTGCCTGCGTGTGTGAGTGTGCGTATGCGCGCATGTGCGTGTGTGTGTGTGTGTTGTGACTAAAATGAGAAAGTGCTATGACTAATAGATTCTCTCACCATCCGGCAGCCATGTTGTTAAAGAGCACCATGGGTAACCCTTAGATTACCAACTCCCACCAACGCCAGGCTGCTTGCAAAACTAATTAAACATGGCAACGCTAACGAGCTGGCCTTTGATTACACTTCCTAATTGGGCTCCTCACCACCAGCCCCCAGTGCTGTACCATCATCACAATACACAGTCAGGAAAGTCACACTACCCACCAAGAATTACAGTCAGGGAAACAAATCCTCTCTATTAACTTAACAAATTCAGACATAACCTCAGGTTTTATAACCAACAGTGCAGTAAATTAGTATTCAGGTAGTCTACACCCCAACACTCAAGGACTTATGTACTATTTTCTCATATTTAAGCCAGAACAATTTAAATACACTTGACATCTGCATCTAGAGTGTACCTGAAGAAACCTTTATTTTTCCGGAATTTCCATTAGGATGGCAGGCTGCCCTCATAACTCTAGCCTTCCCCTCAATCATACTCCTGTCTCTGCAAAGGAGAACACAAGCAAATATTCCATCCACACAATCACGAGGACACCAGCCAAGAGACACACAAATAAATCAGCACAGACTCCTCCAGGAAGCAATGAAAAACACAGTTTGCAAGCAAATGCTCTATACATGTCAAGCCCCTTTTAACTTCCCACTGATTTGAAATTGCTTTTCCCTGGATGCCCACAATGCAGTGGACATTAGCAGTTTCCTGTGGTAGATTACCAGCATGGAAAAGTTCAAGTTACCAGCATGGACAACCACCCAGTGTCAAGGGCAATCAGTGAACAGTGTTCATTCTCCTGTCCCTCTGAGCCCAACTACTAGTATGTTGTTAGTGCTCTTTCTTTCATAAATGCACTAGCTTGGGGATCATTCACCTTAGGGTCAGCTCCTATAAAAATGGACTTGGCGTCTGAAGGCAAATGTGGTTCCAATCTTTTGGACCCTTAAGTGTTTACTTGTACATCTCCAGGACAACTTACCAAAAAAAGCCAGTCATGTGAATCACCCCTCTATTCCTCAGGGTGATTGATTGTGAACACACCCGGCATCCAATGGTCAGTGTGAATACCTCAGTGACGTCTCTCTCCCTCAGTGACAGACAGACTGTCATGACCGCTGAGGGTGAACCTGATCTCTCTGCTCTGATCTCTAATCCACAGCACAGCAGGCTCAAGTCATCACTGTGAGATGGTGAACAGCTCTCAATTACTAATGAACACTGTCCTTTGCATTAGCCTCTCACCCTTCAAACATCTGCAGGACAGCCTGCTAGGCTCTTAGACAATCCCTGGAGGACCCCGTGTAAGCTGGGTCTTACTCCAGCCGGTTTTCAACCGCTGCAATTGCATCATCCTCATCCTTTAATTGCTTTGATATCCAACTAATCTACATGGTCGAAGTGATGCAATACAGTCATTTGAACGTTGTCTAAGAAATGTTGTATAACCATAGAATCTCATTGTCATTGACAGAGCTTGCTAACTAATTAAGGGGGAGTAGAGACAAATCCAGCCAACACACACAGAAACACAGACACAGGCGCGCACACGCGCACGCGCACACGCACACGCACACACACACACACACACACACACACACACACACACACACACACACACACACACACACACACACACACACACAGTCCTGCAGGATTTGAGTCATAGAACCCTGTTGTTAGCCCAGCATGGATTGAGCCCCTGGCAGAGGAAGAGCTAATTAAACACACCACAGTGGAAAATAAATGGAATATAGCTACCACTTCTTTATTTCAAACTGGACCACATGGGGACCAGATGAAACCTTTTCTTCCTGTCTTCCCCTCCCTGGTTCTCTGATGGATAGAGTAATTACCTGAGTCCTAACAGTGTGTGTAATGTGAGCCCTATGAGTGATGATCCTCTGCCCACTCCTCAACCACACAGAGACAGATGAAACCTACAGTGATAAGAGTGGGAGGACAGGTGGAAAGGATGGAACATCTAATGCCAGACCTCAAACAATGACCAATGAGATCTCACACTCCCAAATAGATACTCACTTTCTAAGCTTAAAGCTACGAAAGACCCATGACTGATAATAAGACTACCAAGATAAGCAATTATACAGAGTTACTTTGCAGTAACAGGTGCTAGTCTCTATCTGTAGCAGGTAAGGTCAATTACATGACCAATGGCAAATAGTAGATTGAGGAGGAGTGTTGTGTTGGGATTGCTTACCTGGAATGAGGGCTCCTTCCTGCAGCTCTGAATGGGCGATACTGAGCAGCATGGCGACAAGGAGAGCCGTAACAACTGACCACATGACCCACATGGTTCTCATTGGCCCAGCATCCCCTTTAGTGATCCTACACAGAGACACAGAGGTGAGGGTCAAACAGCAAATACAGAAAGATTGATAGAATCTAGATAGATACATCCCAATGTGCACAGACATCAGTTCAACGTCTACTTTTTATTTACATTTGGTCTAGTTTTTAACTCATGTGAATGCGACATTATAAAAAATATAGTAATCACCATGTCATTGGATTTAGGTTACAATTTGGGTGAAGAAAATAGGAAATCCCCAGAAGTTGATAACTTTATGCAAATCCAATCAGTTTTCCATGTTGATTCTACGTCATTAAATACGTATATTTTTGGTGTTAAAATGATGTGGAAACAATGTTGATTCAACCAGTTTTTGCCTAGTGGGATATGAGGGAGAGCGAGGGAGAGAGATGGGGTGAAAGAGAGAGACAGAGAGACAGAGAGACAGAGAGAGAGAGAGAAAGAGAGAGAGAGAAAGAGAGAAAGTTTGAAAGAGAGAGAGAGAGAGAAAGAGAGAAAGAGAGAGAGAGAAAGAGAGAGAAACAGAGAGAGAGAGAGAAAGAGTGAAAGAAAGAGAGAGAGAGAGAGAGAGAGAGAGAGAGAGAGAGAGAGAGAGAGAGAAAAAGAGAGAGAGAAAGAGAGAGAGAGAGGCACATGTATATCGGCCATTAATTCCAATCAGCAATTGCCAATGATCCACTGAATGAAGTACATGTTACTATGGATAGACAAGGAGTAAGCTACACAGTATAATCTGCTTCGATGATATCATCAAAGTACAGATAAAAGGTTGATCTTCAATCAGACACTGCCAAATAAAGTCTCTAAAAAACAAAAGTGCTGAACTGAATGACATTTTCACTCTCTAAAACCTTTCAATGTACTTTGTAAAAAAACATCACTGGTGAAGATCTGCTGATATGAGTGCATATTCTATGACTTCATTTTCCTAAGGCCCCACCTCATGGAAAGAACAAGAGAATAGGCACTACAGAGGATAGAAGAGGTAAACAGATGGGCTTTGCTCTGAAGCCGACCCAACAAACGCTACAGTGGCATTCTGACTGGGTCTGCCCACAGTATCTCTCTGATCCAAAGTACACACACTCTGACAGGAGACCAGATTAATACTATATTCCCACACACTGATAAACCAGTGCAGCTGATACATGTTCCCTCAGAGGAAATTTGGGGTGTGTGTGAGTTTGCGTGTGTGCACGCGCACCTGAGTGTGATTGTGTGCCTCAATGCAATTATGTGTGTCACCTAGCAGCGTACTTGTCTCATTTCACATATACTTTCAGACACACGTCCACACTGCAAGTCGACTTTCTTTCTGGCACCCTCCTGCTGCCCTGGCACAATCTCCTGTTTGATAAATCAATTTCACAGGCTGATTTGGAGGAAAACGAGGCATGGTCTCTCTCCTGCCAGCTCTGTCCAGACATCTAATCCCCCCCCCCCCCCCCTCTCTTCATCCTCCGTTTTTCTTGGGCACGGTGAGCCACAGTGTCATGGGCAGGCTGTGGAAGAGGAGTGGCCAGTTGGTTTTACCAATCAGCCATCTGTGGAACAAACTGCTATCTCCTGGTTCACATTCTCTCATGGAAGGCCAGATTCCTGGGATGCCTTGGCACCAGCTGACAGATTATCTGCACCACTCTGTCGCCCGCCTCCGCTCACTAAAATACACAGTAGCTGTTGCCAACACTAAGAACTTACCTAAACTTCTCAAGTGTTTCTGAGTGCAGGACCAAGAGAAGAGGGATGAGAAACAATGTGATGTTGAATGTCTATAATCACACTTTTACAGTTCTGTACCTACAAATGTCGCTGCTTGTTTGTGCCTCCTTGTACAGTAGCAAGTAGTCAATTTAGCTAGATAACTTGGTTTGTACTGTTTTCATCATTTGTAAGCTAGGCTACATGACCAGATGACGGAAGCTTACTTTAACGACTAGCAAACTACTTTTTGGTTCTCTTTTAAGGACATTAATTTCACAAATGTTTATAAATGAGCTGAACTCGCTCTGTTGAGAAATGGTCGCCAGAGTCAGAGATTATGCTACGGGACCGCTGATTGGAATATGTTATAAAACTCTGCCGTTAACATTGACAAACTAACCACCTCCGTCACAGACTTCATCAGCGACGTTATCCCCACAGTGAAGGTTCGCTGCTTCCCCATCGAAAGCCCTGGATGAACACCGAGGTTGGAGCTAAACTGAAGGACGGGGCTACAACACACAGCGCTATCGTAGACAACCCTGAGGCTACGGACGAGGACAGGAACAAGTACAATAAGTCCTGCTACGACCTCTGCACAGTCATCAAACGAGCAAAAGGACAATATAGGAGTAAAGTGGAATCATATTACACAGGCTCTGACGGTTGCCCCGTGCGGCAGAGGCTACAGTGCATTAAGGATTACAAAAGAATATCCAGCTGTGATCTGCCCAACGATGCCTCTCTACCAGACTAACACAAAGCATTTTATGCACACTTCGAAAAAAGTGACGGGTGTGAGGGCCGTCGCTGCCCCAGAGGACTAGGTGATCTCGCTCTCCGAGGCCAACGTGAGTAAGGTCTTTAATCAGGTCGACACCCACAAGGCCACAACCTCTCCTTGTCCCAGTCTGTAATCCCCACATGTTTTAAGATGACCACCATTCCTGTTCCTAAGAACTCTAAGGCTTCATGTCACAATGACTACCGCCCTATAGCACTCACTTCTGTAATCATGAAGTGCTTTGAGAGGCTGGTTACGGCACACATCAATTCCATCATCCCAGACACCCTAGACCCACTCCAATTTGCATACCGCCCCAACAGATCCATAGACGACGCAATCTCAATTGCACTTCACATGGCCCTCACCCATTTAGATAAGAGGAATACCTATGTGAGAACGCTGTTCAATGACTACAGCTCAGCGTTCAACGCCATTGTCCTCTCTTAGGAGGGGATAATGCTTAGAAGCCTGGGACTGAACACCTTCCCATCCACATCGACGGGGCTGCAGCGGAGCAGGACGAGAGCTTCCAAGTTCCTCGGTGTCCAAATCCCTCAGGACTTTTAAAAGGGTCCACTTGCACAGTCATTAAGAAGGCGTGTTGAAAAGGTTTGGCATGGGCCCTTAAATCCTCAAAAAAGTTATACAGATGTACAATTGCAAGCATCTTGACTGAGAGCATCACTGCTTGGTATGGCAATAGCACCGCCTTCGATTACATGGTGCAACAGAGGGTAGTGCGGACAGCCCAGTACATCACCAGGGTCTCTATATCAGGCGGTGTGAAAGGAAGGCCCGAAAAAATAGTTAAAGATTCCAGCCACCCAAGCCATGGACCGTTATCTTTTCTTCCGCACTGCAAGCGGTACCAGTTCATCAAGTCTGACACCAACAGGCTCCTGAACAGCTTCTATCCCCAAGCCATAAGACTGCTAAATAGCTACCTAAATAGCAAACAAAATGGCTTCATGGACTGAGGTGACCCTTGTATATTTCCACACTTACATAGCCCTAAATATTAATGCACACTGACACACAAACACACACATAAACACTCACTTCATCATTTGTTCACACATACATAATATGCACATGCATTTAAACTGACTCTACACATACCTACTCACATACAATCATCATATACGCTGCTGCTACTCTGTTTATCATATACACTACCGGTAGAACACCTACTCATTCAAGGGTTTTTCTTTATTTTTACTATTTTCTACCTTGTAGAATAATAGTGAAGACATCAACACTATGAAATAACCCATACGGAATCACGTAGTAACCAAAAAAGTGTTAAACAAATCAAAATATATTTTATTTTATTTTATATTTGTATTATATTTATATTTTATTTGAGATTTTTCAAATAGCCACCCTTTGCCTTGATTACAGCTTTGTACACTCTTGGCATTTTCTCAAACAGCTTCATGAGGTAGTCATCTGGAATGCATTTCAATTAACATTTGTGCCTTCTTAAAAGTTAATTTGTGAAATTTCTGTTCTTCTTAAAGCGTTTAAGCCAATCAGTTGTGTTGTGACGAGGTGGGGGGGTACACAGAAGATAGCCCTATTTGGTAAAAGAGTCCATATTATGACAAGAACAGCTCAAATAAGCAAAGAGAAATGACAGTCCATCATTACTTTAAGACATGAAGGTCAGTCAATACGGAACATTTCAAGAACTTTGAAAGTTTCTTCAAGTGCAGTCGCAAAAACCATCAAGCGCTATGATGAAACTGGCTCTCATGAGGACCGCCACAGGAATGGAAGACCCAGAGTTACTGCTGCTGTAGAGGATATGTTTATTAGAGTTACCAGCCTCAGAAATTGCAGCTCAAATAAATGCTTCACAGAGTTCAAGTAACAGACACATGTCAACATCAACTGTTCAGAGGAGACTGCATGAATCAGGCCTTCATGGTCAAATTGCTTCAAAGAAACCACTATTAAAGGACACCAATAATAAGAAGAGACTTGCTTGGGCCAAGAAACCCGAGTAACGGACATTAGACAGGTGGAAATCTGTCCTTTGGTCTGATGAGTCCAAATTTGAGATTTTTGGTTCCAACCACCATGTCTTTGTGAGATGCAGTGTGGGTGAACGGATGATCTCCAGATGTGTATTTCCCACCGTAAAGCACGGAGGAGGAGGTGTGATGGTGTGGGGGTGCTTTGCTGGTGACACTGTCTGTGATTTATTTAGAATTCAAGGCACACTTAACCAGCATGACTACCACAGCATTCTGCAGCGATACTCCATCCCATCTGGTTTGGGCATAGTGGGACTATCATTTGTTTTTCAACAGGACAATGACCCAACACACCTCCAGGCTATATAAGGGCTATTTGACCAAGAAAGAGAGTGATGGAGTGCTACATCGGATGACCTGGCCTCCACCATCCCCTGACCTCAACCAAATTGAGATGGTTTGGGATGAGTCAGACCGCAGAGTGAAGGAAAAGCAGCCAATAAGTGCTCAGCATATGTGGGAACTCCTTCAAGACTGTTGGAAAAGCATTCCAGGTGAAGCTGGTTGAGAGAATGCCAAGTGTGTGCAAAGCTGTCATCGAGGCAAAGGGCGGCTATTTGTTTTACACTTTTTTGATTCCATATGTGTTCTTTCATAGTTTTGATATCTTCACTATTCTTCTACAATGTAGGTAATAGTAAAAAATAAAGAAAAACCTTTGAATGAGTAGGTGTTCTAAAACTTTTGACCGGTAGTGTATCCTGATTCCTAGTCACCTTACTCCTATCCCTGCACATCCCTGTACATTGTAAATATTGTAGTAAGATTGGAAATGACTGACCCTGTATATAGGATGCTTCCTTACTTTCATGTGTTTTTCTTAATTCTTATTTTTATTTCTCATGTGTTTGTTTTTCTATCTTATGTTATTTTTTTGTATTACATTGTTATTGATTACTGTATTGTTGGGTTTAGAGGTTTCAAGAAAGGCATTTGAATGTACTTGTGCATGTGACATTAAAACTTGAAATGTGGATACTTCTGTCAATCTCACTATCTGTCAATCTCACTGGGAAGACATACAGTAGTAGTGTATACTATGTTGCAAGTTCGCTAGCAAAAATGCGAGCCAGACCTAGTTGATACAATGCTGCAAGTTCGTTAGCAGGAGTTCACGCTCAAGACAGTAGATAGATGATTGAAAGACAACTTGATGTTTCTGGATGATTATAATGGTCATTTCATTTTGTGTTCATGGTCATTACACCTCTAATAATTCCCGTTCCAGCCCTGATTTTAGGGCAGAAAGCCTCAATGCCTTTAGATCACCCTAAATGAAGAAGAAAAAAAAAACGCTTCTCTGACTCGTCTGAGTTCCCTCTCTGTTGTAGACTGTAGACCTCACAGGCAAGACAATGTTATGTCTCTTTTAAATGAGGAGAGTGGAAAAAGAGGTCCACCAACACTGGAATTCGAGAGAAAATAACATTTATAATTTGGTAGCAACAGGCTAACAGTAGGGGTAAAGACATGGCTAACGAGATAAAAAAAATATATATAGATCATATTGCCTCTGTAATATGTGGGCTGGGTAGTAGCCTAGCGGTTAAGAGGTTGGGCCATTAACCGAAAGGTTTACTAAGTGAAATCTGTTGATGTGCCCTTGAGCAAGGCACTTAAGCCCAATTGCTCATGTAACTTGCACTGGATAAGCGTGTCTGCTAAATTGCCACGACCAAGAAATAAGTCAAACGTATGCATATTTCTAACTCTAATTAAACACTTTAAATTGGAAAACTGAAGTATGAAGAGAGAAAGAGGAGCTGATGAGACAGCCGCTTTCATAGTGCAGTAATCTGTAGTCAGCACTCTGGGTCCTCAGTAAACTGCAGTAATTAGTGTTGTATACTGGAGCACCTGGATGCTGCAGACAGACAGCAGGACTACAGCCTGGGTTGGATATGCTGTAGTTCTACAACACACTCAGGCTGAGGCCATGCACAGTTCCACTGTTAAAACACATAGGCAGCCAATAGAGCAGGTGTTACACATAATATATATGCTTGAAGATGGAGGAGTGTGAGAAGAGATAGCAAAGTGTGACATAACAGTGCATGTGCTGACATGCTGAGATAGTGATGTTTCTACAGTATGGTGATGTGGACTGTGGTTTATGGTGGGAGCCAGTGATATATGTGATGGGGAGATATAGAGTGCTGTGTTAGACGGCACAGTGAGACATGCAGGTGTGTATCTCACTGTGGAGACAGGTAAGGATTAAATCAACCTTTCTTAAGGATTCCTGTTAATGGTGGGTCGCGACGTGTCAGTGTAAATGGTTAATTGTTGAATTAATTATTACAATTGATTTGGCCAAGTGCATCTGCGCGCTCTTTTCAGTGTGCTTTCTGCTTAAGCAGCGGTCTCTGCTCAGTTTGGCAGCTGCGCGAGTGGGAGAGGGAGATGCCTGTGTGCTTCGCGGTTTACCGGATCTTTTTTTCTGCAGTTTTCTTGAAGATCACCGCTGTCGTTCAGAAAGCAGATGATGCGCTGTCTGCCACTGACTTGTCATTCTCACCCGCTATCACTCACCGTTGTCATCAAATGGATTCGTGCTAGCAACAAGTTCTGACTGAGATCAATTGTCACGAAACGAAAAATATACAGCGATGAGTTTCTCTCTCTTTCATACAAACTTATAACGAGGAGCGCCCACACTGTGTTTTGTGCGGTGAAGAGTTTAGTAATGAGTCTCGCATAACGAACAAATTAACACGTCCTGACCAAACATCCACAGCATGATGGTAAACCCAGGAAGTTCTTTCATAACAGGGCAGAATGCTTCAGGAAACAGTGATTTGACAGTGGGAAAGTAAGTCAGCTAGCAAGGCATTGTTGTCATTTTATAAGAGAAATAAGCAGAAATAAGGGAGTACTAACTAACTCTCATAGTAGATGTGAGTTTTTCAAACAATCCCCTGGCCTTGTACACAGCTAGCAAAGTAGCTACTGATGTGCAGCCTTAAGTAACAATACAGATGAAGATGAAAAATGATCAGGCCCACTGTACATCTCACTGTAGAAATTATCAGGCCTACTGTACATCTTACTGTAGAAATGATCAGGCCCACTGTACATCTCACTGTAGAACTTATCAGGCCCACTGTACATCTCACTGTAGAAATTATCAGGCCCACTGTACATCTCACTGTAGAAATTATCAGGCCCACTGTACATCTTACTGTAGAAATGATCAGGCCCACTGTACATCTTACTGTAGAAATGATCAGGCCCACTGTACATCTTACTGTAGAAATGATCAGGCCCACTGTACATCTTACTGTAGAAATTCATGTTGAAAACTATGTAAGTGTTTTAATGGGGGAAAATAAACATGAATAGATATTTATATGGATATGTAATTTATTTATTTAATTTATTTAATGTCATTGTTAATTGTTTTTTTGTTGTCTATATTGCATTTGTTTTAGGCATGAGGGCAATGAAATCTACCGATATTTATGTATAGTTGCATATTTTCCTAAGCTTGGGTCCCAGGAAAACACAGAATGCTCATTTGGGTCCCAGGCTGAAAAAGTTGAAGAACTCCTGGATTAAATGGCTCAGACTGACGGTGCATTATCTCCGCCTCATTACCATAATTGAATGAACCTGCCACCGCTGCCACCTGAATCATGGAGAGCCTGTGCACTACACAAACACAGACACAACACATATGCACACCACAAAGGCCAACGCCCACACACATACAGGCACACAAAACAGATAAGATGTCTGCACATGGCAAGACCCTGTCTATGAGGATATCTATCTTGCATGTACATGTCTTGCAAGATCTCACAGGGTTCACATGCAGAGTCCCACACCAGGTTTCAAGTACTGTATATTACATTTACATGTTAGTCATTTAGCAGACACTCTTATCCAGGAGCACTGTCTTGCTGTTTCATCAGTGTAGCTACTGGGTCCTCATGCTGCAATCTTGGTTTAGGTGTTCGACACCCACCTCCTGCTCTGTAAGCCATTCATAGGCATGACATTGTAATGGAGAGAGAGCTGCAGATTGAGTAAAACGGGATGCTGATTATCCTTCCCCCTACCAGTCCTGTGACAGGGGGAAGCATTCCCTCTTACCCCCTAACAGATTGCCAATATCAGAGAGCAGGAACCGTCACTACACCACAGCAGACAGATCACATGTAGGCACTGGGGTGTGAAGCAGGGAAGAGAATCAGCTTTTTCACTCCAGTGCCCTCACTGTTCCCCCTCTCTATCCCTGGCTCTATCCACAGCAGAGACGGATACATCCCAGCACTCTGATATGGTAGAGGGATCAGCAATCATAAGGTCAGGGGCCAGGAAATCAAGGATTTAGTCTGAACAAAACCATATGAACTTTAGGAGATACATGGAAGTGACACCCAGCAGAGCATGGCAGCGCATTCAAACACCTGCAACATCAGCAGATAATGGCTGCAGGCAAAAGTGCTCTACCACCACCAGCCAATGGTAAAGTAGAGACCCGCCTAATGATATTTACCACACAAACCACACCGATCTGTCTGGCATGAATTACTAAATCTCTTTTCACATGGAAACCATCTTTCATCAAATAATCACATTGAAATACATTGATGGAAGGAGATGGTAAACCAGGTCAGCACACATGAGAACAAATATGTTTTCCTCACACATCTCAGAGAGGTAGAGTGGTACAGTGCCTTGCGAAAGTATTCGGCCCCCTTGAACTTTGCGACCTTTTGCCACATTTCAGGCTTCAAACAGAAAGATATAAAACTGTATTTTTTGTGAAGAATCAACAACAATTGGGACACAATCATGAAGTGGAACGACATTTATTGGATATTTCAAACTTTTTTAACAAATCAAAAACTGAAAAATTGGGCGTGCAAAATTATTCAGCCCCCTTAAATTAATACTTTGTAGCGCCACCTTTTGCTGCGATTACAGCTGTAAGTCGCTTGGGGTATGTCTCTATCAGTTTTGCACATCGAGAGACTGAAATTTCTTCCCATTCCTCCTTGCAAAACAGCTCGAGCTCAGTGAGGTTGGATGGAGAGCATTTGTGAACAGCAGTTTTCAGTTCTTTCCACAGATTCTCGATTGGATTCAGGTCTAGACTTTGACTTGGCCATTCTAACACCTGGATGGGTTTATTTTTGAACCATTCCATTGTAGATTTTGCTTTATGTTTTGGATCATTGTCTTGTTGGAAGACAAATCCCCGTCCCAGTCTCAGGTCTTTTGCAGACTCCATCAGGTTTTCTTCCAGAATGGTCCTGTATTTGGCTCCATACATCTTCCCATCAATTTTAACCATCTTCCCTGTCCCTGCTGAAGAAAAGCAGGCCCAAACCATGATGCTGCCACCACCATGTTTGACAGTGAGGATGGTGTGTTCAGCTGTGTTGCTTTTACGCCAAACATAACGTTTTGCATTGTTGCCAAAAAATTCCATTTTGGTTTCATCTGACCAGAGCACCTTCTTCCACATGTTTGGTGTGTCTCCCAGGTGGCTTGTGGCAAACTTTAAACGACACTTTTTATGGATATCTTTAAGAAATGGCTTTCTTCTTGCCACTCATCCATAAAGGCCAGATTTGTGCAATATACGACTGATTGTTGTCCTATGGACAGAGTCTCCCACCTCAGCTGTCGATCTCTGCAATTCATCCAGAGTGATCATGGGCCTCTTGGCTGCATCTCTGATCAGTCTTCTCCTTGTATGAGCTGAAAGTTTAGAGGGACGGCCAGGTCTTGGTAGATTTGCAGTGGTCTGATACTCCTTCCATTTCAATATTATCGCTTGCACAGTGCTCCTTGGGATGTTTAAAGCTTGGGAAATCTTTTTGTATCCAAATCAGGCTTTAAACTTCTTCACAACAGTATCTCGAACCTGCCTGGTGTGTTCCTTGTTCTTCATGATGCTCTCTGCGCTTTTAACGGACCTCTGAGACTATCACAGTGCAGGTGCATTTAAACGGAGACTTGATTACACACAGGTGGATTGTATTTATCATCATTAGTCATTTAGGTCAACATTGGATCATTCAGAGATCCTCACTGAACTTCTGGAGAGAGTTTGCTGCACTGAAAGTAAAGGGGCTGAATAATTTTGCACGCCCAATTTTTCAGTTTTTGATTTGTTAAAAAAGTTTGAAATATCCAATAAATGTCGTTCCACTTCATGATTGTGTCCCACTTGTTGTTGATTCTTCACAAAAAAATACAGTTTTATATCTTTATGTTTGAAGCCTGAAATGTGGCAAAAGGTCGCAAAGTTCAAGGGGGCCAAATACTTTCGCAAGGCACTGTATGTGATGGCTGATCAGCAGGTGCCAGGGAGCGAAGAAGAGCAGGGGGTGAGTACAGGAAGTGTGTGTCACTGGTTATTTCCTTCTCAAGATTTGGAGACCAAATCAATGAGCCCAGCAGTAGGTCTCCTAGGACACTGAACAGTGCTATTGAATCCCACCCTCAGAGCAGAGGAGGACATATACCACACACACACACACACACACAGACACATACCACACCACACACACAAACACAACCCACACACACAAACACACACACAAACACAACACACACACACACCACACAAACACACCACACACATGCACACCACACACACACACAAACCACACCCACACACACACACACAACCAGGACATAGGGTTGAGAGGAGTCTGAACCTGGAAGCGGGTGGATGAGGTGACAGAGGTACTGCAAACTCAAAGTGGGATGAATCAGGCTCTACCAGTGGCAGACCCCATCACACTAGAGTAAGCTTTAGATCCACCTGGGAAATACCTCATATCCAGACTGTGTCAGTGAGGAATGAGCCTGTCTGTAAGGAGACAGACAGGGAGACAGATGCAGCCACGCGCCACAGCCAGTCAGCCATTCTTATGACACTGCATTACAGGGGCTAACAGAGCGAGACAGAAAGTATTAAAACTATCGGAGAGGTAGAGGGATGCTGGAGGCCTGACGGAGAGTATGATGGACAGTCATAAGGCTGGGTAGGGTAGGGTTAGTGAGAAGGTCTGTCGTCAGGGCTTACAGATGATGATCTGTCAGACTGGCCTGCAGGCCGCTGACCTCTGACCTCTTAGCTGATCCTGTTATGTCTGTGGATAGATGCTGGAACACAAAATAACATAACACACCATTAGCTACACGCACAGGTTTTAAGACGGTTCTCACTCATCAGCCACACACAACATACACATCTCCCTCTCAGTTCACCGAACATTAATGCATAACCATCTCCTAATGGGGGGGAGGTGTTCCTAATGTTTGGTACACTCAGTGTATGTAAAAAAATAAATAATAGTGTTGTTGTTACAGATAAAATGCGGACACATTGCCTGAGATGTGAGAGCACATCTGGAGACGTGTTGTACTCTTGTATCCATCTACCAAATCCTGGTTTCCATGGTAATCGAAGCAGTACACTGTCTGTAAATCAGAATGAATGTGATTGTGAGCTAGAGAGTGAGACCCCGGGTGCTCTTTGCCACAGAGAGCTGCCCTGCAGTATGTGCTCTGGGCTGGGCTTGCCAGGGGCTCTAGGAATAAGCCTTATCCAAGTGAAAGTCCATTTATCATTGCAGCCAATGCCAGCAGTGCAGAGAGTGTCTCTCTGCTGTGAAATTAAAGAAGGGGATGGTTTGGAGAAACGGCTGCTTAAATGGAAATTCAATAAAAAGACACTCAATCAACAAGGGTAAAAATAAAAGGTGCAGCTGTCGTTATTCGACATTAAGGGGAAAATGACTTGCCAAGTAGCCACCCATTACAACAATGGCCTAGACAATGATAAGGTGGCATCTCGGCAATGGGGGTGCGCCACTATCGATTCCCCCTAGGTGACCCGGGAGCAGAGGCCATGAATTACAACTCACTTCTTATGGCAATAAAGGAGGACAAAGTCCATCCATTGGACATGGGTCATTACCCAAAACATCCATCCCCTGGAACATGTGTACAAACTGAGTGGTCAGAAGCACAGAAGAGCAACCAGCAGATAGAGCCAATTGATTGAAAGGACAGAGAGGTTGATCATTAAAATCAAACCAAAACCATCCTTCATTCCCTTTGTCTCTCTTCTCTATTTTTGCTTTGTTTCTCTCTCTGTATCCATCTTCCTACAGTCGTTATTTCACACCGTATGCCTGTCTTCTTATTGGCCCTAACCTTATCTACCCATCTTTCCTTTTTTCTTTCTCTCAGCATTTCAAATGTTTTTTTTATCTTTGTCTCTATCAGTCTATTTTCTACCCTTCTTTCCTCCTCTTTGTCTTCTTCCCTCTAGTCACACAGCAAATACAGACAGAGACAATCCTAGAAACAGGCTGAAGTCTGTGTCAGCTATTCTTTAATTACAGCCGACAGCCCCCTGACAAAAACCATTTGCACCCTTTTGTCTTGATACTAAATGTTGACGCCTGACAACTTCTGAGCCTTAGAAGGACTTGTTTTCCAAGGCAAACTAACTTTACACCCACAGTGAAACAAACACCTTTTTCCCTAAATAACTACTCATAAATATTCATCTGTGTCTCTTCTTTACTTAAGCTGAGATATGGCACACAGCCAGACTGAATAAGCAAGCAGCCTCTCCACACCTTTTATAATGTGAAAGGCGTTTTGCTTCTGAAAAGTGAGAAATTCAATAACACTGGAATGACGTGGCATAGCAACAGTCCTTCAGAGAGAAGACACATCTCTCCAGGGAAATATGGACGCTCTGCTTAGAATACGCTGGAGGGATCAAGAGAGAAAGACACACTTACACATACACACTCAACAAATACACACCTGGCCTCTCCCAGTCTTGAATTACAAAAGACATTTACACAAACACAAAAATAATAATACGCAAAATAAGTGCACATTACTCTCTAGGTTGACTTTTTCATCCATGGTTTTAGACATTTCAGTTCCTCTGTTAGTGAGTCGATCCATCTGGATGTCTCTCTCTCCGTCATTTTTAACCTCCATCTTCTTGATTTTGTGTTTTTACGCATCATTCCAGGTGATAGGCCAGTGGCTGTCCATCTCTGAGACAGACAGGTAGACAGGAACAACCAACAGTGAAAACGAGCATGAGGTGAAAACCTCTCCCAGACTTGTCAGTCAGTCAATAGTGTAATTAAATGACCGGTCCCTGCCTCTGTCAACTCCGTCTTTGTAATCATTACACAGCCAAGACACCCCCAGCTACAAACAAATTGTATTGTCTCCATCAATAATGCATACCAACACTTTATTGAAATCCAATGCAGTTCCATATTTACATGGCTGGACAAGTCTGTGATTTGGATGAGTGATTTGTTCGGCCATAACAGGCAATAGGAGGAGGTAGAAGATAATATGAAGTGGGCAGGGCACACCATGCTTTATTTTTTTGAATATTTTTTTACCTGTTTTTCTCCCCAATTTCGTGGTATCCAATTGGTGGTTATAGTCTTGTCCCATCGCTGCAACTCCAGTACGGACTCGGTAGAGGTGAAGGTCGAGAGTCATGCATCCTCCGAAACATGACCCTGCTAAGCCGCACTGCTTCTTGACACACTGCTCGCTTAACCAGGAAGCCAGCCACACCAATGTGCTGGAGGAAACACCGTACAACTGGCGACCGTGTTAGCACGCACGTGCCCGGCCCACCACAGGAGTCGATAGTGCACGATGGGACAAGGACATCCCGGCCGGTCAAACCCTCCCCTAACCCGGACTGCGCTGGGCCAATTGTGTGTAGCTTCATGGGTCAACCGGTCACGGCAAGCTGCGACACAGCCCGGGATTGAATCCGGATCTGTAGTGACGCCTCAAGCACTGCAGTGCCTTAGACCACTGACCACCCGGGAGGCTACACTATGTTTTATTTATAGAGGAAATCAAATGAAGATGTATTCCCAAAGGGGGGTACAAGGGGTGAATTGTGTTTCATTTTAATTTGCTTATTTTTTTATTGAATAAACTTGACAGGGTGAATAACCAGAACAATCCCAATGTGTGTGTGTGTGTGTGTGTGTGTGTGTGTGTGTGTGTGTGTGTGTGTGTGTGTGTGTGTGTGTGTGTGTGTGTCTGTTGCACACATCAACCTGGTAGCTACTGAGGTGAGACAGGTGGTTTCCCCAGCAGCAGACATACATAAACATTCTGTTGTCAGAGGAGCCTGGTTTGATGTTGATGATCATGTGTTTTCTTGTCTGCTGAATAAGACAGATATTGTTGTTGTGTGAGACCAGAGGGAGGGGCTGGTACTGGAGGTGGGCTGCTCATTCCATTGTTACATGGAGCAGCCTTATCTGACAAGCTCCTTAAGTAGCAGCCCCTCATATCACACTTGGACAGCCTGAAGTGCAGATGCAGGTTGGTGGCGTTGATATTTGGCCGTCTCTGCCACGTACATAGACTTACATAAACATTCAGATTGCAGGCCTGTCTAAGAGAAGAGCAAAACAAGTGTCTAGGTACTGCTCTGTTTCAGCCATCATGGGCAGTCTAGCTGTGTGGATGAGAAGGTACTGCTCTTTCAGCTGTTAAGGGCAGCCTAGCTGTGTGGAAGAGAAGGTACTGCTCTGTTTCAGCCCTTTTAGGCACCCTAGCTGTGTGGAGGAGAAGGTACTGCTCTGTTTCAGCCCTTTTAGGCAGGCTAGCTGTATGGAGGAGAAGGTACTGCTCTGTTTCAGCTGTTATGGGCAGCCTAGCTGTGTGGAGGAGAAGGTACTGCTCTGTTTCAGCCGTTATGGGCAGCCTAGCTGTGTGGTGGAGAAGGTACTGCTCTGTTTCAGCCGTTATGGGCAGCCTAGCTGTGTGGAGGAGAAGGTACTGCTCTGTTTCAGCCGTTATGGGCAGCCTAGCTGTGTGGAGGAGAAGGTACTGCTCTGTTTCAGCCGTTATGCGCAGCCTAGCTGTGTGGAGGAGAAGGTACTGCTCTGTTTCAGCCGTTATGGGCAGCCTAGCTGTGTGGTGGAGAAAGTACTTTTTGTTTCCTTAAGTGTCCTTGTATCAATGACCTTTGAAATGGTTGAATCCCTCATGATGTAATGTTATTTGTATTCAAATCAATTATTTCATGTGTGTGTGTGTGTGTGTGTGTGTGTGTGTGTGTGTGTGTGTGTGTGTGTGTGTGTGTGTGTGTGTGTGTGTGTGTGTGTGTGTGTCTGCCCTGTTCCACTGCAGACTGCGAGAGGCAAAGGCAGGGCCTCATTGTGATTTTGCAAAGAAACTCTATAATCACAGAGAATTAAAAGGCCAAGGATAAAAGGACAAGCCCAGAATGTGAATGAAGGAGAAGTTCAAGAGACATCAGGTTTAACCCTATCCAGTGTGATACATGTACTCCTCACTGATATTGTAGCCATTCTTTCCATTATATGATTGTGTGCCAAGGGTGACCAATGACTCAACGGAATCAATGACAATGAGATTATTACACTCTACAGACACTCAATTATATGTTTCACTACTATAGTAGCATTAATTATCTGCATCGCGAGTGAAGCCATCACCGCCTTCTGGAACCTGCTGTTCTACCTTTCAGCACCACAATGAATGGACAGCTCCTGCCGTAAACGGCTGAATCAACTCAGGAACTTTCTTTTGAAATGTAGGATATTACACCAGTGGGAAATATACAACAAATAAGAAAGTCTGGACGGTCAAGTAAATTGTACAATAACTGCTTAGACTTCTTTATTGTGGTTTTGCGAGGAAAAATCTGTCGTAGGCTATAGCCCATCTTTCTGACACATGGCTAAATTGACCCATGAAATAGCACAGTGAGAAGCATGGGCTGGTACTGGGATAATCAGTGTGTTATATAATATATCTTAAAAAGCAATACAACTATAATTACTTTGTTCTCGAAAGATCTGTTAACTCTGTAATTCAGTGTTGGTTGCAAAACCAAACCGTATGGATTAGCCTACCTGACAAATTCAGGGTAGCCTATAGATTACACAGCCACACAACGTCAATGGCAAATCAATAAACTCTCATAAATAATTTTTTAGACAACGAAAATATGACCTACTTTCTTAATGCGGATTCATTGTATTAGACGAACTGGGTGTATCCAAAGTACTAATGGCAATGCTCACACATGTAGACTCTCACTAACACTCTCAGTCCCCCTTCTCTCGTTCACACACACTACTCAGATCAAAGTTTATCAACAGGTTGAGTCATTCTCTATCAAAATTGATAGCCTAATAATTTTGTCTTTACAACTTTACACCATTATTAGACAGAATTGATATAAACTTTTTAGACCGCGCCACAGCCTATCACCTTGTCAAAATATTTGGCAATTAACGTTGTCAATTAACTTCTGCAGCTTCTGAAAGTGGTTGAAGAATTCAAGAACTCACCCTCTTTTCGTCGTTATTCGTCTTTGTTTAGTTGTTCAATGCTTGTTTGATTTACTATTGGTCCCTCTTTTCTGTGAAACGTTTGCAAATGTATCTTTTTCCGGTTAAATGTCCTTGCATAGGCACCAAAAAGAGAGGAAATGATGAAAAGAAGAGAAAAGGCGTTCAGGTGTGAGATAAATCAACAAGAAGGCGCCCAAGCCTGAGCACCGAGAAAGGTCCCCGGGAGTAAAAACCTAATCCCGTTCTACCTGGGAATGCAGAGCCGCTATCAGATGGACTATAATGCGAGCTACGAGTGGCAGCGCATACAAATCACCACGCGCACCTTCTCCTGCAGTGACCTGCCGATTTCCTCAGGGTCCTAAGGCTGCGCTAAGGCAATTTGCTCACAGATAGGCTACTTGATTCACACACAGCTACAGTATGATACTGATAATATTTTGTGATATATCGTAGACTGGGCTGGGCACATGTTTGTTATCGATATCATGATAATGATAATAGATGTGTTGTTATACATCTATCCGTCCTCAATTTCACTCATTCTTTGTCATTACATGGATGGGTCAGATTGTTCATTGGAATGCCTGTGTGACTCTGCTCCATTTTGAACAACATTATGTTTATTTACCCTTTAGTAAAATTGTAATATCGTTCTCTTAAAGGGTCCAGTAGTTATGAAACACAGTGTCCTGTCAACCTGGAGAGGTTATGAACTGGTATCTTTGAAGCCTGAGTTTTGTATCTTACAAGAGTGTATAATTTCCTAGATTAATTCTAAATGACGCGTAATTATACGATTATTTATGCGTGTCAATATTGAACATGATGTAATGTGACTCACATTAGGTCATGACCACACACAATGGATTCCACAGGGTACAAACAGCAGGGGTGAATTTCATAGTAAAATAAGTAGACAGTGGACTAGAAAGTGATGAACATGCGTTGAGGGGTAAAAACAATTCAAGCATTGCCAATTAGATAACATCGACAGGAAATAGTGACTAAAGTGCCAATCAGTTAACTTTGCAGTTTAGCTTGAGTTAATGTTTTGAGTAGTATTCCAACGGCTGTTTGCCAGCTATACTCAGTGACAGGGTGAAAGCTAAATTATTTGCATCTTATCTGGACCTAAACAGTAAAAATGAAAAATATTTCATCATCAATTTGTTTCCCTGTTCAATGTGGAAATTCAGAAGTAAACATGGAATTCAAATATGAAACAAAAGAGAGAGACAGAAAGACAGACATTTGAGAGAGACAGACGGAGAGAGAGAAAGAGAGGAATAGAGACTTCAGCAGCTCTTAAAAGTAAGAGGGACATCGAGTCCTCACTTGTTCTCGATCCACCGAATGATTTCTCACCTCTCTATTATCTACGCTGGGTCATTTCATTCACTCAGTGTGGGGGGGGGGGGGGGGGGGGGGGGCATGGGGGAGAAAAGTAGACTTGTGTGGAAGTCCAGGCTCTATACTTACACAACAGCACCAGCCAAGTCCCTGGCACATCACAGCCCACTGAACAGACCACGGACATCGAGCCTGACAGTAGACAACTCAATCTGTAACTAATAACAGGTGTAGATGAACAGTGAAATGCTTACTTGCAGGTCCTTCCCATCCCAACAATGCTGAGAGAGAAATTACATAAAAGTAAAAGACTTAATAATAAAAGTTGACTAAATACACAATGATTAATGACAACTTGGCTATATACATACGATATCACGCCCTGACCTTAGATATCTCTGTTTTCTATATATTTTGGTTAGGTCAGGGTGTGACTAGGGTGGGTACTCTAGGTTTTTGTATGTCTAGGGTTTTTTGTATGTCTAGGGTTTTTTGTATGTCTAGGATTTTTGTATGTCTAGGGTTCTTGTATGTCTAGGGTTTTTGTATGTCCAGGGTTCTTGTATGTCAAGGGTTTTTGTATGTCTAGGGTTCTTGTATGTCTAGGGGTTTTGTATGTCTATGTTGGCCTGATATGGTTCCCAATCAGAGACAGCCGTTTATCATATTTAGGCAGCCCTTTTTCCCACTTTCTGGTGTGGGATCTTGTCTACAGTTAGGTGTCTGTGTGCACATCAGTAGCGTCACGTTTTGTTTGGTAGTTTGTTGTTTTGTTCAGTGAGTTTCAGTTCATTAAAAATATGTGGAACTCTATTCACGCTGCGCCTTGGTCTCATCATTACGACAAACGTGACACACGAGGTACCAGTACCCAGTCAATATGCAGGGGTACAAGGAAATTGAGGTAGATATGTACATATAACTAGGAATAAAGTGACAGATAATAAACAGTATCAACAATGTATGTGATGAGTCACAAAGGTTAGTGCAAAAAGGGTCAATACAAATAGTTCAATATTTAACCAAACAGCTACAGTACCCGGATTAACTGTTTAGCAGTAGTATGGCCTGGGGGTAGAAGCTGTTCAGGGTCCTGTTGGTTCCAGACCTGGTGCATTGGTACGGGAGAAGACAAAACAGTCTATGACCTGGGTGGGTGGAGTATTTGACAATATTTAGGGCCTTCCTCTGACACCGCCTGGTATAGAGGTCCTGGATGGCAGGGAGCTCCGCCCCAGTGATTTAATGGGCCATGAGCACTACCCTCTGTAGTGCCTTGTGGTAGGATGCCAAGCAATTGCCATACCAAGCGGTGATGCAGCCAGTCAAGATGCTCTCAATTGTGCAGCTGTAGAACGTTTTGAGGATCTGAGAGGCCCATGCTGAATGTTTCAGCCTCCTGAGGAGGAAGAGGCGTGGCCGTGCCCTCTTCACGACTGTGTTGGTGTGCGCCGACCATGATAGATCCTTAGTGATGTGGCAACCGAGGAACTTGAAGCTCTCGACCCGCTCCACTACAGCCCCGTTGATCTGCATGGGGGCGTGCTGAAGCCTGGGGAGACTCGGGCATCTAGCTCAGCATCAGTCAGACGACCAATGATTCCCAGTGGCCAAACATCCTCCACCCTGGGAGAACACAGCAGCCCAGTGAGAGAATCATGTAGAGTGCTGTTGCACCATGGGAGACCATCCCTAAGGCTCTGTTTACACTCTGCCGGGCCAACAGCTCATCCTGTGCGGCTCCTCCGCCACACAGCACAACACTACACATACATGCAGTGATACCTGCAGTGAAACCAGCCTAGCGCAACATGGTGGGGAAAAAATGGGGGAGCTTGTCTTGTCAGTTTCTATAGCAATGAGGAGCAGCAAAGTTCTCTCCATCCCACTAGTTCCAGTCATAATCAACCCTCTCGACTGTACCAACACAAAGACTATAACTGCATGATTTGTGACAGTAATGCTGAACAGGGCATCTGTAGACACATAGGGTGCGTCCCAATCGACAAGGATCACCATTTCTAGGTGGTACATCAAAATTGGCATGTCCCAATACCAAGGTATCTTAAAACGCCGCCTTCTAAGGTGCATTCATTCAGGTGATTTTGAAGGCAGCATCCTATGTATCCTTCGCCAGGGAGGCTATGCCATAACACCTTGTGGTGCACCAAAAATTCTAAAATGTGTTAATTGTGAAGACCCGGACAGTTTTTAAATAATGAATTGGTGAACTTACTAGCTATGTAAAGACATGTAGTGAATTGTTTTTTCCCATTTGTTTTCAGGGGCTAAAGTGGACACCTGATCACGATGCGCTTCATTGTATTGGCTTGGCAGGAGAAAACAGCTCTGCGCGACTCGTTTGGAGGTAAGACATTTTTAACAACATCTGGTGGAAAATCATAGGAAAACCAGCCAGCTGTGTTTTGTTCATTCTAGGCTTGTTAGCCAGCCAATTTATTTTTGCATTCTGTGGATAAGACTGTTTAGCAAGCTTGCTAACCAGCTGCATGCAATGTCTGTTTACCTAACGTTAACATAGTTAAAATTAGAGGCTGTTATTCTACTCTTAGTGTAAACAACTGAACAAGCCTAAAAATATGCAAAACTGTTAACAAAACTATTGCACATTAATAAAGGTGGTTGTGGCTTCACCAACTTGAACCAGCACTGAAATCTGAGCCGTGAGGTTAGTTTCTCCCCCCTTGTCTCTGCTTGTTCCAGGTTGAAGGACATTAAGGAGTGTGCAACATCACAATGTTAGAGATAAATAGATTCACCCATGTTATGGTTTATCATGCAGATTTGTCAGGAAATTGTAACTCATAAAACTCATTCTAAAATAGGCATGATTTCTGCCCCAGGGTAATGCACTGTGTGTAAGTCTTCAATTTAGTCCACAATTAGTTGAATGAAGTGTTAGTAAAGGGCTGGAACAAAAACTTGTAACCTCCTGTCCTGTTTCTAAAATAACTATGACGGTCATGACTAAATTTGTCCTCATGTACTGAATAAGGTTATGAATGTTGGAGGTTAATCTCCTTTATGGTCTCTCACTTTGGAATGACTTATTTTGTACAATGGACTGTTTTAAGGACTCATGCATAGATACACGAAAACCAATAAAAATGTTTGAATATTTTCAAAATGACAAATGTCTCCATACGATTCTGGTTTCGAGATTTGGGCATCTGATGCCTGTTGTTCATCCGTCTAATTCCCTGCAAGGAGAGAGAAATGCATCAATATTATTACAGTACAATGGTGTATAAATTTAATTGATTACATATTCCTGTTCGATATGCACTTATATAATTATATTGGACATGTTATCTTTAAATCACAAGCCACTATTTGTATCCATTGCATTTAGCTTACATTACAATGAATTAGCCTTCTTATGTATAGCTTTCAATGTTAGCTATCAACGAACATAAAACAATGTTATCCTGAACATCAGTGTCATTTAATAACATACATGGCTGTGATAGTTGAATTAACCTCAACGTTAGCAACTCTAATGCAATATTAGCTTCACAGTAATACACCACTATTCTGGCTATTAATCATTCTTATACAGTCAGTAAAATAGCTTATTTAGCAATCTCTTGAAAATCGTATCCTGTATCATGCATACAACTTTACCTGTAATGTCCACATTCCACAACTATGGAGTTGCAGACCAAGCAATATGATAGAGGAGGACCCTATACTGTAGGCTAAGTATTCTGGTCGGTGTCAACTTAATTCATGAACAGATACTGAGGAGATCAATTCTGTTACTTTTTATCTTGTTATTCGTGTCAGATATTTCCATTTTGGGATAGTTGTTCAGTGAATTGCTAGCACTAGTTGCTCACGGTGCTAAAGTCGCGACAATGTAAACTAATGTCTGGCACTCGGTGGAATGTGAATGCATTATCACGTGAATGCGTTACCATGTGAATGCGTTATCACGTGAATGCGTTATCACGTGAATGCGTTATCACGTGAATGCGTTACCACGTGAATGCGTTATCACGTGAATGCGTTATCACGTGAATGCGTTATCACGTGAATGCGTTACCACGTGAATGCGTTATCACGTGAATGCGTTATCACGTGAATGCGTTATCACGTAAAGTATTCCATTAACATGGGTAATTCAATGGTTGAATATTCTCTTGATTAGCTACCTGCTAGCTGTCTAAGCTCACACCAAACTGGTGATAGTAGTTGATTGAAGACATTCAGCATAGATTTATCCACAATAGCCATTGCATTTATGAGCCAATATTTTCCCCTCTCTCTATAACAACAGGGACAATTCCTTTGATGCACCAAATCAAATCATAAATCAAATGTTATTTATTTGAAAATAATCATGGCCTCTAAACCTTCAAGCTGCATACTGGACCCTATTCCAACTAAACTACTGAAAGAGCTGCTTCCTGTGCTTGGCCCTCCTATGTTGAACATAATAAACGGCTCTATATCCACCGGATGTGTACCAAACTCACTAAAAAAGGCAGTAATAAAGCCTCTCTTGAAAAAGCCAAACCTTGACCCAGAAAATATAAAAAAACTATCGGCCTATATCGAATCTTCCATTCCTCTCAAAAATTTTAGAAAAGGCTGTTGCGCAACAACTCACTGCCTTCCTGAAGACAAACAATGTATACGAAATGCTTCAGTCTGGTTTTAGACCCCATCATAGCACTGAGACGGCACTTGTGAAGGTGGTAAATGACATTTTAATGGCATCGGACCGAGGCTCTGCATCTGTCCTCGTGCTCCTAGACCTTAGTGCTGCTTTTGATACCATCGATCACCACATTCTTTTGGAGAGATTGGAAACCCAAATTGGTCTACACGGACAAGTTCTGGCCTGGTTTAGATCTTATCTGTCGGAAAGATATCAGTTTGTCTCTGTGAATGGTTTGTCCTCTGACAAATCAACTGTAAATTTCGGTGTTCCTCAAGGTTCCGTTTTAGGACCACTATTGTTTTCACTATATATTTTACCTCTTGGGGATGTTATTCGAAAACATAATGTTAACTTTCACTGCTATGCGGATGACACACAGCTGTACATTTCAATGAAACATGGTGAAGCCCCAAAATTGCCCTTGCTAGAAGAATGTGTTTCAGACATAAGGAAGTGGATGGCTGCAAACTTTCTACTTTTTAACTCGGACAAAACAGAGATGCTTGTTCTAGGTCCCAAGAAACAAAGAGATCTTCTGTTGAATCTGACAATTAATCTTAATGGTTGTACAGTCGTCTCAAATAAAACTGTGAAGGACCTCGGCGTTACTCTGGACCCTGATCTCTCTTTTGAAGAACATATCAAGACCATTTCAAGGACAGCTTTTTTCCATCTACGTAACATTGCAAAAATCAGAAACTTTCTGTCCAAAAATGATGCAGAAAAATTTATCCATGCTTTTGTCACTTCTAGGTTAGACTACTGCAATGCTCTACTTTCCGGCTACCCGGATAAAGCACTAAATAAACTTCAGTTAGTGCTAAATACGGCTGCTAGAATCCTGACTAGAACCAAAAAATTTGATCATATTACTCCAGTGCTAGCCTCTCTACACTGGCTTCCTGTCAAAGCAAGGGCTGATTTCAAGGTTTTACTGCTAACCTACAAAGCATTACATGGGCTTGCTCCTACCTATCTCTCTGATTTGGTCCTGCCGTACATACCTACACGTACGCTACGGTCACAAGACACAGGCCTCCTAATTGTCCCTAGAATTTCTAAGCAAACAGCTGGAGGCAGGGCTTTCTCCTATAGAGCTCCATTTTTATGGAACGGTCTGCCTACCCATGTCAGAGACGCAAACTCGGTCTCAACCTTTAAGTCTCTACTGAAGACTCATCTCTTCAGTGGGTCATATGATTGAGTGTAGTCTGGCCCAGGAGTGGGAGGGTGAACGGAAAGGCTCTGGAGCAACGAACCGCCCTTGCTGTCTCTGCCTGGCCGGTTCCCCTCTTTCCACTGGGATTCTCTGCCTCTAACCATATTACAGGGGCTGAGTCACTGGCTTACTGGGGCTCTCTCATGCCGTCCCTGGAGGGGGTGCGTCACCTGAGTGGGTTGATTCACTGATGTGGTCATCCTGTCTGGGTTGCCCCCCCCCCCCCCCCCCTTGGGTTGTGTCGTGGCGAAGGTCTTTGTGGGCTATACTCAGCCTTGTCTCAGAATGGTAAGTTGGTGGTTGAAGATATCCCTCTAGTGGTGTGGGGGCTGTGCTTTGGCAAAGTGGGTGGGGTTATATCCTTCCTGTTTGGCCCTGTCCAGGGGTGTCCTCGGATGGGGCCACAGTGTCTCCTGACCCCTCCTGTCTCAGCCTCCAGTATTTATGCTGCAGTAGTTTATGTGTCGGGGGCTAGGGTCAGTTTGTTATATCTGGAGTACTTCTCCTGTTCTATTCGGTGTCCTGTGTGAATCTAAGTGTGCGTTCTCTAATTCTCTCCTTCACTCTTTCTTTCTCTCTCTCGGAGGACCTGAGCCCTAGGACCATGCCCCAGGACTACCTGACATGATGACTCCTTGCTGTCCCCAGTCCACCTGGCCGTGCTGCTGCTCCAGTTTCAACTGTTCTGCCTTATTATTATTTGACCATGCTACTCATTTATGAACATTTGAACATCTTGGCCATGTTCTGTTATAATCTCCACCCGGCACAGCCAGAAGAGGACCCGCCATCCCACATATGCTCTCTCTAATTCTCTCTTTCTTTCTCTCTCTCGGAGAACCTGAGCCCTAGGACCATGCCCCAGGAATACCCGGCACAGCCAGAAGAGGACTGGCCACCCCACATAGCCTGGTTCCTCTCTAGGTTTCTTCCTAGGTTTTGGCCTTTCTAGGGAGTTTTTCCTAGCCACCGTGCTTCTACACCTGCATTGCTTGCTGTTTGGGGTTTTAGGCTGGGTTTCTGTACAGCACTTTGAGATATCAGCTGATGTACGAAGGGCTATATAAATACATTTGATTTGATTTGATTTGTCACAGGTGCCAAATACACATGTGTAGTTAGACCTTACTGTTAAATGCTTACTTACAAGCCCTTAACCACCAATGCAGAATTTTTTTTAAGTAAGCAAGAAAATATTTGCTAAAGAAACGAATAAACATCTAATAAACGAACAAAAAAAGAATCACAATAACAATAACGAGGCTATAGAAAGGGTGTAGTGGTACAGAGTCAATGTGCGGTGGTACAGGCTAGATGAGTTAAGTTGAGGTAATATGTACATGTAGGTAGGGGTAAAGATAATAAATAATGAGTAGCACCAGCATAAAAAAGGGGGTCAACGCAAATATGTCCAGGTAGCCATTTGACTAACTGTTTAACAGTCTAATGGCTTGTGGATAGAAGCTGTTTTTAGACCTAGACTTGGCGCTCCGGTACCACTTGCCATGCGGTAGCAGGGAGAACAGTCTATGACTAGGGTGGCTGGAGTCTTTGACCATTTTTAGAGCCTTTCTCTGACACCGCCTGGTATAGAGGTCCTGAATGACAGGAAGCTTGGCCCCAGTGATATACTGTGCCGTACGCACTACCCTCTGTAGCACCTTGAGGTCGGATGCCGAGCAGTTGCCATACCAAGCAGTGATATGTGATGCAACCAGACAACACATGCTCTCGATGGTGCAGCTGTAGAACTTTTTGAGGATCTGAGGACCCATGCCAAATCCGTTCAGTCTCTTGAGGGGGAATAGGCTCTGTCGAGCCCTCTTCATGACTATCTGTGGTGAGTAATCTCTGTTCAGATGTTCAGAAGCTATTTTCGGTCATAAGACAGTGGTAGAAACATTATGTGCAAAAAAAAGTTACAAACGATGTGAAAAAAACACACAGAATAGCACGATTGGTTAGGAGCACGTAAAATGGCAGCCATCCCCTCCGGTGCCGCCTTACCACCACATCATGAATCCAGTGGTGTTACAAGATAATACTTGTCACAGCAGAGGAGGCCATACTTCCAGCGTTCTACAAAGGTCTCAGTATTGGTGTGTGTTTAGCTGGTCCGATTGGTCAGCAGAGAGAGCTGTAAGTTCATTACTGGCATCAGGCTAAGTGTGAAAGAACACAGGATCCCCGTCTCCCCTCATAACGGCCTCTAGTACCACTGGTACCACAGGTACATAATAGGTCCTGGCATATTAATGTCAACAGTCACTGTGGATGCCTGAGCTTCGGACAGACAGAGGCATTACACACAAGTATTTGAACAAGTACAGCTTTACTCCAAATGTTTATGTAATGGTGTCAAGCCAAAGTATAAAAGGTTAATTGGTTACTTTCTGAGTAAGAGGGTTCAATGTAAATTTCAAAAAATGGTTGCTCTGGAAATGATAGAAATATATAGCACTTTCTCTCACATACTCCTCACTTCATCTTCTCAATGTTCTCCCAGGGAAAACACTTTCTCTCACATACTCCTCACTTCATCTTCTCAATGTTCTCCCAGGGACAACACTTTCTCTCACATACTCCTCACTTCATCTTCTCAATGTTCTCCCAGGGAAAACACTTTCTCTCACATACTCCTCACTTCATCTTCTCAATGTTCTCCCAGGGAAAACACTTTCTCTCACATACTCCTCACTTCATCTTCTCAATGTTCTCCCAGGGAAAACACTTTCTCTCACATACTCCTCACTTCATCTTCTCAATGTTCTCCCAGGGAAAACACTTTCTCTCACATACTCCTCACTTCATCTTCTCAATGTTCTCCCAGGGAAAACACTTTCTCTCACATACTCCTCACTTCATCTTCTCAATGTTCTCCCAGGGAAAACACTTTCTCTCACATACTCCTCACTTCATCTTCTCAATGTTCTCCCAGGGAAAACACTTTCTCTCACATACTCCTCACTTCATCTTCTCAATGTTCTCCCAGGGAAAACACTTTCTCTCACATACTCCTCACTTCATCTTCTCAATGTTCTCCCAGGGAAAACACTTTCTCTCACATACTCCTCACTTCATCTTCTCAATGTTCTCCCAGGGAAAACACTTTCTCTCACATACTCCTCACTTCATCTTCTCAATGTTCTCCCAGGGAAAGCAGGTGAAGGAGAAGGAGGAGCTTCATAGTGATGCAACGGTGGTGTTTCAAGGACATAGACCTCTGCCTCTGTAGTCGGTACACACAACGAGAGAATGTCTCAGAGGAAGAGGGATAGTCGGAAAGAAAGAAAGAGAAAAGCAAGAGAGGTGGGGAGAGCAAAGAGTGAGTTAGAGAGAGAGAGGTTCAAGCTTGGTCCCAGAGGTATATGTAGCCATTGGTTCTTCAGAGAATGGGGCCAGTCAGTGTTAAACTGATACTCAATTAGCCAGAGCACCCTGTGAGCCCTTGGAGCACATTCCTCTCATAGGAGTCTGTCTGTGGGATATGGTTTAATTACCCAGGCACTGAAGCCACGCCGTCATGTTGCCATGGGCCTCTAAGACAGCTCTGGGTTGGCTGGAGATATAGCCTCAACCTCGCATGGTGAGGGCTGGGTGTGAGGTCAGCCTGGTGAGGGGCTTATTCTACTTACCACATTCATTAAGTCACTCGGAGTCCACACAAAGCAGTCTGTAAATGGCAGCGTATGCTAATCCCTCCTATACTCCTGTGCTGTATGCCAGCCTAGCAGCATATAGTCAAGGTGAATAGTACATCCTCTGCTGTTAGGGTCAATATGGAATAAGAGGTAGCCAGCAGTGAATAAAATAATGGTATTTTCGTTATGCTTCATGATGACAAAACTCTACCACTGCTCTCTACCAGGGCCTAATATCACCGGCATCTGCATGTGTCAGATCTCTGCATGAGCTATCCAATTATATGCTTTATATACATAGATACTCATTCAAATATTAATTCAAATCTCCAACTTGTGATGTAGGTTGAAACAATTATTTCAAAAGAGAGTCCATTAGGGTCCAAAACAGTGCCCATGGCATGCTTCGAGCTATAGAGCTACAGAAACCACCGGTCCTATATGAAAGGCTAGGGGAAAAACAAGGTAAGGATAAGCCGGGCAGCCTGGAGGATCGCTCAGCCCCATAGCCTTCGCCCCCAGCCAGAGATTGACAATGTTGGGAGTCCCCTCCTGCATATCAAGAGAAGGCAAGCCCGCAGAGGTAAGGAGGGGGCTCTGCCAGGTCAGGGGAAGCTGTCTAATTACAGCAAAGGAAGCAGAGCTGCTCGTTAATCAAATAAGGGCTAACGAGCCAAGGCACCATAGGAGAGTTTGCCTCTCCTTTGCGGAATGAAAGTTGTCTTTCTCCTCTTTCCCTCTCCTCTCACTTGGATGTTCAAACATTTAAACAGGCTAATGAGCCAATTTAGCGGCAAACTTTAAAATGGTCTTTCTTTTTCTCTGTTTCCTCATCCTCTTTTTTTTCTGTTCTCTTTCAGTTCTGTCACGTCTCTCCTCATCTTTCATGTTCTCCCATTCTCTAACCATGCATCATTCTCCACACCACCTCTAGTACAAATAAGACTGGATACATTTTAGTTTCTCAATATAATTGGCAACCTAATCCACTCCAGCTAGTGAGCCTAAACTCCTGCATTGCTCAAAGAATATGTCTTGAAAATGGAGACCATTCATAAAACTGTACCTCTTATTTGACTAGCTTCCACTGAGATTGATTGTATGTCTCATACTTTGTCTTTCAACAAAACATATAACGTAAATAGCATGGTTGTGACTTACTATAGATTTAGTACCAGTTCATTTCTCATAAAAAGCAAGGGTTTGCACGTGCTGTACATGGAGATAAGCATTATGGACCTTATTAATTATAATGAGTGAGTATGGCAATAGACCCTACATAATGTTCCTTTTAGTCTACACATCAGGCAAATGTGAACCTATTTAGTAGTTGCTGGTTACACAAATAGCAGGTGCATGTGGCACCTGCGTGGGTATCAATTAAAATGACGTATGAACCTGGCACAGTCTAATTGCGACCTGGCCATGTATTTAATAACATGCATCAAACCACAGAGGATATAATCCTGTTCACCTGACCTGTAGTTTCTGATGCTAAAATGCCACTATATGCCAATGGATGTCACGTGTGTTTGTTTTCACAGCTGTGTACATACCGCCACAAGCAAACATCAAGGCGGCACTCAGCGAACTGTACAAGAACATTAGCCAGCAAGAATCCTATCACCTTGAAGTAGTCTTTATTGTCGCGGGAGATTTTACCAAAGCAAATTTAACACTTAAATCAGGCAAACTTAAATCAGTTTAACCACATTTTTACCAGCATGTTAAATGTGCAACAAGAGGGGAAAAAACTCAACACCACCTTTACTCCACACACAGAGACACATACACACCTCTCCTCCACTCTCCATTTGGCAAATCTGACCATAATTCTATCCTCCTGATTCCTGTTTAAAAGCAAAAACTAAAGCAGAAATTACCAGTTTCTCGCTCAATACGGAAGTGGTCAGATGGCGCGGATGCTAAGCTACAGGACTGCTTTGCTAGCACAGACTGGAATATGTTCCGGGATTCATCCAACGGCATTGATGTGTATACCACTCCAGCCATCGGCTTCATCAGTAAGTGCATCGAGGACATCGTCCACACAGTGACTGTACGTACATATCCCAACCAGAAGCCATGGATTACAGGCAACATCCGCATCGAGCTAAAGGCTAGAGCTGCCAATTTCAAGGAGCGGGAAATTAATCCGGACACCTATAAGAAATCCCAATATGCCCTCAGATGAATAATCAAACAAGCAAAGTGTCAATACAAGATCAAGATTGAATCGTACTACACCAGCTCTGATGCTTGTCGGATGAGGCAGGGCTTGAAAACTATTACAGACTACAAAGGGAAACCCAGACGCGAGCTGCCCTGTGACCCAACCCTACCAGACGAGCTAAATGCTTTTTATGCTCATAACGAGGCAAGCAACAATGAAGCATGTATGGGAGCACCAGCTGTTCTGGATGACTGTGTGATAACACTCTCAGTAGCCGATGTGAGCAAGACCTTTAAACAGGTTAACATTCACAAAGCCACGGGGCCAAATGGATTACCAGGACATGTACTCAAAGCATGCACGGACCAACTGGCAAGTGTCTTCACTGACATGTTCAACTTCTCCCTGACTGAGTCTGTAATAACTGCATGTTTCAAGCAGACCACCATAGTCCCTGGTCCAAGGAAGCGAAGTTAACCTGCCTAAATGATTACCGCCCCGTAGCACTCACGTCATTAGCCATGAAGTGCTTTGGAAGGCTGGGTATGGCTCACATCAAAAGCATCCCCTCGGCAACCCTAGACCCACTCCAATTTGCATACCGCCCCAACAGATCCACAGATGACACAATTTCAATCGCACTCCACACTGCCCTTTCCCAAATGGACAAAAGGAACATCTATTTGAGAATGCTGTTAATTTACTACAGCTCAGCATTCAACACCATAGTGCCCACGAAGCTCATCACTAAGCTAATGACCCTGGGACTAAACACCTTCCTCTGCAACTAGATCCTGGACTTCCTGACGGGCTGCCCCCAGGTGGTAAGGGTAGGTAACAACACATCTGCCATGCTGATCCTCAACACTGGGGCCCCTCAGGGGTGTGTACTTAGTCCCCTCCTGTACTCCCTGTTCACCCACAACTGTGTGGCCAAACACGACTCCAACACCATCATTAAGTTTGCAGACAACACAACAGTTGTAGGCCTGATCACCAACAACGTTGAGACAGCCTATAGGGAGGAGGTCAGAGAACTGGCAGTGTGGTGCCGGAACAACAACCTCAGCTCAATGTGGGCAAGATAAAGGAGCTGATGTGGACTATAGGAAAAGGCGTGATGAACCGGCCCCCATTAACATCAACGGGGCTGTAGTGGAGTGGGTTGAGAGTTTTAAGTTCCTTGGTGTCCACATCACCAACGATCTATCATGGTCCAAACACATCAAGACAGTCATGAAGAGGGCACGACAAAACCTTTTCCCCTCAGGAGACTGAAAAGATTTGGCATGGGTCCCCAGATCCTCAAAGTGTTCTACAGCTGCACCATCAAGAGCATCCTGATCGGTTGCATCACCGCATGGTATGGCAACTGCTCGGTATCTGACCACAAGGCGCTACAGAGGGTAGTGCGTACAGCCCAGTACATCACTGGGGCAAAGCTTCCTGCCGTCTAGGACCTATATAATAGGCGGTGACAGAGGAAAGCCCATAATATTTCAGAGACTCCAGTCACCCAAGTCATAGACAGTTTTCTCTGCTACCGCACGGCAAACGGTACTGAAGCGCCTAGACTAGGACCAAAAGGCTCTTTAACAGCTTCTACCCCCAAGCCATAAGACTGCTGAACAATTAATCAAATGGCCGACAGACTATTTACATTGACCCCCAACCCCCCACCTCCATTTGTTTTGTACACTGCTGCTACTCGCTGTTTATTATGTATGCATAGTCACTTCACCCCTACCTACATGTACAAATTACCTCTAACCTGTACCCCTGCACACTGACTCGGTATAGGTACCCCCTGTATATAGCCTTGTTATTGTTATGTTATTGTGTTACTTGTTATTATTTTTTACTTTAGTTTATTTGATAAATATTTTCTTAACTCTTCTTGAACTGCACTGTTGGTTAAGAGCTTGTAAGTAAGCAATTCACAGTAAGGTCTACACTTGTATTCGGGGGATATGACAAATAAAGTTTGATTTGATTTGAATTGGATGACGTATCTTATCAATCGTCTTGGTGGACGTATAGTATTATGCCTTTCTCTTGAGATCAGGTTGCTTGTTGCATCATAACAACAAAAGAGAATTACAGGGAGAATTTACATTGGTGGTTAGGTGAAGTTAACAACGAAGGTTAGGTTACTTTACGTGAAAGGTTAGGAGAACTAAAATGACAAAGGTTAGGAGAATTGACTTAGTATGTTGAATTGGGTTAAGTTTAGAAAAAGGATTAGGGGAAGGATTAGCTAAAATGCTACAGTTATCCACGACGCAACTCGAACACATAACCTTTGTATTACGCCTACCCATACTCCCAGACCAACCTTCGTTTCTATCTAAAGTAACTACACCATTAGAAGGAATCATTCGTCTTGGAGCTGCATATACAAACGCAAAGTATGTTTCGTATGGCTCTGAGGCCAGGCTGGAACAGAGCAAACTAGACTAATAAGCAGCAGCTCAACTCTCCTCTCAGAAAAACTCTCTGACTCCTCTCCTCCGTGTCACGCTGTCTCTCTGGACGAAGGCGAGCGCGTTCTCCAATCAATCTCGTTACCGTGGAATAGCGCATCGAAACCTTTCCGCTCCACAGAAAATGCCTTCCATCAAGACTAATTGGAGCTCCAGTGAGAAGCGTAACCAGTTGAAGGGCGAGCTTCAGCGTGTTTTTTCTTCTCATAGAGATGTAAATCCATTATTGGTGCTTTATTTGACAGCCGTGGAATGGAGGAGTCATTCATTAGTGGGGAAAATGAGTTTTCACAGACAAACAAAAGGACATAATGTGATACTGTGGTATGCACTGTGAGATCACACAGGCTCACGTCAAGACACTTTGACATTCTGAACAGTAAGTACTACTTTCTACAGTAAAAAAGCCCCCCCCCCCCCCCCCGCACCTACAGTATCCATGACCATTGAATTGCTTCAGCAGAGTATGGTTGTCCACTGATGCAAAGAGCTAGGCTTGGTTAGCAGTCACTTGAGACCCACTCAGCTGGCTAACCTCAAGGCAGTTAAAGGGTTCTATAAATGGACCGCACCCTGTAGGTTATTCTGATGAATGTTGGAATACGCCACTGTTTTATAGTCCCCTCACAATCCTATAAGGTCAGTGAGTGGACTCACAAGGTAGACCGAGATTAAAACAGAATCATGTAACATCCATCCGTTATTCATCACAAAGAATTGAATGAGCTGCTCTTCAGCTGTAATAGAAACCAGTCTTGTGATATCGCTTTCATAGAAACCTGACTAAAGAGGGAAGCAAATAAGCATTTTACCTGATAAAATAGTTGAAGAAAGGAGCTTGGGGGATAGGTTCTGGGAATTCTATTAACCCCTGATACTGCACTCTTCTTTCTCTCCTCCATTCCTCCACTACCTCTCTCTCTATCCCTATCTCTCATCCCTGTGCTCCATGGTGGAACTGTCAGGCAGACTAATGGCCAGCCCTGAGCCCCATCTTGAACCCAGTAGGATTTATTTACCCTCCACGGTTCATCCATTCACCAATTAATCAATATACTAATATCAGGATGAAGAAACAAATACTTTGCCTAACGATGGTGAGTTAATGAAATGCTATGGAAACATCTGTCTGAAACAGCCTTCCAGAATCTTTCAGGGAACAATGTGGATGTGTTTCATCTCCTAATCCTGTCTCTGTAGTCTGGTTACTAGAAAGCTTAGTTAGTGGTTTCCTACTATAAATGTGATCTCATTTGACAGGGGCGGTTGAAGACAGATGGCTAACATTTTGCTGTTGTTCCCAAATGAGTCATTTTCTGCATCTTTATTTCTACAGCATATTTATATCATGATACAAAACTTCCCTTTACCCACATCCATGCCCACAGCCACACCAACCTACCACAGGTACACACACACTTACACACAAGCAAGCACACATGCACATACATACAGTACATACCTGCACAAACAAACATACACAGGTTGGTTGATCGCTTGTATCAGATATAGATATGGTTATTTATATGGTAATGCCTGGTGACCCCTCTCCTCCCTCTTGCTGTCACCTTCCTCTCCTTTCCACACTCTGCCCAGGTAGACTAACACTTGATCATCTACAGGGGGATCCAGGAAATGCTATTTAAATGGATTGGCCATGATATGGGAGCTGCATGGGGTTATCTGTGAGAATGCAATCCGAACCTATCGACCGTTAGCGTTCCTCCGTTCTCCCGTCTCCAGGAATTCATTTCCTCTCACCTCAAAGCAAGTCACTCCACCAGGAAAATTATACTCCACAACCATTTACATGGAAATCACTTTCCCTAACTGAGATGTGTGTGCAGCCCCTCTTCTATGTGAGAATCTGACACAAGAGAAAACTAACAGATGATGTAAACACCTGCTGGAAAAAGAAAGAAAGAAATTGCTAAAATGAAGGAAAATAACCACTGTTGTGTCATCAGCAAACTTAATTATGGTGTTGGAGTCGTTCCTGGCCTTGCGGTCACGAGTGAACAGGGAGTACAGGAGGGGGCTGAGCACGCACCCCTGAGGGGACCCCGTTTTGAGGATCAGCGTGGCAGATGTGTTGTTACCTTGCCTTACAACCTGGGAGCGGCCAGTCAGGAAGTCCAGGATCCAGTAGCAGAGGGAGGTGTTTAGTCTCACGGTCCTTAGCTTGGTGATGAGCTTTGGGGGCACTATGTTGTTGAACACTGAGCTGTAGAAAATGAACAGCATTCTCACATAGGTGTTCCTTTTGTCCAGGTGGGAAAGGGCAGTGTGGAGTGGAACAGAGATTGCATCATCTGTGGATCTGTTGCTGTGGTATGCAAATTGGAGTGGGTCTAGGATTTCTGGGATAATGGTGTTGATGTGAGCCATGACCAGCCTTTCAAAGCATTTCATGGCTACAGACGTGAGTGCTACGGGTTGGTAGTCATTTAGGCAGATTACCTTAGTGTTCTTGGGGATAGGGACTATGGTGGTCTGCTTGAAACAGACTCAGATAGGGAGAGGTTGAAAATGTCAGTGAAGACACTTGCCAGTTGGTCAGCGCATGCTCGGAGTACACGTCCTGGAAATCCGTCTGGCCCTGCGGCCTTGTGAATGTAGACCTGTTTGAAGGTCTTACTCACATCAGCTACAGTGAGCATGATCACACAGTCGTCCGGAACAGCTTATGCTCTCATGCATGTTTCAGTGTTACTTGCCTTGAAGCGAGCTTAGAAGTTATTTAGCTCATCTGGTAGGCTCGTGTCACTGGGCAGCTCTCGGCTGTGCTTCTCTTTGTAGTCTGTAATAGTTTGCAAGCCCTTCCACATCTAACGAGCATCGGAGCCGGTGTAGTACGATTCGATCATAGTCCTGTATTGACGCTTTGCCTGTTTGATAGTTCGTTGGAGGGCATAACGGGGTTTCTTATAAGCTTCCGGGTTAGAGTCCCGCTCCATGAAAGCGGCAGCTCTACCCTTTAGCTCAGTATGAATGTTGCCTGTAATCCAGGGCCTCTGGTTGGGGTATACGTACGGTCACTGTGGGGACGACGTCCTCGATGCACTTATTGATAAAGCCGGTGACTGATGTGCTGTACTCCTCAATGCCATCGGAGGAATCACGGAACATTTTCCAGTCTGTGCTAGCAAAGCTGTCCTGTAGTTTAGCACCTGCTTCATCTGACCACTTTTTTATAGACCGAGTCACTGGTGCTTCCTGCTTTAATGTTTTGCTTGTAAGCAGGAATCAGGAGGATAGAATTATGGTCAGATTTGCCAAATGGAGGGCAAGGGAGAGCTTTGTACGAGTCTCTGTGTGTGGAGTAAAGGTAGTCTAGAATTTATTTCCCTCTGGTTGCACATTTAACATGCTGATAGAAATGAGATAAAACTGATTTAAGTTTCCCTGCATTAAAGTCCCCGGCCACTAGTAGCGCCGCCTCTGGATGAGTGTTTTCCTGTTTGCTTATGGTGATAGAGCTCATTGAGCACAGTTTTAGTGACAGCATCGGTCTGTGGTGGTATGTAGACAGCTACGACAAATACAGATGAAAAATATCTAGGTAGATAGTGTGGTCAACAGCTTATCATGAGATACTCTACCTCAGGCGAGCAAAACCTCGAGACTTCCTTAGATATCATGCACCAGCTGTTGTTCACATATATGCATAGGCCCCCGCCCCATGTCTTACCAGAGGCTGTTGTTCTGTCCTCCCAATGGAGTGTATAACCCACCAACTGTATGTTCTTAATATCATAATTCAGCCACGACTCGGTGAAACATAAGATATTACAGTTTCTAATGTCTTGTTGGTAGGATACGTGCTTTCAGCTTGTCCCATTAATTTTCCAGTGATTGAACATTAGCTAGCAGGATGGAAGGCAAGGGCAGATTAGCCACTTATCGCCTGATCCTCACAAGGTACCCTGATCTTTTTCCACTAAATCTTAGTTTCCTTCTCCAGCGAATCACGGGGATCTGGGCCTGGTCGAGTGTCTGTAGTAGTATATTCCTCTCGTCAGACTTATTGAAGAAGAACTCTTCGTCCAGTGGCAGTTCTGATGTCCAGAAGCTATTTTCAGTCATAAGAGATGGTAGCAGCAACATTATGTTGCGAACAACGAAATAGCATGGTTGGTTGAGTGCCGATAAGACGGCAGCCCTCCCCTCCAGCGCCATCGTAATACTGTTCAGAGGAGACTGCATGAATCAGGCCTTCATGGTCAAATTGCTGATAAGAAACCACTACTAAAGGACACCAATAATAAGAAGAGACTTGCTTGGGCCAAGAAACATGAGCAATGTCCTTTGGTCTGATGAGTCCAGATTTGCGATTTTTGGTTCCAACCGCCATGTCTTTGTAAGATGCAGAGTAGGTGAATAGATTATCTCCGCATGCGTGTTTCCCATTGTGAAGCATGGAGGAGGAGGTGTGATGGTGTTGGGGTGCTTTGCTGGTGACACTGTCAGTGATTTATTTAGAATTCAAGGCACACTTAACAAGTTTGCGCTTAGTGGGACTATAATTTGTTTTTTAACAGGACAATGACCCAAAACACACCTCCAGGTTGTGTAAGGGCTATTTGACCAAGGAGAGTGATGGAGTGCTGCATCAGATGACCTGGTCTCCACAATCACCTGACCTCAACCCAATTGAGATGGTTTGGGATGAGTTGGACTGCAGAGTGAAGGAAAAGCAGCCAACAAGTGCTCTGCATATGTGGGAACTCCTTCAAGACTGTTGAAAAATAATTAATTATGAAGCTGGTTGAGAGAATACCAAGAATGTGCAAAGCTGTCATCAAGGCAAAGGGTCGCTACCATGAAAATTTGTTGAACACATGATTCCATATGTGTTATTACATAGTTTTGATGTCTTTCGCTATTATTCTACAATGTAGAAAATAATAAAAATAAAGAAGAGTAGATGTGAATGAGTAGATGTGTCCAAACTTTTGACTGGTACTGTATGCTTGGTCTCTAACGATGCAGCTCTGAGCTAAGGTTAACGCAATAATTTAATGCTAGGACATTGATCACAAGATATTAGCTCTTTGTCTCTGAGCCTGTTTAGACTGTAATTGCATAAAGGTTATCTTAGACACATGTAACTTATAGTATTCTGAGTGGTGATGCAAGGCTTGCTACCTTCGCAAGACCCATCGGATACGCCTATGAGCCTACACGTTCACATACTAATGGAGTCAGATTGATGAATGTAGTTTATTATTATATTTAACATCATTTCTACACAATTACATAATGGTGATCCATTCTACCTGTTTTGCCACGTGGGAACTCCATTTTATTATGTTCCATTCTCCAACCATTAACTAACAATTCTTTCTGAAACAAACTTGTTTTAGTTGGCGACTGTAATCGATGTATTGGAAGCTGCGCACGGTCACTAAGGTCCTTTTTTGTCTTTGGCACAAGCCTACTGTCAATTGTTGTATTTTAACTATTATTTCTGCTCTGGGGTGAGTGAACTATTTGAATTTGCTTGTGGAAAGTTTATAAACTGTGGCCTTACCACCCTAGATACTGTCAATAGGCCATTGCTAGCTTTGGAAAAATAAAGATCAGAAGTGTAACTTTTTCCTATTTGAATTTGTGAAGTGTTCCTTATTTTCAATATGGACAGCGAGCTAAATGATAATGTTGTCACGTTCTGACCTTAGTTCCTTTGTTTTGTCTTTGTTTTAGTATGGTCAGGGCGTGTGTTGGGTGGGTTATCTATGTTAGTTTTTCTATGATTTTCTATTTCTGTGTTTGACCTGATATGGTTCTCAATCAGAGGCAGCTGTCTATCGTTGTCCCTGATTGGGAACCATATTTAGGTAGCCTGTTTTCAATTGTGTTTTGTGGGTGGTTATTTTCAGTCTTTGTGTGTCTGCACCAGATAGAACTGTTTCAGTTTTCACTTTGTTGTTTTGTATTTTGAAGTGTTCAGTTTCATTTAAAAAAAGATGAACACTTACCACGCTGTGCTTTGGTCCTCTCCTTCCACCAACGACAACCGTTACAAATGTTAAGCCAATAGGTTAGGGCGCACAGTTGCATTTTTGGAGACATGGGCAGCCCTTAGTCTCTCACTGAGCATAAAACATGTTGGTAACATGCAAAACCTCTAGTGACAATAATGATACGATCCTCAGCTGGTTTTACAACAAAGGAATCTATTGTAATGATAAAGATGTCACAAACCTGTTTTGGCTATTGGATATCTGCAGAGACCAAGACAGTGGCTCTCTCAATCAGTATGGCCTTAGTTTCGATTTTGATGCTCTATTGCAGGGGTACTCAACTACTATCTGTGAAGGTTCAGTGACCCAAATGTCCTAGGTAGCAAAGGTCTGGATGGATATGGTCTTTTATCGGTGTAATGTAATACCTGTCAAAAATGCAACTGTCCATCTTATCCTCATCTTCCAAAAACTCAGACAACTGTTTGTCACTCATTTACTCTGATAAGAAAGCTTTGATTTCCTCCCGAATGGCCCAAAAGCATTTCAAACCTCTGCCTTTGCTGAGCCATCTGACATTGTTGTGCAGTAGGGGAGAGAGCTGGCAAAGCCTCTGTCAGGAAGCCTCGTAACAGGCTTTGTTGTAGGGATGATGTTGCTCTCAAAAAATGTATCAATTTCATCATCGTTGTCATGACCTCAGAATATTATTTTCCCAGACTGGCACACAGGACAGATTGATGGATGATGCAGTGGTATAAGTGGTCAAGTCAGAGTGGTCTTCTTGGCAACCAGTCCCCTCCCTCTACCTATCATGGCTGGAGCTCCATCTGTGCTGATGGAGATCACTGACATCAGATCTATCCCCCTTTTTGTCAGCATCCCTTTGATGGTCTCATGGATAATCTCTCCCCTTGTGTGTGCTTTGTTAAACCCAACAGCTCCTCACATAATTCCCGACAAACACCAGAAGCTGGGCAATATCAGTGTTATATGTTGATTCATCCACAGCTAATGAAATGCATGTTGCATTCTGAATGGCATCATCAAGTTGTGAAGTCAACTAATATTCGGCTATTACTGTATTTCAGTTCTCCTCATTGCTGTGGAATCTGACAGTGGGAATAGGCCTGGTTGTGGTTTGTGTTGATCGGAAGGTCCTGCCACCAAAGCTGCTCAAACCAATTTTTTTACTTGCAAATCTCTTTCTACAAACGTACAAAACTTTATGCAAGTTTATGTATCTCTTGGTAACATGACAACAGTGAGAGAACTCCGAGCGTGCACAGCTACAAAATCTGCAAGTGCATTTGTTATTCACAGCAGAGTCTTCATAGTCGTAAATTGACTTAAATTAAGTAATTTATGCTTGCAAATCTTAAGTGTATTCAAATGTCAAGTTTGCGACCGGTTTTATACATCATGATACACATGATATAAACTTGCGAAATTAAATGACACATTTGTGAATCGTACTTTCAATCACAAATCTCAATGTGCGACCTCGAAATTCTAAATACAAACTCAGGTTTGTCATCATTATTATCCCATATGTTTATGCTGAACCGTACGACTGTAACAGGTACATACATAACCTTTTGCAAGGTAAATCATCTTTATTGCGACCGGACTACACACTGGGTGACGGGTTTTAAAAAGCAGTATGTGGCTCCTGTTCAAATCTTCTAATCAAATGTAAAAGAAGTGCCAATGACTTGGAAAGAGTTGGCTGTTTAGTGAGAGAAAAAGCTCATTCTAGAGTTAGAATGAAAAGATGTGCCGTGGCTGTCTCGACCCCCAGAAGCACCAAGAGTGTCTCTTCAGGAAAACCCAGCGAGTCCGGCAAGATGAGGCCTATTCAATGACTCAGCCACAGCGACGGATGACCAGATATATGCTACATTCATGTGCTAGTCGGAACTAGGAAACTGAGAAATGTTAGACTTGCTAACTGGTTGTAGTTAATCATGTGCCTCATTAAACAAATTAGCATGTCGGAAATGTCAGTTTCCTAATTCCAACTAGTATGTGAACCTGAATAGGCCTCGTCTCGCCAGACTCTCGGCATTAGGAATTCAGCTGCTACAAGCAGCTGCTCTCATGCATCATCGGCTTTAAGTGACAAGAACAAAAGTAATCACAGCATAGTTAAAGCTATGTTTGTTGTCCGTAGCGTATGCCTGCCCATTACATAACCCCACCGCCAACGTGGGGCATTCTGTTCACAATGTAGATATCAGCAAACAACGCCATATACTCTGTCTGCCATCTGCCTGGTACAGTTGAAACTGGGATTCATCCATGAAGAACACACTTCTCCAGTGTGCCAGAGGCCATCGAAGTTGAGCATTTTCCCCACAGAAGTTGGTTACGACACATAACTGCAGTCAGGTCAAGACCCTGGTGAGGACGAACATGCAAATGAGCTTCCCTGAGAAATGTAGTTGTGCAAACCCAGTTTCATCAGCTGTTCGGTGGCTGGTTTCAGACAATCCCGCAGGTAAAGAAGTCAGATGTAGAGGTCCTGGGCTGGCGTAGTTACACGTGGTCTGCGGTTGTGAGGCCGGTTGGACATACTGCCAAATTCTAAAACATTGTAGGCGGAGAAACAAACATTCAATTCTCTGGCAACAGCTCTGGCGGACATTCCTGCAGTCAGCATGCCAGTTGCACCCTCCCTCAAAACTTGAGACATCTGTGGCATTGTGTTGTGTGACAAAACAGCACATTTCAGAGTGGCCTTTTGTCCCCCTCACAAGGTGCCCCTGTGTAATGATCATGCCGTTTAAGCAGCTTCTTGATATGCCACACCTGTCAGGGGGATGGATTATTATGGCAAATGAAAAATGCTCATTAACAGGGATGTAAACTATTGTTGTGCACAACATTTGAGAGAATGAAGTATTTTGTGTGTATGTAGATTTTGGATCTTTTATTTCAGCTCAGGAACCAACACTTTTCATGTTGTAATGGAGATGCAGGGAGTCAGGTGCAGTTAGTGAGTTTAATAACAACAAACATGGAGCGATACAAAACAAGAGAAGCATCTAGACATGAACAGAACCAATACTGCCTGATGTGTGAGGCTACAGAGCGCTAGATAAAGGGGGAAGGACCTGACGCGCAGCTCCAGGACGATGCCGGCCAGGGGGATGGCCCCGTGGGCGAGGAACAGGCCGGTCTGCGAAGGTGGAAATCTCGGATGATGTTGGGATCTATAATGTGGTCCACTGGAAACCAACAACGCTCCTCTGGACCGTACCCCTCCCAGTCACACCAGGTACTAGAGCCGAACCACACAACTTTGGGAGTCCAGGAGTGATTTGAAGGCAAATGTCAGTGCTGGTTCAAATTGCTGAAGCCACAACTAGCTAGCTATCTATATTATTGTGAGAAAAAAATATTGTTAGCAGTATTGCATATATATATGGGCTTGGTCGAGTTGTTTACAGGAAGAGTATAATAGTTTAGACTCTAATTTTAACTACGTAGTGACACCAAAACCAACGCAGCAAAACACAATAGGGAAAGGGAAAGTGACAAGAGAAAATGAGCTAAACAGACTCATCAACAGAATGCACAAATAATTTGGCTGGCTAGCAAGCCTAGATTGAAAAGAACACAGCTGGCTGATATTGTTAAAATGTCTCCAAAGGAGTTGGGCAGTACTGTTGTCTCCTCCCAAGCCAATGCAATGGAGTGAAACCCAATCAGTTTCCCACTTTAGTCCCTGAAAAACAAATGGGGGAAAAAATGCTACATATCTTTAGCTGGCTAGCAAGTTCACCAATTCATAATTTAAAAACTACCTGGGTCTTCACAATTGACACATTGCTGAATCTACGATTTAATTAAGTTGTTCATCTCTTAACAAACGATAAGCAGGACGACATCGCCTGCTAGCTAGCTATTGCGTCCAAGTGCGACAAAGTGTTAGCTAGCTAGCTTGGCAACCGGCTGATTCATCAGTAACTCAACAGTTAAATTCATAGGAAAGTAATGTTGAACATGTTAACAAAATTTGTTGAATAAACAAACATTATACTTACATTTCAACGTTATTTCTTATTCTTCTGGAAAATATCCCAAGCGGGGACTTCTTTCCGCCATTAATTCAGCGTTTTTGATTGTTTTCACTGCATCACAAGTTGATATGGGATGGCCCCCTCCACCGGTAAAGGGTATATTGGATGCTGCCTTCAAAATCATTGTGTAGTCATTTAACCTTGCTTTGGTCTTTGTCATTTTTTGTTGGGGGAGTTTACAAGGTACAAAATCATTTTCCATTAATATATTTTTGCTGCCACTCAAAAGAAAAACAAAAGTAAGAAATACATACATAGAAATTATCATATTGCGAAAACAGGATTTTGTAATAGTAAAATTAGCATGTAAAGTAAAAGAGACAAAAATAGGTGATTTTACACTACACTTATATGTGTTGGGTTTTAGCTGAGATTATTATTTACAGAGTCAAGTATATTTGTCCCGGCCTCAATTGTTCCTTGACCAGCACCATTCATTCTTACTGTCGATAATATAGATAGAGATCAGTCCTTTCGGGAGCCCAGATAATTTATTCATAAATAACATCATTGGAGGGTTTGGTAGTTGGGTTTTCTAAGGGGACACCACATTTCTCTAAACTCAGCCAGGGGGTGGAAGAATCATGTCTTAACCAATTTAGGTGATGGGATGGGACAAAATACAATGTAAAGTTTGGTAAGTGTTGTCCTCCTATGTACGATGAAGAATGTAAGACATGTAATAGACGGAGGTTGACGGCGGACAGTCTTTTTTCTAACAAACCCACTTTGGTCTGGATATGAGTAAGTACGTTTCCAGAGGAGACGACTTCATTTGGGACGACGTCATTTTTGAAAATAGTTTAACATCTGTGTTTATCAAAGATAGGGGGCGACAGTGAGAACACTGAGTGGCGTCCTTAACTTTTTTTTTTATAAAAGTGAAAGTAGTGCTGTATTTACATCCCTTCCAAATGAACCTTTGTGAACAGCTGTGTTAATCACTTCAAGTAACAATGGACCTAATTGGTTCCAGAATGTTAAATAGACCTCAGGAGGAATACAGTCCCAACAAGTTGATTTTCCTTTATTCATGTTATCCAATGTCCCTTTGAGTTCTAGAAGAGAGATTTCGGCTCCCAGCAAATCTTTTAAAAAGGACTCAATCTGGCTTGGTGTGGATTTATAATCAGAGGTGTACAATTCTTGATTGAAACAAGAACATCTTTGGTTGATTTAATTTGGGTTCTGATAGTAATTCACCTTATTCAGATTCAATAGTTGCAATATCCGCTAGTTGATCATTACAGCGAAGCTTGTTATCCAGTAGACGACTGAGTCGATTACCATGGAAGCAATGGTTGAGTCTAACTTGGTTGATGGCAAATTCTGCTCTTTGTCTTATCAGAGGGCAGAGATCTGTCTTGACATTGGAGAGAGCAGTCGCTACCTGGTCAGAAAAAAGTGTTTGTTGAGAATGCTCGAAGGTCGTATTTTCTTTCATTGTTACGGTACAGTTTAAGCTGCAGTGAAAGAATGTCCATTGCCACGCCCCCCAACTCTCTCTCAGCACATTGACAGTCAGTTGCTATTGTAAATTGAAATGTGATGTACATACAGTATGTCAATTGAAATCTCGTTGCGGCACCTCTGCAAGCATTAGTGTTTTATTAGGATCCCCCATTAGCAACTCCTACAGTAGCAGCGACTCTTCCTGGGATCCACACAAAATATAAAACACGATATAATACGTAACATTAATAGGCAAGTACAGTGCAAGGACAGAACTACATAAATGTATCTGAATAAGCTCTGAGAGTATCAGTAGACGGGGGAGTGGAAGGATGCTGAGACAAGGCTTTTCCAGGGCCTCGTGAAGGTCAGAGCCTTGAGTAGGGAGAGAAAGAAGGGGACATGGGAGAGAAAGAGAGAGATGATAGAGAGGGAGAGGAAGTGATAGAGAACATAAGGCATAAGGTTGAATAATATCCCCTTCCTCGCTCTACCGTAGCCCTACCCCCAGGCCAATCCCAATCTACCCACTGCTCGTGTGAAACACACCATGCATCCCTCAGTATTCTCCTGGCTTATCCCTTTAAGCCTCCTCTCCCTCTCAGTCAGGAGTGAGATGGAAGATCCAGCAGCACATCACTGCTTTGTACATCCTGAATGGAACATACATTCAGCTCATGAATTCCATGGAATCTGTCTGCAAGTGCTGGAATTCTACTCTTCTCTTCCCATTCCCTCACTGATCCCCTTGGGCTGGAGATGGAATCTTTGCCTACCAACTCATGTGCTATGTATTTAACCTGGAGGGGAGATTTAATGTAGCAGTCAGTGTCACAAACACTGATCGTTTCCCTATAGAGCTTATCACAAAGAAAACCAAAAGCTTGCCTGAAGGCCTACAGCCTTCTGTGAATTGTTTAGGGTGTATTTTCACAATGTATATTTAGAATTATTGTATTTCACCTTTATTTAACCAGGTAGGCCAGCTAAGAACAAGTTCTCATTTACAACTGCAACCTGGCCAAGATAAAGCAAAGCAGTGCGACAAAAACAACAACTCAGAGTTACACATGGGATAAACAAACACACAGTCAATAACACAATAGAAAATCTGTATACAGTGTGTGCAAATTAAGTAAGGAGGTAAGGCAATAAATAGGCCATAGTGGCGAAGTAATTATAATATAGCAATTAACACTGGAGTGATAGATGTGCAGATGAGGATGTGCAAGTAGAAATACTGGTGTGCAAAAGAGCAGAAAAAAACAAAAACAAATATGGGGATGAGGTAGGTAGTTGGTTGGATGGGCTATTTACAAATGGGCTGTGTACAGCTGCATCTGCAGCTGCAGATGGGCTGTGTAAGCTGCTCTGACAGCCAATGCTTGAAGTTAGTGAGGGAGATATAAGTCTCCAGCTTCAGTGATTTTTGCAATTCGTTCCAGTCATTGGCAGCAGAGAACTGGAAGGAAATGTGGCCAAAGGAGGGGTTGGCTTTGGAGATGACCAGTAGGAAATATACCTACTGGAGCGCGTGCTACGGGTGGGTGTTGCTATGGTGACCAGTGACCTGAGATAATATTTACCTAGCAAAGACTTATAGATAACCTGGAGCCAGTGGGTTTGGCGACGAGTATGTAGCAGGTCAATCACTTCTCAAATTAATACACCAGGAGAACAATGAAATGTGAGCATGCAAGCACAGACACACACACTCAAATGTGTGTGTGCACAAACTCTTGCAGGCGTGCAGACCAACACACACACTACGCCACATCTACAGTATGTACTGTAGCTTTGCCAGGAAGAATGCCCCTGTAGAGCCATGGGTCAGTATGTGAGTAGTGAACAGTGGTGTGTGAGTGGAATGAGAATGAGTATGTGAGCCAGTGTGTAGGAGAGCAGTGGTGAATTTAGGAGTACACCCCTCCCAATCTCATCTCCCCTTTATTCCTCCTCCATCTCTCCATCTCTTTCTGACCTCACCAAATCACATCTCACCTCTCATTCCACAGTAAACCGCAGCATACACGTACCAAATCACATCACAATTCCCATTTCTCCTTTACCCCTCGATTTTCTATCCCTCTATCTTTCTCTGACCTTACTGAATCTAACCTCACCTCACCTGTCATCACAATCTACACCACACTGCCTCTCTCTCCTACCCATCCTCCTCTCCCATTCTCCCCATATCCTCACTGTATCCCTATCCTCCAACCACTCCACCTCCTTTTTGCTTTTTGCCAGTCTACTATCTTAAATGAATTAGATTGGAGTAAAGAGAGAAGAGGGACTCCTTTACTCCCTGACTTGGTCTTCCTGCCTCAACCTTCCCTACATAGCGAATTGATCATCCAACCACAGGCGTAACGCAGTTTCTCTTGGCCCCCCACAATGTCAGAGTTTGGGCCCCCACCCCCTCTCTCCCTAACAAAAAAATACAAATTGAACTGTGTCAGCCAGACCGCCACTCAGAAAGTATAAACTACCAATCGCTGTCCATGATGCTGAAATTGTGACATGTCTCTGCGGCTGCATGCCTGTCGAATCTATGATAGACTTTCTGTGGTGCCAGGGCATGTATAGCTTTGCTTTAGATAATGGATAAACGTTTATTGATAGGCCTATTTGGTCATAATTTTCTCATGTTAAGCCTAACATTTTACGAAGCTATTGTTACGTCTACTTCCACTCCCCGCTCGACATCACCGGTCTACTAACCACCGGTTCTGGTAACCCATCATTACGCACACCTGGCAACCTTCATTATGCCCATCTGTGCCCCATCATGAGGCACACCTGGACTTCATCACTCCCTGATTACTTCCCCTTTATCTAGCACTCCGTTGTGTCACCCATCAGGTATTATTTTTTCATGTTTAGACACTACTCTTGTTTTTGTATTCATGACATGGTTAGTCCTATTAAACTCCCCTGCTGCCTGACTCTCTGTTACAGAATACAGAATAATACCTCATAATGGAAGGAGCAACCAAACAAGATGACACCCTCATCGCAATGGCCCAGCACTAAAACCTTTTCTTCATCATCCAGGCACCCATACACAAAGTCGGCCTCCCGTGGCTCCAACGCCACGACCCCAACATCTCATGGTCAAGGACGGAGATCACAGCCTGGGCACCCTGCATTCCCTTACTCTGTGGTTCTACGTCGGTTGAGAGTCCTGTGGTTACCCTCCAGGCCGACATCCCCGAGGTTTACCAGGATCTCCGGGAGTTTTTCTTCAAGTCCCACAACACCGATCTCCCTCCTCATTGCTCCTGGGACTGTGCCATTGACCTGCTAACCGACTCTGCACCTCCGCGAAACTGCATCTACCCCCTGTTGGTGGCTGAAACCAAGGCTATGGAGGCGTACATCCAGGAGGCTCTCCAACAAGGGTTCATCTACCTCGGCAGGTTTCTTCATGGCCAAGGAGGGATTCTACGCCCATGCATTGACTAGAGGTCTCAAAGCCATCACAAACAAGTATTGCTACCCTGCTCCCATTGGTGTTGGCTGTCATTGAACATCTCCGGTCTACTAACCATCGGTCCTGGCAACCATCATTACGCACACCTGCGCCCCATCATGAGGCACACCTGGAATTCATCACTCCCTGATTACTTCCCCTTTATCTAGCACTCATTTCACCCATTAGGTAGTATTCTATCATGTTTAGACGTTACTCCTGTTTTTGTATTCGGGCCATGTTAATTCTGACTGCACCTGCTTGCTGACTCCCTACATCTCCGTTACAGCTATACAGTCACAATGCTGCATTTTTGCGCTGGTGGCAACATGTAAATACTAGTACAGTTGGCAATTCAAACATTGCAGCTGCACCAGTATATGAGCTACCAATGGACTTGTTTGACTATACAACTGACCTGTGTGGGCTATCAATAGACTGACTTTTGTCTACTGATCCTGACTAATAGCCAGTCCACCCTCAACACTAGCTTACTGGGGACTGTTTGATTAGCTATATACTGTATTTAACTGCTATTTGTAAGAAAATACAACTACACATCAAATAGCCTAACAATTAGGACACATTTGGAGGAAAAAAAAGTGACAATCAGCCAATATTTATTTTTGAGCTCAGTGGGTTTTGTCTGTCTACCAGCCTACACAAATGGGCTGCAATATTCCAGGTAAATGAAATCCAACTTGAGACTCCTGAAGTTGTCCTTTTTTTGTGTACAAATGTTTTCACCATGGTCTGTAGGTACAGGTTGTGGGCCCGACTCTTTTCTATACTAAGTATTGCCAAATCAGACATTCTTTCCTGAGACATTGTGCATTATGTCCATTGTGCTGCAAACAATTTAAACTTAATCTTGAATGATGCATGACAAGCTATACCAGAGATAAGGGACTGTTGATAATGCAACCACACAATTCAAACGCTGGTTCACCAGAAGGAAGAACTGTTAGCCACTAAAGATGATCATCTGTTTGCATCTAAATGTATTGGCTGTCCAGTAACCTGCACACAAACTTAAGATCACCATGCGCAATGCCAAGCGTTGGCTGGAGTGGTGTAAAACTCGCCGCCATTGGAGCAGTGGAAACGTGTTTTCTGGAGTGATGAATCACGCTTCACCATCTGGCAGTCCAATGGATGAATCTGGGTTTGGCGGATGTCAGGAGAACCTGACGGAATTCATAGTGCCAACTGTAAAGTTTGGTGGAGTAGGAATAATGGTCTGGGGCTGTTTTTTATGGTTCTGGCAAGGCACCTTAAATCCAGTGAAGGGAAATCTTAACGCTACAGCATACAATGACATCCTAGACGAGTCTGTGCTTCCAACTTTGTGGCAACAGTTTGGCCTTTCCTGTTTCAGCATGACAATATCCCCGTGCACAAAGCCAGGTCCATACATAAATGGTTTGTTGAGATCGGTGTGGAAGAACTTGACTGTCCTGCACAGAGCCCTGACCTCAACCCAGAAGGTAGTGGTGCTTCAAATATAGCAGTTCTACAACACGTTACAGAAATAAATTAACTGTACACTGTGTGCAGCTGCTCGGCCATGGAAACCCATTTCATCAAGCTCCCAACAAACAGTCATTATGCTGATGTTGCTTCCGGAGGCAGTTTGGAAGTCTGTAGTGAGTGTTGCAACTGAGGACAGACAATTTTTACACACTACGTGCTTCAGCACTCTCCAGTCCCATTCTATGTGCTTGTTTATTTTTATTTAACTAGGCAAGTCAGTTAAGAACAAATTCTTATTTTCAATGATGGCCTAGGAACAGTGGGTTAACTGCCTTATTCAGGGACAGAACGACAGATTTATTTACCTTGTCAGCTTAGGGATTCGATCTTGCAACCTCTCTGTTACTAGTCCAACGCTCTAACCAATTGGCTACCTGCCACCCTTGTGTGGCCTACCACTTCGTGGCTGAGCCATTGTTGCTCCTAGATGTTTCCACTTCACATTAACATAATTTACAGTTGACCAGGCAGCTCTAGCAGGGCAGAAATCTGACAAAATGACTTGTTGGAACGTTGGCATCGTATGACGGTGCCACGTTGAAAGTCACTCAGCTCTTCAGTAAGGCCATTCTACTGCAAATGTTTGTCTATGGAGATTGCATGGCGGTGTACTCAATTGTATACACCTGTCAGCAACTTGTGTGGCTGAAATAGCTGAATCCACTAATTTGAAGGGGTGTCCACATACTTTTGTAAATAGAGTTTACTTTTTCAGTCACATTCCTGAAGCCCATAAAACAAACACTTAGCTTCCTGCACATTATGAATTACTTTTTGGAGGCTTACTATCAAAATGATTTATTAAATGTATAGACAATAGACATGATAGGTGTATGGGCCCCCAAAGCATGTGGCTGCGTGGGGAGTCCGGTACGCCAGCGCCTGCAACCTCTCCATATTCCCTTCTCCCTTATTATCTCTTTCCATCCGTCCATTGTCTCATGGCCTCATTCACCAGAGCCTGGGAGAAGTCCAGTCAGCTTTGTTACTGCATCAATTTAACTTTGTGTCCGTCCATGCTGCCTGCCAAGCTGGCTGTCGGGCTGTGTCTTGCAGGTGGATGGTTTATTGTGTGCACGAGCCTTGCCCTGATAATGTGTCAGGAGACAGAGTGAAACACAGGGCAGGCCAGTTGACTCAGAGGAGTGCCAGCCTCTGCATTATAAAAATGGGATGGGGCGCTGCTGATGCCATCAAAATGATAAGCCGTGGTAGAAAAAGTACCAAATTTTCATACTTGAGTAAAGGTTATCCAGTAGAATACTACTTGTGTAAAAGTCTAAAAGTATTTGGTTTTAAATGTACTTAAGTATCAAAAGTAAAAGTATAAATCATTTAAAATGTCTTATATTGAGGAAACCAGACAGCACGATTTTAACTGTGTTCACTCACCTCAGGAGGCTGAAGAAATGTGGCTTGTCACCTAAAATCCTGACAAACTTTTACAGGAGCACAATTGAGAGCATTATGTTGGGCTATATCACCACCTGGTAAGGCAACTGCACCGCCCACAACCGCAGGGTTCTCCAGGGAGTGGTGCGGTCTGCACAACGCATCACCGGGGGCAAACTACCTGTCCTCCAGCACACTTACAACACCCGATGTCACAGGAAGGCAAAAAATATCATCAAGGACAATAACCACTTCCTGCTTACCCCACTTCCATCCAGAAGGCGAGGTCAGTACAGGTGCATCAAAGCTGGGACAGAGAGATTGAAAAACAGTTTCAATCTCAAGGCCATCCGATTGTTAAACAGCCACCACTAGCACAGAGAGGACTTGATATCATTGGCCACTTTACTAAATGGAACACTAGACACTTTAATAATGCCACTTTAAGAATGTTTGCATCTCGCATTGCTCATCTCATATGAAAACTCAACAAAAAAAGAAATGTCCCTTTTCAGGACCCTGTCTTCTAAAGATAATTAGTCAAAATCCCCACAGATCTTCATTGTAAAGTGTTTAAACACTGTTTTCCATGCTTGTTTAATGAACCATAAACAATTAATGAACATGCACTTGTGGAACGGTCGTTAAAACACTAACAGCTTACTGATGGCAGACAATTAAGGTCACAGTTATGAAAACTTAGGACACTAAAGAGGCCTTTCTACTGACTCTGAAAAACACCAAAAGAAAGATGCCCAGGGTCCCTGCTCATCTGCATGAACATGCCTTAGGCATGCTGCAAGGAGGCATGAGGACTGCAGATGTGGCCAGGGCAGGAAATTGCAAGGTCCGGACTGTGGCAGACCACGTGTAACAATACCTGCACAGGATCGGTACATCCAAACATCACACCTGCAGGACAGGTACAGGATGGCAACAACAACTGCCAGAGTTACACCAGGAACGCACAATCCCTCCATCAGTGCTCAGACTGTCTGCAATAGGATGAGAGAGGCTGTCAAAACTTGAGACATCTGTGGCATTGTGATGTGTGAATTTTAGAGTGGCCTTATATTGTCACAAGCACAACGTGGACCTGTGTAATGATCATGGTGTTTAATCAGCTTCTTGATATGCCACATCTGTCAGGTGGATGGATTATCTTGACAAAGGAGAAATGATCACTAACATGGATGTAAACACATTTGTGTAAAAGATTTGAGAGAATTAAGCTTTTTGTGCGGATGGAACATTTCTGGGATCTTTTATTTCAGATTCCATGAATCTTTAAAGGTTGCATTTATATTTGTTGTTGAGTATAAAAAGCATGAGCTGGCGCACACTCAGAGAAAAGTATTTAATGTAGAGGTGCTGACTAACGGTGAATAAACTGTAAAAACAAAGAGAGTGCTGGGTAAAACACCAATGTTTCGGCATCACTGTGCCTTCTTCAGGGTAATGTCATGAATGTTTGAACCAGGTTATGTAGACAAACAGTGCCATTAGTGTCATAATCATTAGGTTGATTAGAATGAATTGAGTGAACCTGTTAAAAGCCAATCGTTTACAGCATAAGATTAGCATCAACATACATTATTGTTTCATTTCATTTCACATATACTGTATATTTAATTGTTTCCAATTTGATTACATTTCTGTTACATGTCATCGTTTGGTTCATCCATAATGCATAATAAGCATCATCATACATTCACATGGACATAGACACATGTAGCACGCACACAAAGAGTAGATAGACACATGTATTATCTTTAACAGAGAAACGTGGTGTAGAACACAAAACGCAGAGACTGTAACTGCAGTGCAACAGCGTTTCCCCCTCTCTCCCATAATCAGTGCTGCAGGTTATTCCAGCCTTTAGTATCTGATGGATCTGACTCCCACCTCTTCCTATAACCACACAGCTCTGGGCAGATCTATAGATTAAAAAAAATCCATGTCACTGTTTTTCCACATTGGTTTTGTGCCTGGGTGTGCACATATGATAATTAGGGTCATACTCTCCTGTGTTTTATTCTGAACTCTTGACAATCCTCACAAATATGTGTGGGTCCCCGTTATTGTCCTAGTGCTACAATCATAGAATTAGCTTTCATAGCGCTCTAGTGTTAGTATAATGGTTCTCAATGGTTTAATGGCTGTGTAGTGTGTGGTGAGGTGGATTTTCTTTCTTCACCTATTCTACCTAACTATTCAGTGGTGTTGCACTTGACAGTAATGACAGACAGGTGTGCCGTTTTGGGAGTGCTTTCCAGTGGCAGTCTGTCTGTGACAACAGATGTGAGACAATAGACCTGTCTGTCTGGGGTTTGGGTCTGCTCTTGACCCAAAGCAGCTGCAGTACTTATCCCCCTCAACACCGAGAAGCTGTCCAGTGGCTTTAGAGAGGCCCCATTCTAACTGTCTATCCAACTGACTGTCTGTCTGTCCGTCTCCGTTTTGTACACTCATATACTGTATATCTCGACAGGTTACTAGACGGACAGAATGAAAAATAATCCAGAATAACAGACAACCCGGGTAGAGAGACGTACAGAGAGCCACCCTGTGGAGTTCATCTGATAAGAGCACATTCCATAATGTGAGAATGGCCTGCAGCTTTATGGACAGGTAATTGATGACAATTTATAATGGCTGCCTGAGAAAGGGCATTGATGGTCACCTTTAAGCTGGCTGAATTTATCTGCACAAAGACAGGCCTCACCCCCTCCCATTTAAATCAATATACCTCTCCCCTATTCAGCCTCTCCTGGGAGAACAGACAGACAAACAGAGGGAAGAAGACAGGGAAAGTTCAATACTGTAGCGATTATACAGCCCACTCTGCTCATCAACCGCTGCATCACAGGGCTGGAAATGAGCTTGATTAAGAACAATCTCACATGTATTTATTTCAGTTTGTACACATCCAAATGTGAATGCTGTTTAAGTAAAACATTGCATGTTGTTTGTGTGAAACGTATTGGAAAAGGGGGGTATAAGTAAGACTTAGCAAAGATAGATACAGGTTTATCATGTCTGCTTTTTTGTATCGCACACACAAACCCAAAACTAGACTTGTCTTTCTGTTATGACAACATCTGTCTGCCCATGTACTGATGATGCTAACTGTGTTCACTCACCTCTCTTTGCTAGTGCACCCTTTCCCCTTTCGGCAAGGGTCTTCATCTGACAGCCCCATGCAATGCCCAGGAAGGCTGTTCAGCAAACAAACCCAGTTAGTAAGTTAGAGAGGAGAGTAATAAACTCACTCTGGGTTTGACTCCTGGGGGACACACAGCCTGGGGGGGGCAGAGTTCTCTTCCATAGCTATTTCTATTTTTCTCCTCCGAGATGAAAGCTCATCTCACTTCCCATGAGCCTCTCTGAGGACGTTTGTGAAGATAGGGGGTCAGGGCTGTATTGTGCTTCTCAAAGTATCCCCCAACTGAAGGAGAGAGGGAATATGGATGGAGAGAACAGGTCAAGGTCAGAAAAGGAAGAATGGAGAACAGGAGAGGAGGCGGAAATAGAACAACACTACAGACATCTACTGAATATATCCCCTGTGAGTACGTGCGTACTCGTACATTTACCAAAAGAACAGATTGGTATTTTATGTCAGGTTTCAATGGCATAAAAAACATGAGCTGGTGCACACACAGAGAAAATTATTTTATTTAGAGGTGCTGACTAACGGCGAATAAACTATAAGCTATAAAAATATATAAACTGTATATAAACTCCCAGTAATGTATTGGGTAAATCACCAACGTTTCGGCATCTCTGTACCTTCTTCGGGTTTCAATGGGAGGCCTGCAAAGACCTTGGCCAACCTAATTATCAAACCATTTTGTAGTGTGCATTCTATGGAATTGAAAGTGTCAAATTCTAGTATCTACTGAATCAGTTGCAACCTTCCCACTAGGCAAAAACTGGTTGAATCAACGTTGTTTCCACATAATTTGAACAAAAAAAATTATGTAATGACGTTGAATCAACTTGAAAAACTTTTTGGACTTGCAAAGAGTCATTAACGTATGGGAATTTCACCTTTTTTTCACCCAACTTTTAACCTAAATCCAATGACACGGTGACATATTTAGTTGATTTCACGTTAGTTGACAACTCAATCAAATGTAAATAAAAAATAAATGTTGAACTGATGTCTGTGCCCAGTGGATTGTTTTATAGTTTGAACACAACAATGTCCATGGTCTTTGGCTCTTAAGAGTATTTACAATGGCAATAATCTTCTAGTCAAGATAGAATGTCCTGTTCTATCAAACCTTTAACACATATCATCTCGACTGTGATGGGCTAGCAATTCAACAGAGAAAGTGCTCCTAATACTGTGAGGGAGATGCTGAATTGTTCTAGTCCTGCTATCGAGACCAATTTGTTCTGAGGTCATCTGGACCAAATTACTCTCTCCGAGATGTTGGAATGCTATAATTTTAGGGAGTCATTTGTTTATTGGCAAATAATCTAATAGATAATTGTTGTGATTCTGATATTACTAGCAACAGCGACAAACTTTGAGCCAGGTCTCCCATTGAAGGATAGTCCCACGATGGTCTGATTATTGTCGAATCCTGACTTGATATGCACATGTGTACTGGATCTAGAACTTTCACAGACAACCATTGCCACTCTCAGGCAATATGCCCCTCTCTTTTCGTTATGCATTATTATCATATTCTACAGTGACTCACCAGCAGCCAACCAGACCCAGTGCCCCACAGGAGCATCGGTGCCTATTTTACTGGTGGTCTGTGTGAAAGGCTGGGCACGGTCAGGGAGTGCTCCACTACTGAGATGCCTGTCTTTGATGGCGGGAGATGTGAGAGTTAGGGAGAGGGGAGGAGAGGGGAGAGTGGGGAGGAGAGAGAGTGGCTTCAGTCACTGAAGCTGAGGCCGTTGGGGGTCCGGGCATGTCAAACACTCCACAGGAGGGTGTCAGTGAACATGGAGAAGAAAGAGCATGAGAGGGGTCTGTGGGAAAACCATGGCATGTGATAGCCTGCTGCCCCCAGAGAGATCCAACACTGACAATTGGCAACAGATAAACAGCACATAGAAAGTGAGAACAGAGTGGATAAAAACTGGAGGGAAACAGAAACAAGTAGAGAGTCTGTTCTTGACCGTTTTCCCCTATTGTGGAAATAGCAGTTTAAATGATTCCATAGCAATGATTCCAGAGAGGTGGCACATACGAAAATGTCAATAACCTTTTGGAAAGACAATATTTCACCGTCCTTGGCAAGAGTTTAAAAAAAAGAAGGTTTGTGGTTCTTAGAGTGCTGCTCTGTTTGTGAGATAAATGTGTAATTCTACGGAAGCTGATTGCTATTTCTTCTACTCTTTTCTCCCTTTCCTCTCTGCTCTGCTCTGTTTATCAGGATTTCCTTATCAATACCCACAATCCCCAGGGGAAATAGGTGGAAAAGAACACTCCTGTAATTTAACAGTTATACCCAAGAGCTATTGCGATATGGGTGAAGTAATGAACATTTTTTTCTCCTTCTCCACTCCTCCATCTCTCTCACTCACTCTGCACTTCCATCTTTCTCTCTCATCCTCTCCTTCATTATTGCATTCTCGGTTTTTCGTTTGTCTGAGGGAGAAAAAAAAACATCTTATGAACTCATCCCTATTATAATGAATAGTCTCTTCGACAATTTGGATTTGCAGTTATGATTGGACTCTTCTCCTACCCAACCAAAGTCTGTTTGTGGTGTGTCTGGGATGTTAGTGAGGTGGGATTGTAGACATTATTTTGTTAGTTGAAATGACTGATCTCAATGCCACAAGTTATATGTACTGTGCCATGGGTAATATGTCCAAGGGATTCACTATTCATCCATGAATGTGCTCATTGGTATGTATAGTGTTTTGATGTCATTTAAAAATGATCAGTACATTTTTTCCCTCCTGTTTTTAATATTCACAGTGACAAACGATTGTCATACTCTATCCGTCCATCGGAGTGCACGGCAGTCTCTGCTTCTTTCGTTCCTCGAGCTAATCTAAATCTAAACACAATCACATGGGGGACTTTGCAATCTAATCCTTGAATATGTATATCATTTTGTGCCCTGTTCTACATTCAGTAAACACATTACATGACAAAAACCATGCTGTTCCTATATCCTTCCCTGGTTGCCACACCAGCAAAGGAACGCTGTGCTGCCACACCAAGATTTCTCACATAACCTGTCACAGTCATAAATGAAAAATAATAAAAGCTGCAAGTGATCATTAAAATGCTAATACTCAGAGGAATTTTATTCAATGTGTTTCTATCCTAAAATATTCGTTTTATTCACTGTGTTTCTATCCTAAAGGAGGAGTTTTATTCAATGTGTTTCTATCCTAAAGGAGGAATTTTATTCACTGTGTTTCTATCCTAAAGGAGGAGTTTTATTCACTGTGTTTCTATCCTAAAGGAGGAGTTTTATTCACTGTGTTTCTATCCTAAAGGAGGAATTTAATTCACTGTGTTTCTATCCTAAAGGAGGAGTTGTATTCACTGTGTTTCTATCCTAAAGGAGGAGTTTTATTCATTGTGTTTCTATCCTAAAGGAGGAGTTTTATTCAATGTGTTTCTATCCTAAAGGAGGAGTTTTATTCACTGTGTTTCTATCCTAAAGGAGGAGTTTTATTCATTGTGTTTCTATCCTAAAGGAGGAGTTTTATTCATTGTGTTTCTATCCTAAAGGAGGAGTTTTATTCAATGTGTTTCTATCCTAAAGGAGGAGTTTTATTCACTGTGTTTCTATCCTAAAGGAGGAGTTTTATTCATTGTGTTTCTATCCTAAAGGAGGAGTTTTATTCAATGTGTTTCTATCCTAAAGGAGGAGTTTTATTCACTGTGTTTCTATCCTAAAGGAGGAATTTTATTCACTGTGTTTCTATCCTAAAGGAGGAGTTTTATTCACTGTGTTTCTATCATAAAGGAGGAGTTTTATTCATTGTGTTTCTATCCTAAAGGAGGAGTTTTATTCACTGTGTTTCTATCCTAAAGGAGGAGTTTTATTCATTGTGTTTCTATCCTAAAGGAGGAGTTTTATTCACTGTGTTTCTATCATAAAGGAGGAGTTTTATTCAATGTGTTTCTATCCTAAAGGAGGAGTTGTATTCACTGTGTTTCTATCCTAAAGGAGGAGTTTTATTCAATGTGTTTCTATCCTAAAGGAGGAGTTTTATTCAATGTGTTTCTATCCTAAAGGAGGAGTTTTATTCAATGTGTTTCTATCCTAAAGGAGGAGTTTTATTCACTGTGTTTCTATCCTAAAGGGGGAGTTTTATTCATTGTGTTTCTATCCTAAAGGGGGAGTTTTATTCATTGTGTTTCTATCCTAAAGGAGGAGTTTTATTCACTGTGTTTCTATCCTAAAGGGGGAGTTTTATTCATTGTGTTTCTATCCTAAAGGGGGAGTTTTATTCATTGTGTTTCTATCCTAAAGGAGGAGTTTTATTCACTGTGTTTCTATCCTAAAGGAGGAGTTTTATTCACTGTGTTTCTATCCTAAAGGCTGAGGAGTGGAACAAAGCGCTCTCTCTCCAGGCTCGTTAATATTGCATCATGGTTTCACTGCGGAGCAGGAGAGACACGGGTCACAGCCTGTTGAGGAGTGGAGAAACAGAGAGAGGCGAGATAGTCCCTACTGGAGAGGGGGGCTGCTACTGCAAATCTGGAGATATGAAGGTATGAAAGAGAAAGGGGCCCACAATAATGCAAAGTAACAAAATGGAGGAGATTTTGAATGAATAGCATAATTACATTCTGCATTCTTTTGTTACATACACATCTTAATGTAATTACTCTCCTCATTCACACTCAGACTAATAGTCATGACAGATTGGAGATGTGGGTGATAAGAGCAACACAGCCGTGGGAGATGGTGAACCTACAAGCCAGTATGGAAATTACTAGACATACTATTGTTAGATACAGTGGAGGGCAGTAGCTAATCGTAATGGGTTCCCGTCACTGCCACTCTTTGGCCATTCACCCTGTGTTGTGTAGGAGGTGAGAGTTGATGTGTTTTGAGTCTGAACACTAGTCCTGTCCTGTCACCTCAGTGTGGGTTAATGTCTGCTGGGCTCCCTGGGGGGATAGTGTCGTAATCTGACCAGGGAGTCCCAGGAGACCCCCCTTTGGCCTGGCTGTCTTTCTCTGTCTCTTGCCAGAGATGGTGGATTGATCGGAACATGTAAATACTTTGTGTTCTGGTACTTGGATGGTCAAACTTATCAAGTCAGTGTAGCCTCTCAGTCTATGCGTCATTTTCAACCAATTACTTTACAGAGAAGGTATAGTCAAATTGGCTATAAACATTTTTCACATTTTCAGTGAAGCTCTTACAAAGGATCTCCGGTGATATTATCCTCAAATCCCTCTTATGCCTGATAATATCACATTAGTGTGAATAAAAGTGAGAGAGCGGGAATGAGGAGGCAGAGATAGAGCGAGGAGGAGATGGCCATTAGTTTGAAGCTGTTAAATTGAACCTCATATCAGAGTCACTGTGTAATTGACATTTGAGATGGAGGACACAGGGATGAGCTGCCTTGTGCATTAGTCCAGTGATGAAGCATCAAATCAAACAGGGTAAAACAACAGAGGTCTTCAGACAAGTGGCAAGGATACAGCTAAGTGTGCACGTACACATGCACATACACAGTTTCATATTCAATAATTCACATTTGTGTAATCTGACCTGGATTGTGTGATATTTGCCTTTCCGATTCCTCTTTCCATACAAATACACCATTTTCTTTAGACAAATTAACTTCCTGCTTCCCTCAATCAATATTCTGAGACTGCAGTCACCTCTGATAGGTGCAAATCTCCCTGGTGACCTGCTGGAGATTCGACCCCTTGATCTTATCGGCCAGTTCTACACATTTTATACAGCGACTCGTTATCCATCCGTGGTGAACACAGGCACGGGAGCGAGAGGGAGATCAGTCAGTGTCTCTGCTAAAGGAAGACAATTTACTCAGTGAGAAAGCTAGCCAGGTATGGCCCCCACATTTCCACTTCAAAAGGAGCAGATCTAGGCCCTTGCTGATAAGATTACATGCTAATCTCCAAAAAAAACAGTGTGGAACTGCACCAGAGAAAGCCATGGGCTCTGTGGAGGGTTTAATACTGAGACCAGGTTGTGTTATATTGTACTGTATGTCAGAACAACTAACATACTTGGTCCCATATAGCTCAGTTGGTAGAGCATAGCACTTGCAACACCTGGGTTGTGGGTTAAATTCCCACAGGGGAATAGTATGAAAATGTATGTGGTTGCTCTGGAAAAGAGCATCTGCGAAAGTACTGAAATGTCTGCGTAGCTGTTGTGTTATCTCACCATTAATACAGGATTAACAGGATAATGACCTGATAATGATAATGACCTTTTGTGGGGAAGTGTACTGTATTTTCTCATTCAATTGTGAACTTAAGACATCACAGAGAAGCAACCTTGCTGTTTATTTGAGCAATATGAGATGGAAGGGAGTTCCATGCAATAATGGCTTTATATAGTATAGTACTGTATGCTTTCTTACATTGTTCTGGGTTTGGGGACTATGAAAAGAACCCTGGTGGCATGTCTGGTGGGGTAACTGTGTGTGTCAGAGCTTTGCGTAAGTTGACTATGCAAACAATTTGGAATTTTTAACACATTAATGTTTCTTGTAAAAAGAAGAAGTTATGCAGTCAGTCTCTCCTCAACTCTCAGCCAAGAGAGACTGACATGCATAGTATTTACATTAGACATCTGATTACAATGAAGATCAAAATATGCTGCTCTGTTTTGGGCCAGCTGCAGCTTAACTAGGTCTTTCTTTGCAGCACTTGACCACATAGCTGGACAAAAATCAAGATAAGACAAAATCGAAGTGTGCCCTGTATGAATTTATATGCTAGTAATGAGGGGATGTGTTTGTTATTCATGAAGTTAAATTGTGTAAAATGAGGGGTCATTAGGTGGGAAAACACAGAGGATCCAGTGCAGTCATCCTTAAGAGTCTATTGACACCCATGAGTCAATTGAATTAACATAATAACAACATTCCCATGGAAATCCATCAGTTTAAGCTAGAGATATCTGTTTTTTGCACGGGCTGCTTCTCAATCCATCGCATCCACCTATGTAGACCTTCCGCCTGTGTGGTGGAAAGTGCTGGAAAGTGCAGGGCTATAGGGCTGTTTGTCAGACGAGGAGGAATCCTGAAAATCCGTCTTCTCATGACAACGTCTGTAGCGTCCGAATGGTTTGGCCTACTAAGTAATATGACCCCTCTATGGAAACATGAGACTCACCACCATGATGGTGTTCTACGTTTTGCTCTACGACCCCAACAAGCCCCACGGGACCCGTCTGAAGTCAGTGCCGCCGATGTGCCAACTTCTGTCTGTAGCGTCCCAACCGTTTGAGCAACAAACTAATATGACTCCACTACGGAAAGGGGAGCCTCTCTGTTTTGCTCTACAACCACCACAACTGTCACGGGAGTCGTCTGAAGGTAACCTGGTACCGGTATAAATAATGAATGGAAGTAAGGAGATAGTTTTGTGCCAACACAAGAAGAGGCTAGATAGACCTTATTCCTTATAATAATTTTTTTGATTGTCTGTTTTCCATTTATGAGTGTGTTATTCAATGTGTTTCAGTGGGCTATAGTAGTAAAGCCCAAATTCTATATTTTATCATATAAAAAATAAATACAAATAGCCAAATGATCCATCGTATGTCCTTAAAAACAATTCCATATGTTAGTAGAACCCCCCCCCCCCCCCCTCCCCCCTTAGACTTTTAGAGGTTAATTAAAACCATGAGGGGGATGAAGGAGTGCTCCAGGACCGCCCCCTCTCACCATCCCCATCGTCACCACATCATTGCTTAACAGGTCGTTAACATGGAACAATGCTTCCCAAAGACCTTTAAACACACTCAGTTAGCTTTGATGGGGTTAATATTGTTTTATGGTCCTACCACCCCCACCTTCTCAAGCCAAACGCACATCTTCCTCACACTCTTTCTTTCGATCTCTGTCTCTCACACACACACCCCCAGCTCCATTCACTCCCTGCCGCCAACTCATCATCACTGCGTTTATCTGTCAGGTGTGTTCCCCCTTGTTTCCTGAATTTTGTGTGTCAAATGCTTTTAACAAATCGCTCAGCTTAGAGGTCAACCTCCCCTCTCATAAAAAAAAACATATGATGGGTTTACCATAGGAAGGGTGTGTTCCTCCACACACAGAGTGATTAATGTGTGTCTGATCAATGGGTGTCTTGGAGGAAAGCCTCTTAAGGCACATCCTCCATCGGGGAGCTGATTACCTTTTTGGAGAGGTCAGGTCAGAGGTCAGGTGGGGAAATAGATCAGGAGAGCTGTGGGTGTCACAGAACAAGCTCTCATTAGCAACTACTATACATGGAAGCTCTAGAGTAGAGAGAGGCATAACCTTTAACATCAAAAAAACAAGCACATGCATGTTGGCGTATATGTGTGTTTCTGTGTGGAAGCTTGCATGCAGGAGTAAGTGTAACTGTTGTGTGTTTTTATACTGTATATCCCTACGGTATCCATTATGCACTCTAAACCTTCATATTTAATCAAATCATGTTATTGGTCACATACACATATTATTTAGGAGAAGTTATTGCGGGTGCAGCGAAATGCTTGTGTTCCCAGCTCCAACATCACAGTAGTATCAAACAATTCCCAACAATACACACAGATCTAAAAGTAAAAGAATGGAATAAAGAAATATATAAATATTAGGATGAGCAGTGTGGGAGTGGCATTGACTAAAATACAGTAGAAGAGGATACAGTATATGCATATGAGATGAGTAAAGCAGTACATAAACACTATTAAAGTGACTAGGGTTCCATTATTAAAGTGGACAGTGATTCCATGTCTAAATATGTATATAGAGTCATATCAGTGTTACAGAGTTAACTCTGAACAAAGCACCCATGTTGTTTTTTTGTGGGACTATTCCTCTCAGACATAGCTCTGCACCTGCAGCACAGCTAGACCATTCCACATGCTCTGCATAGGTTATCACTCAGGTGACAAACTCATCGATTTCTGGCTGTTTTCACCTAACAAAACTGCCTGGAATCAGGTTTAAGGCTAATGACTAAAAGGAGGGCAACAGGGGAGAGTGGAGGTGAGGGTTCTCTGTCTGTATGGCAAAAGGTTAAACCTTGAGTCATTCTTAGCACTAGTATAACTGAACAACAATGACAGTTCAAAAATACTGAACATAACCAATTCAAAAGCACCCAGGGCATGTTTGTCTTTCGGGAGATAATATTTTACGGAATGTGAGATCTCCCATCTCAAGGAGCTTATTATATATTTTCTCAACAAAAAGTGAGGAGAAATAATTTCCTGGCCCTGTTGGAAGTGGAGGCTCTGGAGATTGCTGCTTGCGTGCGTCTCAGCCGGAGACCTTGAGGGAGTTGTGATCTATTGGAGATTTATTCAAATGTATTTCCTGAATAAGTACACAGCCCACTGGGTGGCATGAATACCAACTGTGTTGACGACTGAGTCAGGCACACATAGAGACAGAGCCGGACTCATCCAACCAATTACAGTGATTTAGACAGCTTCAACCAACAGTATTACTCTCATCTGTAGCCACTGCTACACCATGTACTATGAATGCTCAGCTTCATCTATTGTGCCTAAGCTATGTGCCCTCCTACCAACACACCTATGACATACAGACTTTTCCCATAGTCCACCGCCACAGGACCTACAGGCTGAAAAAGGGTTACCACTGCAGCCAATAAATAGATACGTGCATTACAGACAGGCAATTTCATAGCTGTGAATACATTAGCATTCAAAGTGGATGGACGAACAGACAGAAATCCATACATGCCATCAGGCAGCGATGTAGTGGTATTGAATGAAAACAAGGCGAGACCAGAGAACTGACGGACAAGCTTAGCTAACTCTACCCCGTACCCCCCCACCACCACCACCACCACCACCACCACCCCACCCTCCCCCTCCAACCCACCCTCCCACTTCTTCAGCTAACCTAGCCTGGAATTGGCTTGGACTGTTTACATGCAGTGTTCATGTGTCTTATCCATCCTTATCCTTATCTAACCCCACCACCCAGGCTTCTTTTGCAGAGGCTCATTGGCATTTTTCCACTGTACCCTCTCATTCCACTGTACACTGTACATCACATTCTCTTGATAACTGGTCAGTCACATCATGTAAGGGAACACAGAGAGCTGCAGAGAGACACCAAGGATCACTGGGCACTCAGACATTATGTCAGGGTGCCATCTCTCTGTGTAGAGTGGTGAAGAATAAGACCCCACAGGCTTTACATGAGCTGACCACCAACATTACTGGCACAGACAATATTCTGCTGCCTAGACTAGAGAACCACTATATTCAATGTGTTTGACATCCACAAGCAGTGCAAACTCAAATATCTGACATCTAGCATGTGTTATTGGATGATACCAAAGTACAGCCATTGTCTGTGTGGCCTACGTGGTCATGTGTCATCGTTACCAAACACAGAGAAGTGAAATACAACAGTGTGCTTGTGGACCACCTGCCCCTGCCTCTCCCACCTTTGGTAATGTCACTGCCATAACTATGGATATCCATCACCCTTACAGTATCTTATTTATCTAACAATATCTCAATGTTTACCATCACCCCATCCATCACTCTATAACTCTTTGTTTTCATCTGTCAAACCATTCATCCATCATGTCTCTGTCCATCCCTCTATCCATCCATCAAGGTATTCAAATTCATCTACTTATCTATCTATCTATCTATCTATCTATCTATCTATCTATCTATCTATCTATCTATCTATCTATCTATCTATCTCTCTCTTTCTCTCTATTGTGTGCTATTACCCTATCCTTTGTTTTTCCTAAATAGTAATGAACTTGATGAGTGTAGTGTACTATTTTAAGTTCATGCTTTCTTGTTGATGAATTAAGGTTGGTATTGATGAGTATCTCCTTTAGATAGCCAAACAACAACATCATTCATTGGAGGCCTCTTGGATGCTCTCTGTGCCTCTTCGGCTTTAATACAAAGCTCATTAACTAACTAAATGAGACAATTAAAAACACATTGAGCTGGCTGTTACCTCCCTGACCTTCACAGTGTCATAGTTCATCTGAGCCAAACACCTTTTGGTGCTACTGTGACAATAGCCAGAAGAAAAGAGAATGGAGGATATGCTGTTGTTCCTCAACTTAATTAAGTATATAGGTGATTAATCACCTCTCTGATTATGATCGGCATGCACTCGAAGTTCAGCTTGCACTGTATATTGTTTTGGATGCAAGTGATTAGCGAATCGGTGACAATAAGAAGTCAGAGGAGGGCCTCAGGTGGCGCAGTGGTCTAGGGCACTGCATCGCAGCGCTAGCTGTGCCACCAGAGACTCTGGGTTCGCGCCCAGGCTCTGTCGCCGCCGGCCGCGACTGGGAGGTCCGTGGGGCGACGCACAATTGGCCTAGCATTGTCCGGGTTAGGGAGGGTTTGGCCGGTAGGGATATCCTTGTCTCATCGCGCACCAGTGACTCCTGTGGCGGGTCAGGTGCAGTGCGCGCTAACCAAGGTCGCACGGTAACCAAGGTCGCCAGACACATTGGTGTGGCTTCCGGGTTGGATGCGCGCTGTGTTAAGAAGCAGTGCGCCTTGGTTGGGTAGTGTTTTGGAGGACGCGTGACTTTCGAGCTTCGTCTCTCCCGAGCCCGTACGGGAGTTGTAGTGATGAGACAAGATAGTAACTACTAATAATTGGATACTATGAAATTGGGGTAAAAATGTAAATACAATTTTAAAAAGAAGTCAGAGGAGCAGGCAAGACTTATTCCCTACACCCCTGGGATTTCTGAGAGGCATCGTTTAGTCCATCACAACGAGATGGGTGTCTCATTTTGACAAACTCACAATGCAGTTACAGCATCAACAAGCAATATAATAAACAGGTACTGATTCACAGACTGGGTAGAAACAACAGTTACATACTGCCAGTTACATACTGTTTCACCTGTCCTTGTGATTGTCTCCACCCCCTCCAGATGTACCTTATTTTCCCCAGTGTATTTATCCCTGTGTTTTCTGTCTCTCTGTGCCAGTTTGTCTTGTATGTTTCCAAGTCAACCAGCGGTTTTCCTGGTCTCCTGCTTTTTGCATTCTCCTTTTTCTAGTCCTCACGGTTTTGACCCTTGCCTGTTCTGGACTTTGTACCCACCTGCCTGACCATTCTGCCTGCCTTGACCACAAGCCTCTCTGCCACTCTGTACCTGCTGGACTCTGATCTGGTTTTGACATTTTTGCCTGTCCACGACCATTCTCTTGCCTACCCCTTTGGATTAATAAACATTGAAAGACTCCAACCATCTGCCTCCTGTGTCTGCATTTGGGTCTCACAAGGTCTCACCTTGTGCCTTGATAGCCAGATTAATGCAAAACGTCACTCCATAAACTATTGAACAATAATGATATTCTATTGCTTGTAACTGTATTGTGAGTTGGTCAAAATGAGACACCCTAAGATCCCATCATTCAATTAGTTTATGGAGTGACATTTTGCATTAATCCAGGAATATGTAACTGTTGTTTCTACCCAGTCTGCTCCCAGGTGTGAATCAGTAACTGTTGCTTGACATTACCATCTCCGAGGACCACAACTCTTCTAATTGAATCAAATGTAGATGAATCAGATATTGCTCCGCATGGGAATGGTAATTGAAACCTTGAATGGAATTCTTGACCAGTTGTCTTATCTTCCGTGAAGCAAAGGTCTTTGTAAGGGTGCATCACAATGGCTGAGTGTTGGAAGGCAGCAGGTATAATGGTACAGCCTCCCTGCCTCCTAACGCCAGTCATCTGTCTGCACAGAGCTACAGCAATTTCTATACGAAGAATGGGGCGCTCCTGCAGGCTTTGAATTCACTGGATGTTAGAGGCCCTAGTCTGTGTGTGTGTTTGGACTGGATAATGATTTATTGGGGAATATAAGAGTGCAGAAAGAGGCACCCTCTATCTCATTTCTGCTCCCTAAAAATGCTATTTTTGGCCATTACAAAGGAACAGGCACACACACAACCATCCGTAAATACACATAGGCCTACAAAACACCAACAATAAAGCCATGCAGAAATGCAGGGACACACCCATCCTACTGGGCACAAACTGGTTGAATCACCGTTCTTTCAACGTAATTTGTCAACGTATTGTGACATGAAATCTATGTGGACAATATTCGAAAAACCTCATCAACTGTTGTTTTGAGGGTGATGTTTCAACCACATGATTGTCACCATGGTTACCAAATTTCAACATAGACAATGTGTTAAACTTGTACCTTCAAAACAACGTCAGATGTTCTACGTTATATCCACTATAAGTAGAAGAAAAAATAGGCTAGGCAGCACCTCCCACCGGAGAATTGATACATCTACAGTTACCCCTTGGTCTCCCATCCAAGGTTTTAACAAAGCCCAGCCCTGTTAGCTATGATAATTATCCCTGACTATTACCAATGCGCTATCGTGAGAATGATTGTTAAGAGATCTCCACTTAAAAACGAAATAGATTCACTTCATTCCAAAGGGTAGGTTTAACAGAGCAAGTAAAATATGACCGTACTTGACCGTCATCAACAGCAATTTTTTTTTTAATTCAACACAGAATACACAACAATTATTGTATTTTTCTTGTCTATATTGAATACATAATTTAAACATTCACAGTGTAGGTTGGAAAAAGTATATGAACCCCCTAAGCTAATGACTTCTCCAAAAGCTAATTGGAGTCAGGACTCGGCTTACCTGGAGTTCAATCAATGAGACGAGATTGGAGATGTTGGTTAGAGCTGCCCTGCAATTTAAAAACAACTCACAAAATGTGAGTACTATTCACATGAAGCAATGCCTGATTTGAACCATGCCTCGAAAAAAGAGATCTCAGAAGACCTAAGACCTACGATTAACTTCACTTGCATAAGTTGGAAAGGGTTACAAAAGTATCTCTAAAAGCGTTAATGTTCATCAGTCCACGGTAAGACAAATTGTCTATAAATGGAGAAAGTTCAGCACTGCTGCTGCTCTCCCTAGGAGTGTCCGTCCTACAAAAATGACTGCAAGCGCACAGTGCAGAATGCTCAATGAGGTTAAGAAGAATCCTAGAGTGTCAGCTAAAGACTTATAGAAATCTCTGGAACATGCTAACATCTCTGTTGATGAGTATACGATACGTAAAACACTAAACAAGAATGGTGTTCATGGGAAGAAGCCACTGCTGTCCAAAAAAAAACATTGCTGTACATCTGAAGTTCGCAAAAGAGCAGATTAAACTACAGTTGAGTTGTTTGGAAGGAACACAACACAATGTGTGGAGAGAAAAAGGCACAGCACACCAACATCAAAACCTCATCCCAACTGTAAAATATGGTGGAGGGAGCATCATGGTTTGGGTCTGCTTTGCTGCCTCATGGCCTGGACAGCTTGCTATCAGCGACAGAAAAATGAATTCCCATGTTTATCAAGACATTTTGTAGGAGAATGTAAGGCTATCTGTCCGCCAATTGAAGCTCAACAGAAGTTGGGTGATGTAACAGGACAACGACCCAAAACACAGAAGTAAATCAACAACAGAATGGCTTCAACAGAAGATAATACGCCTTCTGGAGTCCTGACCTCAACCCGATTGAGATGCTGTGGCATGACCTCGAGAGCGGTTTTCACCAGACATCCCAAGAATATTGCTGAACTGGAAAAGTTTTGTAAAGAGGAATGGTCCAAAATTCCTCCTGACCGTTGTGCAGGTCTGATGCCAACTGCAGAAACGTTTGGTTGAGGTTATTGCTGCCAATGGAGGGTTCACATGCTTTTCCCACCCAGCACTGTGAATGTTTACACGGTTTATTCAGTAAACCGTGTAAACCATGTCATATGCTGAGTGTGCACAGACACCTTAAATAAAGTGACATTCATTTGAGGTGTTATAAATCAGTTATTAATGTGCTTGTCTCACATGGTGAGTTTAAAGTTTTACAAGCTAAACGTTCAAAGGCAAATGGGAGCACAGATGTACTTTGTTTTTATTTCTATTTTGACGATGCTATAAGCTGCTCCGTGTTGTACAAATTGGACCACGTTCAGATATATATAGAAAAGAAACTTAAAATAATATTAATAATGATAATTGAAACTAAATGGAATCAAAAATAATTTTACAACCAAATCAAGGTTGCTTGGACACAGGATGAGTGACAGCTGTGAAAAATTTATTTGTGCACACTACAGTAACAATAATACAAACCATTTTAAATGGCTAGTTAGTCAAGTGTGGTAAGTACGTAGTGGATGATGCAATTGCAACATTGAGTCGAGTGTGAGCTCCTTGGTGAGGGGAATATTCCCCGCCGTGTTGATGGAATGTGGCAGCACTAGAAACGAGAAGAGGCCACAGGTAAGTATAAATTGGCTACCAGATTTAGTGCCACACTCACAGACATTGAAGTGTGGTCATCAATCTTACTCTTACAAAAACAGTGTACTGCTAACACAAATGCACACAGACTTTATGGCAGAGGGTTGTAGGTTCCCAATTCATTTAGTTTCTCTTCACTTTGGCCTTGACCATTTCATGGTAGCAGTTCTGATAGCTGTATGATGTAAACAAAACGTTGGATGCTCAACATGAAGGTTTAGATTTAAAAGAAAAAGAGCTGAAAGTAATGTAGGTTATTTGCGTAGAGCTTCCTATTGGTTTATTCTGATACTTGGGAAAGTGGGGTATCATCTTTATACAAAAACTTTCCAAGTCGGAACTTTCCGATTGCATTTTTTGGTGTGAATTTTGTAACATATGCCAAAGGATTCTATTTCAGTTCAAATTACTAGGCTTTCATGTCCTCGTGGGAACTTCCTATATCCGAGTTGCAAGTAGCGTAAGAGCTATTTGTGTAGAGCTTCCTATTGGTTTATTCTGATACTTTCCAAGTAGGAAACAAACAGGGGTATCATCTTTCTAACTTTGAGTTTTCCTAGTGCTGACATGTCATGAATGCAGCCTTAAAGAGCAGGTAGCATAAGCTTAAGCAATTGCAAAATATGGATTTGCATTAGTATACGTGTATGTATCCAAAGTCCCAATGCAAAGTTACATCTCATTTTTTAGTGTTATTACATTAAACCGATCAGAATTCCGAAGAATGACAAAGTCATGTCTGAATTTTTTTTTGCAGGGTGTGATGTAATATGGAAGACCCGGCAAGCCAGCCTATTCCCTATCATGTAAACTACAGAAGTAACATAAAAAGTATAACTTCAATTTAAACCCCATCATTTGTATTCATGACGACTGGTTTCAATAAAATGTTCAACCAACTTAAAAATAAATACTTTATGAATTTATGGTTACATATCAGCTTACAAGGTTGCTAGCCAACTAGCCTGCTAAGGTTATGTTAGCACCAGGGGTTGGAACCGGAAACCGGGAAATAACAATACTTTTCAAAGAACAGAATCAGAACTCGGAACGAAAGTGATCTATACTCTTCCGGAACAGAACTGTTATTTTACAAGCATGGGAACAGGATAATAACGTTCTTTTACAGGCATTTTTTTTAAGTCCCACAAAAAAACGCAACAAAGTGCCTACTCAATTCCTCCCTCTGTCAACCAGAAACTTCTTCCAGCTTCTGCTTGCCAGCTGAAAATCTTTGCCAGTGTGTGTGCATGTAGGCTACCTGCCCTATTCCCTCCGAAGCATAGCTGTAGTCTACTGATGTTTCAAGCTTGATTCAGAAGATAAGGAGAGAGATTTTCAATTAGAGAAGAATGAATAAAAAATGTCAATGCTAGTTAGGGATACTATATTTATCACATTTCACATTGGATTTATTAACTACGTGTTTTTAATTCTGGTGCCACTCTGCACACACAAGCTTGTTAGCTAGCTAGCTTCTCTGGTCCAACATTAAACCAACTCTGAAGTTCAAAGACATTCAAAGTTCCTGCATAGAAGCCGGTCCTATGTAGGTATAATACTGTGAGCCTAATTCAGATAATGCATGTCATCACAAGATCCCCAGGGCTTCAAACCAAGCCTCCTCCTCCACCCTCTCTCGCTCTCTCCCAACAGCAAAGTTTCAGTAGCATCTCACACCGTCTTTCCTTCACGCATGTAAACAACTCACTGTGCTATAGCTTGCCCGCCCGCTCCATAGCAAGATGCTCTATCCGCATTGTTGAAGTAATTTAATGTTGAGCTAAAAAACATTGGGGGGGTTGAACCGGTTCAGAACTTAATTTTTCTGGTCAGAAAACAGTTGAACGGAACAAAACAAAAAAAATATGTTCAGAACTAAATGATTGGAAAATAATTTCCGTAACACTGCATGATTTAGCCAGTTGCTATCGACACCTAGCTTACAGCTATATTAAAGTAAACCAATGTTTTGGAAATACATAACGCCATCTAACCAGTAATCAAATTATGTTACCGGTATATGCAGATATCTCAGCCAGCAAGCCAGCCAGCTGAAGTTAGTTATTTTAGCCTGCTAGGTAGTCTAGCCAGCTAACTAGCCTTGTTAGCCAACCACCACAATCAACCGAGCTAAATAGTAAGCCAGAGAACTAGTCTAGCACAGGCAGGAACCCACAGAACACACAAAAAAACTGCAGTTATAAAGAGTAGAGAGCGGAGAATTAGCGATTGACGGCTTAGTTAGCTACCAAAGAAGAGCCAAGGAGAGGCCTTAAGAGGTAGAGGCTGTTTCCTTAGGCGAGGGAGAGTCAGCTAATCCAATAGCGATATAGTGGGGTAAACCCACATTGAATTTACCCGGTTTGTCTCAATCACTACTGACACTCACAATGTACCAGTGAGTCGGCAGGAAACAGGGGTTTCAGGTTTCACATTCACGCTAGGCACAGTGCCTGATTCCAGTCAGCATCTCATTCCGAATCCTGCCTTCCACCGGTTATACTAAGCCTTTAAAGTCCTCCAGGAAGTCCTCCAGGTTGAAATGAGCACCGCATAAACTAGACATACTTCAATAGGACCGGTCCCACTTCAAAGCTATCTTCTCGAGTCGTAACCCCATCCTTGTGGGTATTACTCCATTATGTGGGTACTAGTATTACTCCATTATGTACTGCAATTAGTTAATGGAAAAATATAACAATGCTCGCGCGACTATAGTTTTTCACATTCATTTGTATGGTTTCTGCTTCTTTGATGTAAATTGTAGCTCACCAATGCCAACACTTTGTCTTGAATGTAATGACATGCTAGCATGGCTAGTGGCTAATGTTATCCAGCTGGAGCTAGCTACGTAGCAATGGTTTTCCATATGACATTGAAAATAGTGCATTGTGGGTAGCTACAAAGATATCCAAAAATAAGTTCATAAATATTTTAAAAACCTTAAACATAACTTTTTTTGGAGTTAAAGGTAACCACACCGTGGCTACAACTAAGTTACCAATTCTTTAACAACATGTTTTGACGACATGAGTAAAAACTCATTTTTTAAAAATGTTGTTTGTCAATACATTCCCCTTTTTTTTATTTCTGACATTGGATTTCACTCTTTTATTGATGTACACCAAGTGTACAAAACATTAGGAACACAGCAGGTGTCTCCCCACTTACAACTGAAGAGTCTAAACAGCTTCCTTGGGAGTGACGTCCCAGCTCTGACATCACCCCATTGAAGTTGACATTTTAAAAGGTTAGGGTTAGGTCACTGTCATGCCCTGACCTTAGAGAGCCTTTTTTTAGTCTCTATTTGGTTAGGTCAGGGTGTGACTTGGGTGTGCAAATCTATGTGTTCTATTTCTTTGTTGGCCGGGTATGGTTCCCAATCAGAGGCAGCTGTCTATCGTTGTCTCTGATTTGGGATCATACTTAGGCAGCCTGTTTTCCACCTGAGTTTGTGGGATCTTGTTTTTGTACAGTTACTGTGTAGCCTGCAGAACGTTACATTCGTTTATCTTTTTTTGTTGTTGTGTGTAATAAAGTAAGATGTACGCTTACCACGCTGCAACCTTGGTCTCATTCCAACAACGGACGTAACAGAAAATCCCACCACAAACGGACCAAGCAGCGTGGTCAGGAGGAGAGGACACGACAGAAAACCGAGAGGCCAAATTGTGTGTGTGGGGGGGGGGGGGGGGTGTCGGTGCTGAGGGGTGAGTCCGAGACCGAGGAGGAATTCTTGGACCGTTTGAGCAAGGAGTGGTTGGCAATGGAGAGGGACGAAAGAGTTTGGAGGGGTTGGAGTCTGGAGCAAGACAGTCGCTTTGAGGAGCGTGTGACCCTTCAGGCACCATGCTTTGCGGTTACACGTACTGTGTCTCCGGTACGCATCCACAGCCTGGTGCACTCTGTGCCAGCTCCCCGCATTTGCCGTGCTAGAGTGGGCATTCAGCCAGGACGGATTGTGCCGGCTCAGCGCTCCTGGTCTCCGGTGCGTCTCCTCGGCCCAGGATATCCTGCACCGGCTCTGCTCATTTTGTCTCCGGTGCGCCTTCACAGCCCAGCGCATCCTGTGCCAGCGCCCCGCAGTTGCCAAGCTAGGGTGAGCATCCAGCCAGGACGGGTTGTGCCAGCTCTGCGCTCCAGACCTCCGGTGCGTCTCCACGGCCCAGTCCATGGCCCGAAGCCTCCAGTGATGATCCATGGCACGAAGCCTCCAGTGATGATCCATGGCCCGGAGCCTGCAGTAATGATCCATGGCACGAAGCCTGCAGTGATGATCCATGGCACGAAGCCTCCAGTGATGACCCATGGGCCAAAGCCTCCAGTGATGATCCATGGCACGAATCGTCGAGTGATGATCCATGGCCCGAAGGCTCCAGTGATGATCCATGGCCCGGAGCCTGCAGTGATGATCCATGGCCCAAAGCCTGCAGTGATGATCCATGGCATGAAGCCTCCAGTGTTGATCCGCGGTCCGGAGTCTCCAGCAACGGTCTGCAGTCCAGAGTCTCCAGTGACGATCTGCAGTCCAGAGTCTACAGCAACGCTCTGCAGTCCAGAGTCTACAGCGACGGTCTGCAGTCCGGAGCCTCCAGCGACGGTCCCCGCACCAGAGGTGCCACTGAAGTGGGGGGAGCCTCAAGCGGAGCGGTGTCTGCGTCCCGCACCGGAGCCTCCACCGAGATGAGATGCCCACCCGGACCCTCCCTTATAGATTCAGGTTTGTGGCCGGAGTCCGCACCTTTGGGGGGGGGGGGGGGGGGGGGGGGGGTCACTGTAACGCCCTGACCTTAGAGAGCCATTTTATTCTCTATTTGGTTAGGTCAGGGTGTGACTCGGGTGGGAAAATCTATGTGCTCTATTTCTTTGTTGGCCGGGTATGGTTCCCAATTAGAGGCAGCTGTCTATCGTTGTCTCTGATTGGGGATTATACTTAGGCAGCCTGTTTTCCACCTGAGTTTGTGGGATCTTGTTTTTGTACAGTTACTGTGTAGCCTACAGAAGGTTACGGTCGTTTATCTTTTATTTTTATTTTGGTGTTCATCAAAATAAAGTAAGATGTAAGCTTACCACGCTGCAACCTTGGTCTCATTCCAACAACGGACGTAACAGTCACAGTTAGGGTAGGGGTTAAAGTTAGGGTTTAGGACGTCATAAGGATTCCAGATAGAACTAACCCACTTACAACTGCACGGTCAAGCTTGGGGTCACAGGTCACTTCTTTTAATATTTGTGTTTGTGTTCACAACATCACTGAAGAAGGGGAAACATAAGGGAGGCACTCTCTACCTCATTTCTGCTGTCTAAGAATGTATTCTATTGTTGGCCAGTTCAAAGAAGAAGGCACACACAACAATACAGTGCATTCGGAAACTATTAAGACCCCTTGACTTTATCCACTTTTTGTTACGTTACAAACGCTGCTATGAGACACAAAATTGGGCTCAAGTGCATCCTGTTTCTATTGATCATACTTGAGATGTTTCTACAACTTGCTTGTAGTCCACCTGTGGTAAATTCAATTGATTGGACATCATTTGGAAAGGCTATTTAAGGTTCCACAGTTGACAGTGAATGTCGGAGCAAAATCCAATGTCACGGATGTGCGTACTGGTAGCGAAGTCAGGTGCAGGAGAGCAGAGAGTTGTCAACAGATGCACACTTTATTTAGACTGGAGCAAACAGCAGACGGACGCAACTGTGTCAAAACCTACAGCAAAAATGGTAAATGTGCAAAGTGCGAAAACAGTCACAAAAGCTGTAGTTACCAAGTAAACATACTTTGTGAAATAAACATGGAACATGGAAAACCAGCCTGGCACATCACATAAAACACCTAACACAAAACAATTCCACACAAGGACTTTGGGGGAACAGAGAAATATATATACACAATGTGATTAGGGAATGTAAACCAGGTGTGAGGGGAACAAGACAAAACAAATGGAACAATGAAAAATGGAGCGGCGATGGCTAGAAGGCCGGTGACGTCGACCGCCGAACGCTGCCCGAACAAAGAGAGAGCCGACTTCGGTGGAAGTTGTGACAACTAAGCCATAAGGGTTGAAGGAATTGTCCGTATAGCTCCGAGACAATATTGCGTCGAGGCTCAGATCTCGGGAAGGGTACCAAACTATTTCTGCAGCATTGAAAGTCCCCAAGAACACAGTGGTCTCCATCATTCTTAAATGGAAGTTTGGAACCACCAAGACTCTTCCTAGAACTGGCCGCCCAGCCAAACTGAGCAATCGGGGAGAAGGGCCTTGGTCAGGGAGGTGACCAAGAACCCAATGGTCACTCTGACAGAGGTCCAGAGTTTCTCTGTGAAGATGTGAGTATCAAGGCATAAGGCGAGACCCAAATGCAGACACAGGAGGCAGATGGTTGGAGTCTTACAATGTTTATTAATCCAAAGGGGTAGGCAAGAGAATAGTCGTGGACAGGCAAAAAGGTCAAAACAAGATCACAGTCCAGGAGGTACAGAGTGGCAGGCGGGTGCAAAGTCCAGAAACAGGCAAGGGTCAAAACCGGGAGGACTAGAAAAAGGAGAACGCAAAAAGCAGGAGAACGGGAAAACCGCTGGTTGACTTGGAAACATACAAGACGAACTGGCACAGAGAGACAGGACACACAGGGATAAATACACCAGGGAAAATAAGTGACACCTGGAGGGGGTGGAGACAATCACATGGACAGGTGAAACAGATCAGGGCGTGACAGTGAGAACCTTCCAGAAGGATAACCATCTCTGCAGCACTCCACCAATCAGGCCTTTATGGTAGTGACCACACAAAATCCCCTCCTCAGTAAAATGCACATGACAGCCGGCTTGGAGTTTGCCAAAAGGCAACTAAAGACTCTCAGACCATGAGAAACTATATTCTCTGGTCTGATGAAAGCAAGATGGAACGCTTTGGCCTGAATGCCAAGTGACATGTCTAGAGGAAACCTGACACCTTCCCTACAGTGAAGCATGGTGGTGGCAGCATCATACTGTGGGGATGTTTTTCAGCAGCAGGGACTGGGAGACGAGTCAGGATCGAGGCAAAGATGAACGGAGAAAAGTACAGAGAGATCCTTGATGAAAACCTGCTCAAGAGCGCTCAGGACCTCAGATTGGGGTGAAGGTTCATCTTCCAACAGGACAATGACCCTAAGCACACAGCCAAAACAATGCAGGAGTGGCTTCAGGACAAGTCTCTAAATGTCCTTGAGTGCCCCAGCCAGAGCCCGGACTTGAACCCGATCTAACATCTCTGGGGAGACCTGAACACAACTGTGCAGTGACTCGGAAAACCATTTATTCCGGACCAACAACAGCAAACAAAAAGAGGGTAACGCCGAACACAGGCGTAAAACACTCCCAAATGTACAACACCGGTACATATGCTGTAAGCGGACATAAATGAAAAGGACACTCCTGAACCAAAAATAGCAAACAAGCCCGCACACACACAGGCGGGCCAACTGAACTTAAATAACCCAACCCAAACCCCCAAACAAGGAACAGGTGAAACCAATTAGACCAAACAAAACGAAAAGGGGAAAAGGGATCGGTGGCAGCTAGTAGACCGGTGACGACAACTGCCAAACGCTACTTATCAAGCCATTATCAAGATTGTAATTATCTTGAAATGACTTACATTTTGACACCTTGGTTCCAGTTGGTGGATTGTGGTAAATGTGAGTGAAATTAATTGACACAATAAGATATTCAGTTTTATCCTTCACCCAAAATAAATCCAAGAGGCTTTCATTCTGCAGCAAACTATGATGTTCAATTGCAAAGTTGAAGTCTACTTTCATGTCTGGTATCTAATGTCATCAATTAATCAGAAGGAAAACGTGAATAAAAAAACATACATTTTGAAGTTTGTGATAATAATTACCCCCCCTTGAAAGGCTTCAATGTTTTCTCTGAAGTAGATTAATATGATTCAGCTTATTGGAGTGGAACAGACGCACTTTTGCTTTAATCACATTTTTATGAGGAAGCTAATTTTGATGCTTGAGGCCTACTCCAATAACTAACATCAATTGGGTTCCTTGAATCAAGAGAAGACAACACAGTGCCCGCTGTAATTATTGTGACAGAGAAGCATTTTTTCTTATTTTGGTTCTATACTTCAAAAGTTTGTATTTGAAATCAAACAATGACTATGTGGTTTAAGTGCATACTGTCAGCTTTAATTCAGGTATTTTCATTCATATTGGGCGAACATTTTTCGAAATTTTAGCACTCTTTGTACATAGCCCCCCCATTTTAGGGCAACAAAAGCATTGGGACAAATTCACTTACAATATATGTGTATTAAAGTAGTCAAAAGTTTAGTATTTGGTCCCATATTCCTAGCACGCAATGACTACACCAAGCTTAAGACTCTACAAACTTGTTGAATGCATTTACTGTTTGTTTTGGTTGTGTTTCCGATGATTTTGTTCCCAATAGAAATGAATGGTAAAAAATGTATTGTGTCATTTTGGAGTCCCTTTTATTGTAAATAAGAATAGAATATGTTTCTAAACACTTTACATTCATGTGGATGCTACCATGGTTACGGATAGTCCTGAATGAATCCTGAATAATGATGAGTTAGAAAGTTACAGACGCACAAATATCATACCTCCAAGACATGCTAACCTCTAACCATTACAATAACAGGGGAGGTTAGCATTTCTGGGGATACGATAATTGTGCATCTGTAACTTCCTCACTCATCATTATTCACAATGAATTCAGGACTATCCATAATCATGGTACACTCCACATTAATGTAGAAGTGTTTAGAAACAGTAAAAAATACCCTCAAATGAAAGCTGGCATTCTTCACTTTAACCTCATTTCATTGTATCATTTCAAATCCAAAGTGCTGGAGTACAGAGCTCAAAGAATAAAAAATCCTTCACTGTCCCAATAATTACTGTATTTCCCTTATAAGGATGTGTATCTCAAATATATTATCTGTAAAGGTCGACATTGATTACGATGGCCTTGGATAAAGATAAAGAAAAAATAAGCTCGACTTATAGAGCTGAGCCCTGTCTCAGAGCGTTATGTAACATTAAAAAGATGTGACGGAGAGAGCACCTGATCAATGTTAGTGGTACAAGGCAGTACTTTTTACAGACTTGAAAGTCAGCCAACACAGCCATTTATAATTGCATTACCCCACTCTATTTATTAGCCTAGCAGATGCCCTTACTCAGGGTGACCTATCTAGCTCCATTTCATACAGAGGACTCCCTCCTTAGAGCAGACGTCTTTCACTTGATCAGGTGGACTGACAGTATACACTGGACAGGAGGTTACCAAAGGGGAGGTTACCAAAGGGGAGACTTTACAAAGGAATAGGATTTGTACCAACCTTGCCACCTCAATTGATTATCATCCCCATTGTGTTAGTTTGCGTGACACAGAAGTGTTATATATGACAGAGATAACTAGCACGCTCTCACCATGAAATTAGTCTCAAATCCACTCCTTCAACTCCCTTGACCAGGGCCAAACAGAAACCCTTACCTCTACCTCTCTTGAGTGTCAGGGCCACACAATTCATAGGCTCTCTGAGAGAATCCTCATGATCCTCACAGTCAAAGAAGAGAGTCAAGAAGTGAGATAAAGATTGTTGTTGGCTTTTCTCCCTGGATAGTTCAGAAACTAACTGAATAACTCTATCTGCCTTTCCATGATAGGTCAAAGGTCAAAGGAAAAGTAAACCTACAGTGAGCCAGTCTCAGCAGGGGCGCTATATTGTATCCTTTCTGCAGGTGAAGGAGAAATCAAGACCAGTGCATTTTCTATGTTTCTCAGAGATCCACATTTGGCAGCCACTGGCAAAATAACATGAGATGAACTTTTGGATCCATCTCTCACTACAACTCTGAGCAGAGTTACTGTGATACAATGGCTAAAAAGGTCAACTATTCCAACATAGCAGCCAATTACTACAGTCCTTGATAATCAGTATGTTTCCTCTCCCTCAGTTCTACATGTGAAAATATTTGGCATGGGCCCTCAGATCCTCAAAAAGGGGGCTGAACTCCCTGCCATCCAGGACCTCTATACCAGGCGGTGTCAGAGGAAGGTACTAAAAATGGTCAAAGACTCAAACCAAGTCAAAGACTGTTCTCTCTGCTACCGCACGTCAAACGGTACCGATGCACCAATTCTGGAACCAACAGGACCCTGAACAGCTTCTACCCTCAAGACATAAGACTCCTAAATAGGTAGTTCAATTGTTAACCAAATAGCTACCCGGACTATCTGCATTGACCCTGTTTGTACTAACCTTTGGACTGATCACATACGCTGCTGCTACTGTTTACTATCCGTCACTTTATTCCTAGCTACATGCATATGTACATATCTACCTCAATTACCTCATACCCCTGCACATCGACTCAGTACTGATACCCCTTGTATATAGCCAAGTTAACATTACTCATTGTGTATCTAAGGATCGGACCCTTTTTTTCAATTTTCGCCTAAAATGACTTACCCAAATCGAACTGCCTGTAGCTCAGGACCTGAAGCAAGGATATGCATATTCTTGATAACATTTGAAAGGAAACACTTTGAAGTTTGTGGAAATGTTAAATTAATGTAGGATAATATAAAACATTAGATCTGTAAAAAAAATATATATACAAAGAAAAAAACATGCGTTTTAGTTTTCATTATATTTGAAATGCAAGAGAAAGGCCACAATGTATTATTCCAGCTTAAGCGCAATTTAGATTCTGGCCACTAGATGGCAGCAGTGTATATGCAAAGTTTTAGACTGATCCAATGAACCATTGCATTTCTGTTCAAAATGTTGTGTCAAGTCTGCCCAAATTAGCCTAATCAGTGTATTAATACATTTTCAAGTTCATAACTGTGCACTCTCCTCAAACAACAGTATGGTATAATTTCACTGTAATTTCACTGTAAATTGGACAGTGCAGTTAGATTAACAAAAATGTAAGCTTTCTGCCCATATCAGATGTGTCTATGTCCTGGGACATGTTCTTGTTACTTACAACCTCATGCTAATCACAATAGCACACATTTGCTCAACCGTCCCATGGGGGGATACTGATCCCGTAGAGGTTAATACTTTTATTATGACATGTTTTACTTTTCTATTATTTCTCTATTTTCTTTCTCTCTGCATTGTTGGGAAGGGCCCGTAAGTAAGCATTTCACTGTTAGTCCACACCTGTTGTTTACAAAGCATGTGACAAATAAAATTGTATTTGATTTTGTTTTGCGGCCTGTTTTTACAGTGGGCATAAACGCTGAGGAGCAGGAAGTCACTGTCTCTAACTCCACCATGCAGGCGAAGCTGAAGCTGCTCAGTAAATTAGCAACGCGCATATCCCACCCACCTTAGGATCTATTTTTTTCAGCTATTTATTTCCTGTGTTTGAGGGGTGCAAAATCCACTTGTCACTTAAATCTCGCTGGATTGATTGCTTTCATTTTACTGATGCGACTCTGTCATACTCTTGCTTGTGCCATTAATTTCTTCCGTTAACGTTACAACTGTGAAAATGTTTGTAATGACCTGTCAGATACACCATGGTAATGGCTGATATGGGCTCAGTGGAATACATTGACTTTCCGTTGGATCTGTGAGAAGCTTCATCAGGGATTTAACGCATCGTCTCGACACTTACATAACAAGAAAGGGAAGAAAGATAACCTTTTTGTGGAATTGAAAAAAGTTATAATTTTATACAATTTTATACTTACATAGTAATTATGACAACTTCCGGAGGACGTCCTCCACCCTATCAGAGTTCTTTCAGCATGAACTGACATGTTGTGCACCCAATCAAAGGATCAGATAATTAATCTAGTACTGAAAGCGTAAGCTACAACTACAGATCCAGGTGTCGCAGCCACCCGTGACCGGGAGACCCATGAGGCAACGCCCACTGTCGTTCGGGCTAGGGGAGGGTTTGGCCGGCTGGGATGTCCTTGTCCCATCGCGCTCTAGCGACTCGTGTGGCGGGCCAGGTGCATGCTTGCTGACACAGTTGCCAGTTGTATAGTGTTTCCTCCGACATATTGGTGCGGCTGGCTTCTGGGTTAAGCGAGCAGTGTATAAAGAAGCAGTGCAGCTTGGCAGGGTCGTGTTTCAGAGGACACATGACTCTCAACCATCGCCTCTCCCGAGTCCGTACGGGAGTTGCAGCGATGCGACAAGTTGCAGCGATGCGATATCACGAAAAAGGGGTATATCACGAAAAAGGGTTAAAAAGTACAAAATACTATCATTTAAAACCAGAAATTTCACTTCCCTGACCTGGATCCTTTGTTTGGACTACAGGGAGGAGAGCTCTAATGTTACTTTGTCCATCTTGTCTTTGGTGTCGTTAACAATCCTTGGTTCCCGTCTGTGCCTGGTAAAGATATGAGGGGGCGACATCATGACCTCCTTCTATAGACTATTTGGCAGAACGGCCAGAATATGTTATTTAAGTTAAGATAGGAGATGGTGCCAAACACAAGCCGGAACCAACTATGAATATGACTATGAACTATGAACATATGATTATGAACTATGCCTATGTAACATCTCTGTAAACTACGTTGTATAGGCATAGTTGGGACTGCCCCAGTAGAGCTCCTGACTATGGTGCATCAAGTTTGTTGGAACCTCTCCAGCGTGCTGATAATAAACAATGATTCATTTAAGATTGACTTTGAGTGTCCCTGGGTAAGAATTTCCACAACAGAGCCCTGGCGGAGTGGTGTGAGGTAAATAACCTCTGTCAACAAAACGAAGGAGCTGATCGTGGACTACAGGAAACAGCAGAGACTGCACACCCCCATCCACATCGACAGGGTTGCAATTGAGAGGGTCACTGAGGATCACTGAGGACCTGAAATGGTCCCTCCACACCGACACCATTGTGAAGAAGAAACAACAGCGCCTCTTCAACCTCATGAGAGAAATTTGACTTGGCCCCTAAGACCCTCACAAACTTCTACAGGTGCACCATCAAGAGCTTCCTGTCAGGCTGTATCACCACCTGGTATGGCAACCCCACCGCTAGCAACTGCAGGGCTCTCCAGAGGGTGGTGCGGTCAGCCTAACGCATCACCAGGGGCACACTGCCTGCCCCCCAGTTCATCTACAGTACCCAGTGTCACAGAAAGCCCAAGAATATCATCAAAGACCTTAGCCACCCGAGCCACGGCCTGTTCACCCTGCTACCATCTCGCTGACAGAGACAGTACAAGTGCATCAAAGCCGGGACAGAGAGACTGAGAAACAGCTTCTATCTCCAGGCCATCAGACTGTTGAACAGTCATCACTAGCCTGCCTCCGGCTAGTACCCTGCCCTGCATCTTAAACACTGTGTCACGCCCTGACTTTAGAGATCCTTTTTATGTCTCTATTTTGGTTTGGTCAGGGCGTGAGTTGGGTGGGCATTCTATGTTTTGTGTTTCTATGATTTTCTATTTCTATGTTTTGGCCGGGTATAGTTGTCAATCAGGGACAGCTGTCTATCGTTGTCTCTGATTGGGAACCATACTTAGGTACCCTTTTTCCCACCTGCATTTGTGGGAAGTTAACTTTGTTTGATGACACATAGCTTTAAGCTTCACGGTTTGTTTTGTATTGTTTATTGTTTTGTCGGTGTCATTTCTTAAATCAAGTCAAATGTACGCTCACCACGCTGCACCTTGGTCCTCATCCTTCAACACACTGTCACTAGTCGGGTACAGCCCGGGACACTACCCTACACATTAGAGACTGCTGCCCTATGTACTGTACACTGAGTATACCAAACATTAAGAACACCTTCCTAATATTAATTTGCACCCCTCCCCCTCCCTTTTTGCCCTCAGAACAGCCTCAATTTGTTTGGGCATGGACTCTACAAGGTGTCAAAAGTGTTCCACAGGGATGCTGGCCCATGTTGACTCCAATGCTTCCCACAGTTGTGTCAAGTTGCCTGGATGTCCTTTGGGTGGTGGACCATTCTTGATACACACAGGAAACTGTTGAGAGTGAAAAACCCAACAGAGTTGCATTTCTTGAAACAAACCGGTGTGCCTGGCACCTACTACCATACACCATTCAAAGATACTTCAACCTTTTGTCTTGCCCATTCAGGCTCTGAATGGCACACATACTCAATCCATGTCTCAATTGTCTCCAGGCTTAATTATCCTTCTTTAACCTGTCTCCTCCCCTTCTTCTACACTGATTGAAGTGGATTTAACAAATTACATCAGTAAGGGCACAAAGCTTTCACCTGGTCAGTCTATGTCATGGAAAGAGCTTCATGTTTTGTATACTCAGTGTCTATGGAGTCATTGAACACTGACCACTTTAATAATGTTTATTGCTAGCGAGATCCTATATTTATATTTCCGGACTCCGACATTTCTCGTTGTAATATTTCTTATTTTCTTTTTCCTTCTTTTTTTTGTGAGGGGGGATTATTTTAATTGTATTATTGTACTGTTAGACACTTACTGCACTGGTGGAACTAAAAACATAAGCATTTTGCTGCACCTGCTTTAACATCTGCCAATCTGTGTAAGCAACAAATAAACTTTGACTTGAAATCTCTGTTACAGCCTCCATGGCAGGTGGCACTGGTAGAGCTCTAGGTGCTGTTCCCGTGTGGGATGAGGAGTTATTCATCCCAGACACTGACCTTCACATCCTTCCATTCAGCAAAGTGTCACATCCCATCAGGCCACATACACTCCAATTCTTACTATCAAGCTATCTGTAAAGCCATCCTCCCGCTCAATAACGGTATCACTGCACACACTCAATTAGCTATTACTCTCTGTGTCCATGTCTGTGTGGGTTTGTCGTCGTCGTCACCCCCCCCCCCCCAAATTCATTTTAAGTTTGTCCTGAAAATCAATTGTTTCAACAATATTTTATATGCATGTATATAACGACATGTCTCATGTTTTATGTACAAGATGTGGGTTCCGAAATTATTGACACCCTTGATAAAGATGAGCGAAAATTCTATTATTTTATACTGATACTGTACAATTTCACAGTGAAAGAGACTTTGTTTAACAAGTAATGCTTTTTTTCTCAAAAAGGTAGGGGTCAAAATGATTTACACCGCTGTTTTCAATACCTTCCCATACTTCACATTGCAATGATAACGGCACTGAACCTATTTCTAAAAGGTTTTATGAGACACACTGAGAGGGATCTTAGACCATTCCTACATACTGAATGCTTCCACTGGTCCTGGGGCCCTTGTTAGGGTCAACGGCATCATGAACTTTGCCCAGTACAAGGATATTTTTTTTGCCAAAAACCTGGTTGCCTCTGCCAGTTGGCTGAAACTTGGCCGCAAGTGGATCTTCCAGCAAGACAATAACCCCAAGCACACATCACAATCCACAAAGTAATGGTTAATTGGCCATAAAATCAACATTTTGCAGTGGCCATCTCAGTCTTCGGACATGAAACCTATTGAAAACCTTTGGTTTGAATTGAAGAGGGCAGTCCATAAACACAGACGAAGGATTTCAAGGATCTGGAAAGATTATGTATGGAGGAATGGTCTAAGATCCCTCCAAATGTGTTCTCCAATCTCATAAAACATTATAGAAAAATATTCAGTGCCTTTATCCTCGCAAGGTGAGGTATTGAAAGGTATTGAAAACAGGCTGTCAATAATTTGGACCCCTACCTTTTTGAGAAAAAAACTATTACTTGTTAAACAAAATCTCTTTCTCTGAGCAACTGTATTTGTATAAAATAATTGCCCAATTATTTTTAGCATACAATATAGCTCAGTATTTGAATTATTTTGCATATTAATTTTTGCTCATCTTCATCAAGGGTGTCAATCATTTCGGACCCGACTGTATTTTTGTGTAGGCATTTGAATTTTACTGAATTCAGTTCTATTTCCTTTTATTCAAATTGCAATTCTGTATCCTGTTTACTACTTAAATTCAAATTCAATTCAAATTCAAGAATTGAATTGGAATTTGAGGGATTCTCAATACAATTCTTGATTGAGCCCAACCCTGACATGCACACAGAGACAGACATGCACCCGTCAAACACGTGAATCCTTCAACAAGGTCAAAGTAGAAGTTAAAAGACCTGACTTGCCATGTCAGCGGAAACTGTCTTTTAGCTAACACTATTTACCGTTTCTATTAGATTAGTTCAGAGATTCCAGACCTAACTCAGCACAACTCAGGACCACCCTGTATGGATGCAGACTGTCAATGGCTCACCGCATGGGCTTCAGAAATTGTCAACCCCTGTTGTGAGGCGCTGCATTCCAAAATAATGACCGTGGAGATTCATCAGCCAAGCCTGACCATGCACTTCCTGATGACCTCACAACTGCACTATCATCAAAGTCATCTGTATCTGAGCTCTTCTTTCTAAGCAAAGATGATTCAACTTTGGTTCAACACAAACAGATTGCTTAGTTTATGAGTGCCTGTACTGTATGTGAACTTAACTATAAAGTAAGGTACACTCCCCTACTTATGTATTTGGACAGTTTATTTTTAATTTCAATTTATTTTTTATTTCACCTTTATTGAACCAGGTAGGCCAGTTGAGAACAAGTTCTCATTTACAACTGCGTCCTTGCCAAGATAAAGCAAAGCAGTGCGACATAAAACAACAACACAGAGTAACACGTGGGATAAACAAAAGTACAGTCAATAACACAATAGAAAAATCTATATACAGTGTAAGCAAATGGAGTAAGGAAGTAAGGCAATAAATAGGCCATAGTAGCGAAGTAATTACAATTTAGAAATTAACACTGGAGTGATAGGTGTGCAGATGATGATGTGCAAGTAGAAATTCTGGTGTGCAAAAGAGCAAAAATAAGTTAATAAAAACAATATGGGGAATAGGTAGGTAGTTGGATGGGCTATTTACAGATGGCTGTGTACCGCTAGAGCGATTGGTAAGCTGCTCAGATAGCTGATGCTTAAAGTTAGTGAGGGAGATATAAATCGACAACTTAAGCGATTCTGCATTTCGTTCCAGTCATTGGCAGCAGAGAGCTGGAAGGAAAGGCGGCCAAAGGAGCTGCCAAATGCACTGAGGCTAGGTAACACGGTCACCACCGATATATCCATGATAACTGAACATTTCTATAAGCATTTCTCTACGGCTGGCCATGCCTTCCTCCTGGCTACTCCAACCCCGGCCAACAGCTCCCACCCCCACCCCGCAGCTACTCGCCCGAGCCTCCCCAGCTTTCTCCTTCACCCAAATCCAAATAGCAGATGTTCTGAAAGAGTTGCAAAATCTGGCCCCATACAAATCAGCTGGGCTAGACAATCTGGACCCTCTCTTTCTTAAACTATCCGCCGCCATTGTTGCAACCCCTATTACCAGCCTGTTCAACCTCTCTCGTAACGTCCGAGATCCCTAAAGATTGGAAAGCTACCGTGGTCATCCCCCTCTTCAAAGGGAGTGACACTCTAGACCCAAACTGCTATAGACCTACAGTGGGGCAAAAAAGTATTTAGTCAGCCACCAATTGTGCAAGTTCTCCCACTTAAAAAGATGAGAGAGGTCTGTAATTTTCATCATAGGTACACTTCAACTATGACAGACAAAATGAGAAAAAAATTATTTGCAAATTATGGTGGAAAATAAGTATTTGGTCAATAACAAAAGTTTATCTCAATACTTTGTTATATACCCTTTGTTGGCAATGACAGAGGTCAAATGTTTTCTGTGAGTCTTCACAAGGTTTTCACACACTGTTGCTGGTATTTTGGCCCATTCATCCATGCAGATCTCCTCTAGAGCAGTGATGTTTTGCGGCTGTTGCTGGGCAACACAGACTTTCAACTCCCTCCAAAGATTTTATATGGGGTTGAGATCTGGAGACTGGCTAGGCCACTCCAGGACCTTGAAATGCTTCTTACGAAGCCACTCCTTCGTTGCCCGGGTGGTGTGTTTGGGATCATTGTGATGCTGAAAGACCCAGCCATGTTTCATCTTCAATGCCCTTGCTGATGGAAGGAGGTTTTCTCTCAAAATCTCACGATACATGGCCCCATTCATTCTTTCCTTTACACGGATCAGTCGTCCTGGTCCCTTTGCAGAAAAACAGCCCCAAAGCATGATGTTTCCACCCCCATGCTTCACAGTAGGTATGGTGTTCTTTGGATGCAACTCAGCATTCTTTGTCCTCCAAACACGACGAGTTGAGTTTTTACCAAAAAGTTATATTTTGGTTTCATCTAACCATATGACATTCTCCCAATCTTCTTCTGGATCATCCAAATGCTCTCTAGCAAACTTCAAACGGGCCTGGACATGTACTGGCTTAAGCAGGGGGACACATCTGGCATTGCAGGATTTGAGTCCCTGGTGGCATGGTGTGTTACTGATGGTAGGCTTTGTTACTTTGGTCCCAGCTCTCTGCAGGTCATTCACTAGGTCCCCCCTTGTGGTTCTGGGATTTTTGCTCACGGTTCTTGTGATCATTTTGACCCCACGGGGTGAGATCTTGCGTGGAGCCCCAGATCGAGGGAGATTATCAGTGGTCTTGTATGTCTTCCATTTCCTAATAATTGCTCCCACAGTTGATTTCTTCAAACCAAGCTGCTTACCTATTGCAGATTCAGTTTTCCCAGCCTGGTGCAGGTCTACAATTTTGTTTCTGGTGTCCTTTGACAACTCTTTGGTATTGGCCATAGTGGAGTTTGGAGTGTGACTGTTTGAGGTTGTGGACAGGTGTCTTTTATACTGATAACAAGTTCAAACAGGTGCCATTACTACAGGTAACGAGTGGAGGACAGAGGAGCCTCTTTAAAAAGAAGTTACAGGTCTGTGAGAGCCAGAAATCTTGCTTGTTTGTAGGTGACCAAATACTTATTTTCCACCATAATTTGCAAATAAATTCATTAAAAAATCCTACAGTGTGATTTTCTGGATTTTTTTTCTTCTCATTTTGTCTGTCATAGTTGAAGTGTACCTATGATGCAAATTACAGGCCTCTCTCGTCTTTTTAAGTGGGAGAACTTGCACAATTGGTGGCTGACTAAATACTTTTTTGCCCCACTGTATATCTATCCTGCCCTGCCTCTCTAAGGTATTCGAAAGCCAAGTTAATAAACAGATCACTGACAATTTCGAATCCCACCCTACCTTCTCCGTTGTGCAATCCGGTTTCCGAGCCGGTCACGGGTGCACCTCAGCCACGCTCAAGGTACTAAATGATATCATAACCGCCATTGATAAAAGACAGTTCTGTGCAGCCGTCTTCATCGACCTGGCCAAGGCTTTCGACTCTGTCAATCGCTGTATTCTTATCGGCAGACTCAATAGCCTTGGTTTCTCTAATGACTGCCTCGCCTGGTTCACCAACTACTTTGCAGACAGAGTTCAGTGTGTTAAATCGGAGGGCCTGTTGTCCGGACCTCTGGCAGTCTCTATGGGGGTACCACAGGGTTAAATTCTCAGGCTGACTCTTTTCTCTGTATATATCAATGATGCCGCTCTTGCTGCAGGTGATTCCCTGATCCAACTCCACGCAGACGACACCATTCTGTAAACTTCTGGCCCTTCCTTGGACGCTGTGCTAACTAACCTCCAAACGAGCTTCAATGCCATACAACACTCCTTCCGTGGCCTCCAACTGCTCTTAAACCCTAGTAAAACCAAATGCATCCTTTTCAACCGTTCGCTGCCAGTACCCGCCCGTCCGACTAGCATCACCACCCTGGACGGTTCTGACCTAGAATATGTGGACAACTATAAATACCTAGGTGTCTGGCTAGACTGTAAACTCTCCTTCCAGACTCATGTTAAACATCTCCAATCCAAAATCAAATCTAGAATCGGCTTCCTATTTCGCAACAAAGCCTCCTTCACTCACCGCCAGACTTACCCTAGTAAAACTGACTATCCTACCGATCCTCGACTTCGGCGATGTCATCTACAAAATAGCTTCCAATACTCTACTCAGCAAACTGGATGCAGTCTATCACAGTGCCATCTGTTTTGTTACCAAATCACCTTATACCACCCACCACTGGACCTGTATGCTCTAGTCAGCTGGCCCTCGCTACATATTCGTCGCCAGACCCACTGGCTCCAGGTCATCTATAAGTCTATGCTAGGTAAAGCTCCGCCTTATCTCAGCTCACTGGTCACGATAACAACACCCACCCGTAGCACACGTTCCAGCAGGTATATCTCACTGATCATCCCCAAAGCCAACACCTATTTGGCCGCCTTTCCTTCCAGTTCTTTGCTGCCAGTGACTGGAACGAATTGCAAAAATCGCTGAAGCTGGAGACTTATATTTCCCTCACCAACTTTAAACATCAGCTATCTGAGCAGCTAACCGATCGCTGCAGCTGTACATAGTCCATCTGTAAATAGCCCACCCAATCTACCTACCTCATCCCCATACTGTTTTTATTTACTTTTCTGCTCTTTTGCACACCAGTATCTCTACTTGCACATCATCATTCACTCCAGTGTTAATCTGCTAAATAGTAATTATTCACTACTATGGCCTATTTATTGCCTACCTCCTCATGCCTTTTGCACACACTATATACAGTATAGACTTTCTTTTTTCTACTGTGTCATTGACTTGTTTATTGTGTTATTGGCTTGTTTATTGTTTATTCCATGTTATTCCATGTGTAACTCTGTGTTGTTGTCTGTGTCACACTGCTTTGCTTTATCTTGGCCAGGTCGCAGTTGTAAATGAGAACTTGTTCTCAACTGGCCTACCTGGTTAAATAAAGGTGAAATAAAATAAAAGGAGGTGTTGGCTTTGGGGATGACCAGATACCTGCTGGAGCGCGAGCTACGGGTGGGTGTTGTATGGTAACCAGTCAGCTGAGATACCTGCTGGAGCGCGTGCTACGGGTGGGTGTTGTATGGTAACCAGTCAGCTGAGATACCTGCTGGAGCGAGTGCTACGGGTGGGTGTTGTATGGTAACCAGTGAGCTGAGATACCTGCTGGAGCGCGTGCTACGGGTGGGTGTTGTATGGTAACCAGTCAGCTGAGATACCTGCTGGAGCGCGAGCTACGGGTGGGTGTTGTATGGTAACCAGTCAGCTGAGATACCTGCTGGAGCGCGTGCTACGGGTGGGTGTTGTATGGTAACCAGTGAGCTGAGATACCTGCTGGAGCGCGTGCTACGGGTGGGTGTTGTATGGTAACCAGTGAGCTGAGATACCTGCTGGAGCGCGTGCTACGGGTGGGTGTTGTATGGTAACCAGTGAGCTGAGATACCTGCTGGAGCGCGTGCTACGGGTGGGTGTTGTATGGTAACCAGTGAGCTGAGATACCTGCTGGAGCGCGTGCTACGGGTGGGTGTTGTATGGTAACCAGTGAGCTGAGATACCTGCTGGAGCGCGTGCTACGGGTGGGTGTTGTATGGTAACCAGTGAGCTGAGATAAGGCAGAGCTTTACCTTTACCGACAGTGACGCAACATTTTTAAATGTGTCTCTATACTCCAGGATTTTGGATTTGAGATCAAATGTTTCATATGAAGTGACTTTTATTTGAGGGTATTTTGTCATGCAGATCTGATTTCCCTTTTAGAAATGAAAGCACTTTATATATCTAGTGCCCCCATTTGAAGATGACAATTTTTTGTACATATTTCACTTATAGTGTACCAAAGTAGTCAAAAGTTTAGTATTTGGTTCCATATTCATCAATTCATCATTCAGTTCGCTAAGCGCTAGGCACAATGACTACATCAAGCTTGTGACTCAACAAACTCATTGGATGCATTTGCATTTTGTTTTGGTTGGGTTTTAGTTTTGTTTTGCCCAATAGGAACTGAATGATGACTATAGTAATTGTCTTTCTAAGTGAGTAATAAGATATCTCAGAACACTTCTAAACCGATCCTGATAATTCCACAATTAAGAAAAATCATGAATGAATCATGAATAACAATGAATGTTACAAAGGCTACAAGAAAGCACGCTAACCTTTTTGGAAGGGGTATGAAATCACTCTGCAACTTTCTCACTCATCATAAATCACAATTCATGAATGGTTATTCATAATCACGGTAGCATCCACATTCATGTAGAAGTGTTCACAAATATTCTTACTTACAATACAACTGATTCCAAAATGGCACGACACATTATTCACCATTCACTTCCTATTGGACAAAACATAATCCAAATCAACCTGAACAAGCTGCAAATGCATCCAACAAGTTTTGAGTCACACCTTTGTGTAGTCATTGTGCGCTAGGAATATGGGACCAAATACTGTCCGATAGGAAGTGAATGGTGAATAATGTGTCACCTGCATTGCTTGCTGTTTGGGGTTTTAGGCTGTGTTTCTGTACAGCACTTTGAGATATCAGCTGATGTACGAAGGGCTATATAAATACATTTGATTTGATTTGATACTAAACTTTTGTCTACTTTAATACACTATAAGTGAAATGTGTCCAAATACTTGTGACATCTTCAAATGGGGGGACTAGATATATAAAGTGTTTTTTTCTAAATGGTAAAACTATTTGATCTCAAATCCTAAATGTTGGAGGAAAGAGACAAATTAAACATTTTTTTTTTGCATCACTGTACAAATACTGTACATAAGTAAGGAAGTGTTGGTGTCTGTTTCAAACAGCTATGCTGGGTAGACTTGTTGACTTAGGGTTTGTTGGCATCTAAAGCCAGTTTTTGAGAGTTACCTTGGCTATTGAGAGAGGATGAATTACAGGATATCCAGTACTTAATGAAAGGCCCAACCAGCAGCTGGAGAATTAAGTGTTCAGCCAGTCCTCCAAGCTCCAACGCTTTATGATTACACTGCTCTGCTCAACACTGAGGATTTAGCTGAGCATGAGATAAAAATGAAGTACACACTCCATTACAGAATAGGGGCTTTTCCTCAGACAGATCTGCAGGTGAATCCCTCACACCTAACATGACTTTTAACTGAGCCAAAAAACCCTCTTAGGACATTCACTGCATATACTGTACAGCGTTATGTACCAAAAATACAATACTTAGGGGGTGGTTTAATGCACCTAAGTAAAAATACTTTATTAAAGTACTACGTAAGTCGTTTTTTGGGTATCTTTATGTTACTATTTTATTTTTGACTATTTAGTGCACTACATTCCTAAAGAAAATAATGTACTTTTTACTCCATACATTTTCCCCAAAATGCTCATTACATTTTGAATGCTTGGCAGGACAGTAAAATGGTCCAATTCACACATTTACCAAGAGAACATCCCTGGTCATGCTTACTGCCACAAATGCTTGATTTGTAAATGATGTCCGAATGTGACCCTCACTATCCGTAAATGTTAAAAAATTAATTGTGCCATCGGGTTTTCTTAAAATAAGGAATGTGAAATGAGGTATATTATTACTTTTTATACTTAAATATATTTTAATAATTACATTCACTTTAGATAATGAAATACACTGCTCAAAAAAATAAAGGGAACACTTAAACAACACAATGTAACTCCAAGTCAATCACACTTCTGTGTAATCAAACTGTCCACTTAGGAAGCAACACTGATTGACAATAAATTTCACATGCTGTTGTGAAAATGGAATAGACAACAGGTGGAAATTATAGGCAATTAGCAAGACACCCCCAATAAAGGAGTGGTTCTGCAGGTGGGGACCACAGACCCCTTCTCAGTTCCTATGCTTCCTGGCTGATGTTTTGGTCACTTTTGAATGCTGGCGGTGCTTTCACTCTAGTGGTAGCATGAGACGAGCATGAGAGTCTACAACCCACACAAGTGGCTCAGGGAGTGCAGCTCATCCAGGATGGAACATCAATGCGAGCTGTGGCAAGAAGGTTTGCTGTGTCTGTCAGTGTAGTGTCCAGAGCATGGAGGCGCAACCAGGAGACAGGCCAGTACATCAGGAGACGTGGAGGAGGCCGTAGGAGGGCAACAACCCAGCAGCAGGACCGCTACCTCCGCCTTTGGGCAAGGAGTAGCAGGAGGAGCACTGCCAGAGCACTGCAAAATGACCTCCAGCAGGCCACAAATGTGCATGTGTCTGCTCAAACGGTCAGAAACAGACTCCATGAGGGTGGTATGAGGGCCCGACGTCCACAGGTGGGGGTTGTGCTTACAGCCCAACACCGTGCAGGACGTTTTTCATTTGCCAGAGAACACCAAGATTGGCAAATTCGCCACTGGCGCCCTGTGCTCTTCACAGGTGAAAGCAGGTTCACACTGAGCACATGTGACAGACGTGACAGTCTGGAGACGCCGTGGAGAACGTTCTGCTGCCTGCAACATCCTCCAGCATGACCGGTTTGGCGGAGGGTCAGTTATGGTGTGGGGTGGCATTTCTTTGGGGGGCCGCACAGCCCTCCATGTGCTCGCCAGAGGTAGCCTGACTGCCATTAGGTACCGAGATGAGATCCTCAGACCCCTTGTGAGACCATATGCTGGTGCGGTTGGCCCTGGGTTCCTCCTAATGCAAGACAATGCTAGACCTCATGTGGCTGGAGTGTGTCAGCAGTTCCTGCAAGAGGAAGGCATTGCTGCTATGGACTGGCCCGCACGTTCCCCAGACCTGAATCCAATTGAGCACATCTGGGACATCATGTCTCGCTCCATCCATCCATCCATCCATCCATCCACCAACGCCACGTTACACCACAGACTGTCCAGGAGTTGGCGGATGCTTTAGTCCAGGTCTGGGAGGAGATCCCTCAGGAGACCATCCGCCACCTCATCAGGAGCATGCCCAGGTGTTGTAGGGAGGTCATACAGGCACGCGGAGGCCACACACACTACTGAGCCTCATTTTGACTTGTTTTAAGGACATGACATCAAAGTTGGATCAGCCTGTAGTGTGGTTTTCCACTTTAATTTTGAGTGTGACTCCAAATCCAGACCTCCATGGGTTGATAAATTTGATTTCCATTGATAATTTTTTTGTGATTTTGTTGTCAGCACATTCAACTATGTAATGAAAAAAGTATTTAATAAGAATATTTCATTCATTCAGATCTAGGATTTTTTTTTAGTATTCCCTTTATTTGTTTGAGCAGTGTATATTTTAGCAATTACATTCACTTTAGATAATTAGATATATTTTAGCAATTACATTCACTTTAGATCCTTAAGTATATTCAAAACCAAATACTTTTAGACTAGTATTTTTGTATTTTATCGGGTGACTTTCACTTTTACTTGAGTCATTCTCTGTTAAAGGTTCTTTACTTTTACTCAAGTATGCCAATTGGGTACTTTTTCCACCACTGGTCCTAAGAACCCTACCAAATCATTCAGCTACAGTGGGATTGTGCAGTCAACCTACTTTACCTGACCCTATCAAATGCAGCTATAATATACCTATTATATATACCCTGTTCCTCTGGATAATGTAAATATGTGCTAAATAAGAAATACATTACCACCAAGCAATCCTGTTGCCAATAAATCCTTAGATAATATAACATATTCACTTTCCACTAAGTTTCTTTAGCATGGATTAGTGATATTGATAGATACATTATTCACTAGGCAATTTGTCGAGGCTCAGCTATCGAATAGTCCTCTGTGAGTTCCTCCTTGACATGAGACAGAGAATGACAGACAGCTAACACTCAATAACACAGGCGTCTAACCTGCCTCTGCTCTGTGCCGTGCCGCATCTCCTCTGTGACAATATGAGCTATGTCACATTCTTCACAGGTTCTGCTTTGAATCTCACTTTTCATTCAGCCACTGGGGATTTCAGAGAAAGGCCCAATGTTTTGGAGGTACTAAACATTCTGTCTCCAACGTGTGTTAGAACTTCTCTCCCTGCATTATTGAACCATGTTATTGACCTGCATGCCTGTCAGCTTCTGTGCTGGATAGTGCAGTGGCATGAAGGAGCTGCCTTACGGAAAGATCATACACACGGGTGGGAAGACACACTGCGCACACAAATGAACACGCACATGCACTTTGGTAGCTTTGGGTGAATATAACCACTGCACAAGCTCCTTTGTATTAGAGATCATTCACAAGGCTCTGACATCACTTTCTAATATTACATCCTCTATTTCAAGCTGTCTTTAGCACAGGCCCTCCCATTACTGATGCAGTGTCAGGGTAGATCACCACAAGCTAGTAACTGTCAATCAACGTGGTTGCCTGGCACAACCCTCCCTCTCTTGGGTGGCATGTGAGCTACTGTAAGCAGACCCTCCCCATCGTTCCACTGGCAGTCCCTCATGCAGGCAGGCAGGCACAGTCCTCCACAGCAGAGTGGGCCACTGGGACGCCAAACTCATATTTACTCATGCATAGAGACTGGCTCTTAATTTACCCCCTCGAGGAGTGAGGAAGCATCCCTCGTGAACGCCCCAACAAAACACCCGTCAAATTGTTGATACGCTCTGAGCAGCCATCCCTTATCCCCTCCTATTCTCCTCTGTCATTTATCATGGTTCTGCTTCACAAGGATGTTGTGATGACAGAGGGTAAAAGAGAGAGAACAGGAAAATATGATGCAGCTGATTGACAATCAACAGCAACAATACAGAAATGAATAGTGTCAATCAGCAGGAGTAGATTCGAATGCTGCAGTGTCTGTTCGGGGTGCTACACAGTGTTTGGGAGGCCCGTGGTTGGTTGGAGCAGAGAGCTATGTGTGGGTGTAGTGAAAGAAAGGACAGGTCTCTGCTCTGGGCCTGACCTTTACCTGTGGGGAGCCAGACAGAACAGACAGACGGCCTCGTTAGCACCAAGCACTGATAACATCCTGGGATTGAACGGCTGAAGGCATGACAGCCAGACAAAACGTCTGGCCGTCTGGAGATATAAACAAACATAAACAAACGTTGGCTTCATTCCCCCACACCTGGCCTGTTGAATATCTAGCTTCAGTCACGCTGCAGGGCACACGGAGCCATCTGAAAGGATAAAGGATTGCCACTCAGATGTCTTCTCCTTTTTGTCTCCTTAAATGTTGTTCCCTTTCTACGGGAATGCCTTTGTTTGGGTGAACCATTCATCAATGGTTTTTGGGAAACCAAGCAGTAAATATCTGGCAGCATTTGCATATGGCAGATGAGACAGATGATGGAGATGAGAGGTAATGATAGTAGAATAGAATAGCAATGATCAGACAGAGGAGATGAATCGCCCAGGTTTAGCTCTGATGAGCGTGACCTGTCTGCTTGATGACAAAGAGATGTGTGATTTCCGGTGCACAGCCCTTTCTGTCAACTTCAACAACAGACTTCGTTATGAAAACACAAACACAAAACGGCATCAATGCCATTTGCTATGCTTTAATGTTGCAACATCCTTTTAAAAGTTCACTCCTACAGTTAAACCCATAACTTCCTCATTTCTAAACTTCATAAACCCTCCTGGCAGGTTTGGTGCACTTCTCTAACAGGTTGAAGTAGAGATTTTTTTTAAATCATTCATCCAGAATTGTAATTCCTCTCCCCTTTAGACCAATGATTCATAAGTGAGCCAGTATTAGGATTCATGAGGTATGGCAGTCCTACACCTCCACAGTTCTCCACACTGCTAATCTCCCTCACCTCTGCTCTTGTGATGTGTGTCTCCATATTTAATTTCAACCATAAATCTTCTCCTCTCCCCTCCACGCACCCCCACAGTCCTGCGCTGGGCTGCGGAGCGTGTGATTGGAGGAGAAGCTGGGGGAGGGGAAGGACTGTGAGCCCAGTGGGGGCTATAGTGGAGGAGAGATGGGAGAGAGGCGTTGGGGCATACATAGAGACTACAGTGAAGCATTATTCAACACTGACTCCACCTGCTTATTATGTCAATATCACCACAGGAATTGGTGCATTGGGCCAACTGTAAGAAATCATACCAGCCCCATTTTACTAACTTATTTTCCACAATACAAATGATACATAGTTTTAACATGGATGATTTATGTTTTCTATTGAGTGGCCACAAAGCTCCCACATGCTGTGAATAGAAAACACTATAAGCCCAGAGATCATTAGTTATTCCCAGAGACCCCACCCTATACAGAATCCCACGTTCACACAACCATGAAACATCATCAGTGTAATTGGAGCACAACCAATTAGTCAATGAGATCAATTACAAATTACTCCATTTGCCATTGATTCTGCATTGTGATGGGCTGACTTTTTCCCCTTGTTCAATAGCCCAACATACTATTCATCTCACCCAACACATACTCACAGAGACAATTAAATCTCTGGCAGGCAGCAATCGATGCTTAAAACTGTGTAAAAACATTATTGACCCAACACTTCAGAAAGTCTGAAGTATTGAGCTGCCAATCTAGTGGAAAGAGGCCCTAGAGCATATGTAGGCTATTTTTAAGGTTTTTGGGCAATGTATGAAAGATATCAAAATAAACATTTTAAATGACTGAATTCACTAATACTCCACCTTAAAGGAGAGGGTAGGAGTACATAATGAGTCTTCTTGGGACTGTTTGTTCTTGTGTGGCGAGTGAAGCTATGCAGTGTGTGTATGTGTGTGTGTGTGTGTGTGTGTGTGTGTGTGTGTGTGTGTGTGTGTGTGTGTGTGTGTGTGTGTGTGTGTGTGTGTGTGTGTGTGTGTGTGTGTGTGTGTGTGTGGACATGTGTGGACATGTGTGGACATGTGTGGACATGTGTGGACATGTGTGGGGATGAGGGAGCATCGCAGGGCTGAGGGAGCATCGCAGGGCTGAGGGAATATAGGGCTGAGGGAACATAGGGCTGAGGGAACATAGGGCTGAGGGAACATAGGGATCTCTTGCCATGCATAGACATCACCCATCAACATAGGTCACATGGAATGCTCACAAAGACTGCATTTGCACAGAAATAAACATGCACCAAAGCACACTGACTGACGCCCCCGTGCACATGTGTGGATGACACCAGCCTCCCTCTACTCTCAACATCTGCTGGACCAGCTGGCTGCACAGGCCCTGTGTGTCCCCACATCCGCTACAGGGATTAGTGTGTTCACACACTGCCCCAGTCCCCTCCAGCGGGGTCCCCCTCTCCTCCCACCGTTCAAGTTTGGGTTGGGCCACATACTGGAGCTCAGCTGCACCATGTCCCGACTGTGTTCAAAACAACAAGACAGTAGAAAAGCACGTGAGCAGAGAGATCATGTTCACTAATGCCATTGCGATAGCAAATAGACCTCCACCTCCCTGAGGTAGACAGTTGACTAATCAAGATAGATTTATTGATTAAGTGTGAGAGAGACAGTGATCTGGCATTTGCCTCTGACACACCATATAGAGAGCCAACATCTATGGTGAGGATAATGCATGACATACATAGGAACTGAGCCCTGTAAAACATACACTGTTCTTCCTTTAGTGGGTCTCAAGCAAAAATCTATCCATTTGTAAAATAGTCTTTCAGGATCAGGTACGTCCAGACAGTCTGGACTGACAAAGGAGGAGAGAAGCAAGATAAGGCTCATGATTGCCCTCTTCTGGTGTCTGATGAATGTGTGTGGGTGCAAGTGTGACTGTGTGTGGCTGTGTGTGACTGTGTTGACTGTGTGTGGCTGTGTGTGACTGTGTGTGCAGTTATGTGCTTAGAATGAGTACAATTGAGAGGGGTTTACACATGAACAACATGGTCAAATAGATTACCATGACACTCCACGTTCAGGCTTTTAAGCTTGGTCGATGAGCTCAGGTCATTTAGTCATAAGGGGGACGACCAATGCCACTCCCAGAGCCTGCTCATACTCAAGCTCATTCAAGTGGAACTCTCAGCATCCATTTTGACAAGACTTTCAATACCGAAAAGCTGTTGCTTCTCAAATAACATGGAACTAGAGCCCACTACGGTATTTAAACCATAAACTATTTTTAATATTTTCTAATCTGTCATGTTTTTCTCCCGAGAGTATCATTTCACAGACTCAACTGGGGATGGTAGTATTCATAAATAGCTACTAACCCTCGCCAACCCTGAGGAGTAGCCTACCCACGCAACACCCTGGGGAGTATACGTTCACAGTAGAGAGTCATATCTCCTTAGTTTAGCATCCACTCACATTGGATTTGAAGTTACAGAATCTGGCTGCCATGAAAATGATTGGATAGGTATGAAGTATCTACATGAATGAGTAGATGGGCACGTTACTAAGGGAATGAGAGGACTTGGGCTTACTTGACATACTGTATTCCTTTCAGCTTCTAGTGGATCAAAGGGCCTCAACGATCTCCAGCTAAATCTGTGCTGGGCGGTTTTCTTGACTTCATTCCAGGTGGTTCCTGCCTTCTCCATCTTCTTGTTTGTCCTTGTCGATGTCTTCTGGGAATGAGAGGAGATCATGTTAAAATTACAGGGCAACGTAACATTGTTCGAAACTAAAATAGTTAAGCATGTAAAGGAGTGTTTCCTTTCATGAGAGTTTAAAGACGTCTTTGGTATTGCTACATGTAGAACTCGGATCACACAGACCAAATCGTCTCTTGTCCATAAGGACCTAAAATGTTGAATATTTTATGCCAGCAAAAACGGAAATGAATTAGCTCTCTTATAAACTGAGGAACTGGCAACATATGGATGGCATTGAGTGCTGAAAGGGTTAAAGGTGAGGGCACAGGTAAACTCCAAAACACCCAATTCTACAGTATTTGAACAGAACCATCACTCATGTGGATAGATTGGTCCTGAATCAGAAGGGCTGATGATGCTGTGCAGGGGAGATATGGGGCACCTACAATACTCTAACAGGCAAAGCTATATAATTCATCAGTTATCATACATTTTTATTTTTTCTCTCCATCTCTCCACCTCTATAGCGTGCAGTTGCCCGCATGGGACTCCAGTCTGTGTGTCTGTGTCTGTTTGTGTGTGTGGCAGAAAGCTCTAATTGCCAGCAGCTACAAGGTGATTAATGAAGCCCCATTGAATCTTTAATCATCACAGAAGAGATCATTTAAGTCTAATGAGTCTATGAGCATAAAAATCTGAACCACAGGTAATACAAGGAGAGTATGACTGCATAGTAGAGGGTCAAAATGTTACACGTCTTTGATATTCCATAGTGATTTGAATTACTGCCTTACAATTTCACCTCAACACAGTATCTTAGGAAACATGATTCCTTAGTATATATGCGTTCATTTGGTGACAATGGCAACAGAAATGGAACTTGTTCCTTATCCAGGTGTGAACAAAACGTCCGTATCTGATCCAGTTGAGAAATGATTCAGTATTATGAAGGTTGCACTTCTGTGTGGACTACAGACTCGTTCTGTGTTCATGTGTACTCGATTTCTCCTCTTGGCTGTATGATGGGCCTCTGTTCCCCCTGGCTCTCATAGGCAGGCAGCATCCCCCAGTTTTGACAATAAATCATCATTAGCTGATTCTCAACGTTTTATTAAACTCACACATTTATAAGCAATTAGAGGCGTCCTCCAGGAGTGACTGCTTCACAGCAGAGAGCTGGGGGCCATATCTCACTGCTGCCAGAACCACACATACGCAGGCAGGCCACACAACAACAAAAGAACAAACAACATTTACAGTACACACACACACACACTACATTACATACACTAGTATATCGTCCATTACTCCAAGGCTTCAAATCTACAGAGAAAACACAAGGCAGAAATAACTTAGAGAAAATAAGCGGGAGCTGGGTAAAACTGAGATATGATGGAGATTGGAGGTAAAGTTAGCCATTTCTCTGGTGTTATGGAACACCTTGGACATGTCATCTCGTCATTCCCAGTGATTACTGCCCATGGAAGGCCTAGCAGGCCAGCAGACACCCTCTGAAGCCAGTGATCTGTGCCGGCTAGGTCCTGCTTCACCTGCCCCTTTCCCCATCTCTCTCACGTCACCATTAACCCCAGGACAAAAAGAACCAGTCACACACCAGCTCCATCATTCCCACAGCCATGGCAGGGCTCACCAGTGTAATCAACGGCTTTTGAAAGTTTTCAGATTTTTTTTTATCTAACCTTTATTTAAGGTATCTGCTGGACGAATGAGGACAGGTTAGAAAATGGAGGAGGAAATATATTGTCTTGGAACAAAGAGCTTGTCAAGGGACAATCTTTAGTTGAAAAAATAACAAAGTGTACTCCCTGCCACTGTTTCGGGATGGGGATGAAGAAATGTAACCACTCTTTCATTTATAGACAGAGCTATGGATGCAAGGGTTGACCATCCATGATTATAGTTTTAACCATGTTTTGAGGCTATCCAGTGTTTGTTTACATCACATTGTTCCCAAACACTGGAGTAAAACACGCTTATATTTTAAGTTCTGATAGCGTACAACAGTTAAACTAAGCTCATGGGGTATTTATAAGATATATTCTTCAAGAATGAAATGGGTACATATTATACATTTAGTCCAAAAAAGAATGTAGCAACTGCAGATTGCCCCTTTAAGCAACAGACAGATGCTTTGTATAAAGATATTAGAAGTATCTGGCAACTCTCATCCTCTTAATGGCTGAGGTGAAATGGGGAAATGATTATTCATGCATTCTGTCACCGTGGTGATTCTGGCAGCCTGGGTGAATGAATGACTACATGGGCTTTGAGGCAAGTGGCAGCTAAAGTGAAAATAAAAGCGCAAAGAAGCGCCAATTTGTGTCTCGTCATTAATTTAGAGATGTAGTAAGGCAGTGTTTTCATTGTGCTGACAGTCAGTCTCTGTGAGAGCACATCCTATTTAAAGGATTACCAAGCCTTACTTGGATGCTTCCCTGCTGTGCTCTGACAGAAACTAACATCAGCATGTGCATTTCCTGTTTAGAAACCCCCCTAGATGAATAATATCAGCATGAGCACTGTTCAACAGCGGCATAAACCGCTTGCATTTCCTTTTAGGTGCATTTGGAGATGAATAGAAGAAAAAACATATTTTGAAAATGTGAATTGTGGAATAGTGAATTTGAAAAATAGGTAGCATAATGAGTATTTTATTGGACTGGAAGATACTTGAAAGGGTCAGAGAGCATCCCATTCCCTGAACCAATATATTTAATTAACTCATTTGCATAATTAACATTTCAAGCTAATCCACACAATTAAATTAGCATACATGAATGACATTCATTTGGTGAATATCAATCTAGCCTCGCTTGATAACATATTTCACGCATGCCTATTATAAGCCCTCGTGGAATAATTACAAGACAATCCAACTGTTTTAATTGCATGTAATTTTACCTCTGAGTAACATTTCTAAAACGTCTAATGACTCATTTGTGCTGACATGTGGTGCAGTTTGAATAGAGAGGCAGTACTTTGTGAATGTGGGTCCTGACTATCGTCCTTTTCATTCAGAAGAGGAGTCTTTATTATCACTGGGGGCAATTCATTTTGCAGCACTTAGTAAAAACACATTGGACCCATGGCAATAAATATACACAAAAACTATATATACAGCAATATGTACACAGGTAGTAGACCCTTAAACCATGCATGAACAGTCAGTCAATACCTAACTAAACAGTACTACAGTACTAGAACATCAGAATGGTCAGTTATGTTCGTACCAATGATCCTGCTACTTAGTTTCACGATGTTACCAAGCCTGTTCTAACCAAACCAGCAGATCAAATCAAATCGTATTTGACACATGCGCCGAACACAACAGGTCTGGACCTTACAGTGAAATGTTGACTTACAAGCTCTTAACCAACAATGCAGTTTTACGAAAATGCATAAAAAAGTAAGGGATAAGAATAACAAATAAGTAAAGAGCAATTGGAGGGGGGGGGGGGGCAATGCAAATAGTCTAGGTAGCCATTTGATTAGCTGTTTAGGAGTCTTGTGGCTTGGGGGTAGAAGCTGTTTAGAAGTCTCTTGGACCTAGATTTGGAGCTCCGGTACCGCTTGCTGTGCGGTTGCAGAGAGAACAGTCTATGACTAGGCTGGCTGGAGTCTTTGACAATTGTTAGGGCCTACCTCTGACGCCGCCTGGTGTAGAGGTCCTGGATGGCAGGAAGCTTGGCCCCGGTGGTGTACTGGGCCGTAAGCACTACCCTCTGTATTGCCTTGCGGTCGTTGGCCGAGCAGTTGCCATACCAGGCAGTGATGCAACCCGTCAGGATGCTCTCAATGGTGAAGCTGTTGAGGATCTGAGGACCTATGCCTGTACACTAACCTATAGGGAGGAAAACATCTGTACACTTTACAAACACCACATCACCTTGGAGACACAAAGCTATCCTCCAAAAGACTTCTCCCACTGGGAACAAACTAGTTAAATCAACGTTGTTTCAATGTAATTTGTCAACGTATTGTGACTTGGAATCTTCGTGGAAAACACATTGGAGCTATCCAAGCAGCAGAAACGTCTCCTTCAAATGTTGAAATTTGGTTGCGTTGACAACCAAACAATTCAAGATCACATTTTTTGGATTCACGTCTCCATCTAAACCAAAAATCTAAGTAAAAAAAATTAAATAGGATTTAGCCAGTGGCTCAGCGATTAGAGCATTGAGACGGTAACAGAAAGGTTGCTGGTTTAAATACCCAAGCCGACAAGATGAAAATTCTGTCGATATGACCTTGAGCAAGGCACATAAACCTAATTTGTTACAGGGGTGCCGTACTGCTATGGCTGTCCCTGTAGAACAACACACATTTCACTGCATCTATATGGTGTATGTGACGATCATTTGTGTTTATTTTTATCCAAGCAGTAGATACATCTCCTTTAAATGTTGATATTTGGTTGGGTTGTCAACCAAACCTAATTCATTATTACTTTTGTAAGACAGTAAATGGCCATATTCATTATCTCCAGCACCAAACCAGTCTATGATCTGTGGTAAATAATGCTTTTCTGTGACATCACAGGGTAGGATTAAAAGTATAGTGTTCAGCTGACCACATGGGACTCCAGCCTCTGCCTGTCTGTGTGGCAGAAAGCTCTAATTGCCAGCAGCTAAAATGTGATTAATGAAGCCCCATTGAATCTTTAATCGTCACAGAAGAGGTCATTTAAGTCTAATGAACATAAACATCTGAACCAGAGACAATACAAGGAGAGTGTGACTGCATAGTGGAGGGTCAAAAACAAACGTCTTTGATAGGCCATAGTGATTTGAATTACTGCCTTACAATTTCACCGCAACACAGTATTTTAGGGAACATTCATTCTGTGACAAAGGCAACAGAAATGGAACTTGTTCCTTATCCAGGTGTGAACAAAACATCCATATCTGATCCAGTTGAGAAATGATTCAGTGCTATGAAGGTTGCACCTCATGTGTACTCGATTTCTCCTCTTGGCTGTATGATGGGCTTTTGTTCCCCCTGGCTCTCATAGACAGGCAGCATCCTCCAGTTTTGACAATAAATCCTCATCAGCTGATATAAAATATACATATAAAAATCCGTGAGTGATGACGTATCGTGTACGTATTCATGATCTGAATAAAAATCTAAAGTTCAATGTGTTTCCATCGCGTTTTCAATTCCACCAATAGTTTTGTCAAAAAAACTGCTGCATAGGGCGGCGCACACTTGGCTCAGCGTACTCCAGGTTTGGCCGGGGTAGGCTGTCATTGTAAATAAGAATTTGTTCTTAACTGACTTGCCTAGTTAAAGGTTAAATAAAAAATGTAAAACAAAATGTGCCTACTCTGGTCTTGGCATATGAGCACTAGCCAACAGCTCACAGATACTGTGTGGGTACAGTGCAGGTAGGCTGTGTGGGTACAGTGGTGGTAGGCTGTGTGGGTAGAGAGGTGGTAGGCTGTGTGGGTACAGTGCAGGTAGGCTGTGTGGGTACAGTGCAGGTAGGCTGTGTGGGTACAGTGCAGATAGGCTGTGTGGGTACAGTGCAGGTAGGCTGTGTGGGTAGGCTAGTCTACATGATGAGATTATTATGGATTAGAGTGATAATGTTTTTATTTGTCAAACGTCGGTCAAGCATTGATGATCATGTCACCAGAATAAGACCCTCAATATTTATTGGAAAGGAGCATCAAGATCACCGTGCACTTTCACCACCCTGTGAAGTTTGTCATAACTTATTTCATCTGTAGCCTAATAAACTGCATGGTTTCCCCGGTCGTAGCTTGACTCCAGGCTTACTTCGATATAATGGCTGTTATATCAATATTTGCGCATTAAGGCATTTAGACCTTCATTTCCCGCATAATTCATTTTACAGAAACAAAAAAAAATCCCCCATAGAACGAACATATTATAAGTCCACGTTTTAAAAAATTAGACAAAAAATACACGCTTCAATCACAGCTTTTTTTTTACGGTATGCTTTACTTGCATAAAAATGTGGATGGAAACGTGGTTAGTGTTTGAAAATTAGTGTTTTTAAAATGTTTTTATGTATAACTTTTTATGTCATCGGGTAGAACTTAACATTATGTTTTATACAAAACATAGACATGCACCATTTTCACATATGTAGACACTGGTTTGGTGCTGAAGAGAATAATTATGAGGTTGAAAAGTGGCGGAGTTTCCGTTTAAAAACATCTTAAGGCTCATACCTTTTTTTTCCATTTTCGCCTAAAATAACATACCCAAATCTAACTGCCTGTAGCTCAGGACCTGAAGCAAGGATATGCATATTCTTGATACCATTTGAAAGGAAACACTTTAAAGTTTGTGGAAATGTGAAATTAATGTAGGAGAATATAACGCATTAGATCTGGTAAAAGATCACACAAACAAAAAAACATGCATTTTTATTTATTTTTGTTACATCATCTTTGAAATGCAAGAGAAAGGCCATACTTTCAGACAGGAGTCTAGGTGTGATTTGATTTTGGCCACCAGATGGCAGCAGTGTGTGTGCAAAGTTTCAGACTGATCCAGTGAAGAATTACATTACGGCACAATATTTTGGATCAAGTCTGCCAGGAGTTTTCACAAATGTGTCCCGAATTGGTCAAGTACATAACTAGAGAACATACAAAAATGATATGGAACTAAAAAATAAAAGTTTACACAATCCCAGGAATGTCATACATACACTAACTTTCACACATCTAGATGGCCGGGTCGTGCGGGGTGGGTGTGGAGCCAGAGACAGCAGTGGGGTCAAACTGTAGACCCCAGTTCCTACATTTTAACATAAAAATAGATTTTATCAAACAAAACTATGCTACATTTTATTTCTGGAACCCTCAGGATGACAAATCAGAGCAAGATTACTGAATGTAATTCCATTACTGACCTTCAGAAGTGAATGTATCAGACCAGTTGATGTGATTAAAGTTTGTTGTTGTGCACTTACCACAAACAATAGCATGGCATTTTTTCACTGTAATAGCTACTGTTAATTGTACACTGCAGTTAGATTAACACGAATTTAAGCTTTCTCCCCATATAAGACAGTCATGGCCAAAAGTTTTGAGAATGACAAAAATATAAATTTTCACAAAGTCTGCTGCCTCAGTTTGTATGATGGCAATTTGCATATATTCCAGAACTCCAGAATGTTATGAAGAGTGATCAGTCAATTAATTGCAAAGTCCCTCTTTTCCATGCGAATGAACTGAATCCCCAAAAAACATTTCCACTGCATTTCAGCCCTGCCACAAAAGGACCAGCTGACATGTCAGTAATTCTCTCGTTAACACAGGTGTGAGTGTTGATGGGACAAGGCTGGAGATCACTCTGTCATGCTGAATGAGTTAGAATAACAGACTGGAAGCTTCAAAAGGAGGGTGGTGCTTGGAATCGTTGCTCTTCCTCTGTCAATCATGGTTACCTGCAAGGAAGCAGGTGCCGTCATCATTGCTTTGCACAAAATGGGCTTCACGGGCAGGGATATTGCTTCCAGTAAGATTGCACCTAAATCAACCATTTATCGGATCATCTAGAACTTCAAGGAGAGCGGTTCAATTGTTGTGAGGCACAGTGAGACAAAGACTTTTGGAGCATGGCCTGGTGTCAAGAAGGGCAGCAAAGAAGCTTCTCTCCAGGAAAAACATCAGGGACAGACTGATATTCTGCAAAAGGTAGAGGGATTGGACTGCTGAGGACTGGGGTAAAGTCATTTTCTCTGACGAATCCCCTTTCCGATTGTTTGGGGCATCCGGAAAAAAGCTTGTCTGGAGAAGAGAAGGTGAGCGCTAGCATCAGTCCTGTGTCATGCCAACAGTAAAGAATCCTGAGACCATTCATGTGTGGGGTTGCTTCTCAGCCAAGGGAGTTGGCTCACTCACAATTTTGCCTAAGAACACAGCCATGAATAAAGAATGGTACCAACACATCCTCTGAGAGCAACTTCTCCCAACCATCCAGGAACAGTTTGGTGAATAACAATGCCTTTTCCAGCATGATGGAGCACCTTGCCATAAGGCAAACGTGATAACTAAGTGGCTCGGGAAACAAAACATCAATATTTTGGGTCAGAAAACTCCTCAGAACCTAATCCCATTGAGAACTTGTGGTCAAACCTCAAGAGGCAAACAAAACCCCACAAATGCTGACAAACTCCAAGCATTGATTATGCAAGAATGGGCTGCCATCAGTCAGGATGTGGCCCAGAAGTTAATTGACTCTTTGCATCAACATGTAATTGTCAATAAAAGCCTTTGACACTTATGAAATGCTTGTAATTATACTGCAGTATTCCATAGTAACATCTGACAAAAATATCTAAAGACACTGACGCAGCAAACTATGTGGAAATTAATATTTGTGTCATTGTCAAAACTTTTGGCCACGACTGTATGTTCCGGAAAGTTGGCTGTTGTGTACAACGTCATTCTACTCACATTAGTGCACGTTAGCAAAAACCGTCCCGGTTTAGGGACACCCATCCCCAAGAGGTTGATTAAGGCTATTTTACAAACGAATGTGAGAGTATTTATTCAACCTTAAAATGAGTAACACATCCATGGCCACATTATGAGGTTACTGATTCAATGCGTCTTCTTATGTAATCATAGAAAGTGTGTTCAGGGTCCCAGGTCTGTGGAGATCTTCACCATTGCTATAATCATCTGCACAGAATCTCAAACGGCATTGATCACTTGCGCCACGTACTTTAATGTGATATCAACTGCAATCCAGGTCATTTGGTTGTGCTATTAGATAAAGCACAGTGACAACACATTACGATTTTATATAAATAAACAATATATCTGACGTCGTATTCCCATTTGAACTTTGATGTGTTTTTAAATGGTTGAAAGCTCAGTGCTAAAACATTTAGGTGACAACTAAACCAAAAATCAGACATTGATTTTCCATTGGAATTTGGTTGTGCTTTTCGATGGTTGAAAGCATAGCGATAACACATTAAGGAATTCAACAGACTTTTGGCTCTCTTTTTGAGCGGGTGAAAATAGGTTGGAATCTCATTGATCAACGTATCTACCAAATTCTCCACGTTGAAATGACGTAGTGTGCCCAGTGGGCTCATTCATTGTTTAAACAAACCTCCAAATATAGGAGAAAATGATGGAAATAATGAATGATGTGATGAATTACATTAAATCATGATTAGCACCTTGTGAATACAGGCAGAGTATAAAAACAGCCTTTTTGTCTTCTTCATTTCAAACAGGGGAGCTGTAGGCCTATCAGCTGCATCTAAAGTAATACTCTATGATGACAAACAAAGCTCTGTGAGACAACAGCGTAGTTTGGACCAAGAAAGGAGGCGGCACACTGAAAATCAACAGAAGCACTGCTGGGGAACCCAACGTCTGTGACGATTAGAGAAACAGGATGAAAGCAAATACAGGGACGGGAGAATATGGAACTGGTAATCCACCGACTGTGTCAACTGGAACACAGTATATTTACATGTGAATATATTTACCCCTGGCTGGGTGTGTGTGTGTGTGTGTGTAACTCATTTAGGATATTAACAGCAGGCAAAGTGGAAAGGGGGAATAAAACATTGAAATAATTGTAGATGGTGTTGCCTTTGTTTTATTGACACAGCCTCATAAATATTCATGTTAGTAAAGTCTTCAATTCAGCTGTAAACTGAGCTAACCAAGGGCATGACAATTATTCTCAATACTGTTCAGTCTTTTGAACAGTGGCACTCACGTTGATGATAAAATAAATATATCCAAGTAACTCTTGGTGAACTGTGTGTGTGTATGCATTAACTCTGCAATAATTCGTTTTTAAACCATTCCTGGAGTGCATCGTGAATATGAGGTGATGTGTAAGTAGCTACTCACGGTGTTATTCAGCAAACACCACAATGGCCCACAAAACAATACAGTTCCACTTTTTATTTTGTCCTGTGACACAATATTAACATACATGTATATGTATACACTACCAGTCAAAGGTTTGGACACACCTACTCATTCAAGGATTTTTCTTTATTTTTACTATGTTCTACATTGTAGAGTAATAGAAGACATCAAAACTATGATAACACATATGGAATCATGTAGTAACCAAAAAAGTGTTAAAAAAATCAAGATATATTTTAAATTTGAGTTTCTTCAAATTGCCACCCTTTGAATTGATGACAGCTTTGGCACTCTCTCAATCAACTTCATGATTGGAATGCAATTCAATTTAACAAGGTGTGCCACACACCTCCACAAATTATTTCCGTCTTAATGTGTTTGTGCCAATCAGTTGTGTTGTGACAAGGTAGGGGTGGTATACAAAAGACAGCCCTGTTTTGGTAAAAGACCAAGTCCATATTATGACAAGACCAGCTAAAATAAGCAAAGAGAAACTACAGTCCATCATTACTTTAAGACATGAAGGTCAGTCAATCTGGAAAACTTCAAGAACTTTGAACATTTCAAGTGCAGTCACAAAAACCATCAAAGGCTATGACGAAACTGGCTCCCATGAAGACCGCCACAGGAAAGGAAGATCCAGAATTACATCTGCTGCAGAGGATATGTTTATTAGTTACCAGCCTCCAAAATTGCAGCCCAAATAAATGGGCTGCATTTTACAAAGTTCAAGTAACAGACATCTCAACATCAACCTTTCAGAGGAGACTACATGAATCAGGCCTTCATGGTTAAATTGCTGCAAAGAAACACTGACACTGTGATTTACTTAGAATTCAAGGCACACTTAACCAGCATGGCTACCGCAGCGATATGCCATCCCATCCGGCTTGCGCTTAGTGGGATTATCATTTGTTAGTCCCACTAAAAATGACCCAACACACACCTCCAGGCTGTGTAAGGGCTATTTTACCAAAGAGAGTGAGCTGCATCAGATGACCTGGCCTCCACAATCCCCTGATCTCAACCAAATTGAGATGGTTTGGGATGAGTTGGACCGCAGAGTGAAGGAAAAGCAGCCAACAAGTGCTCAGCACTTGTACCTTCAAGACTGTTGGAAAAGCATTCCAGGTGAAGCTGGTTGAGAAAATGCCAAGCGTGTGCAAACTATCAAGGAAAAGCATGGCTACTTCAAAAAAGCCTAAATATATTTTGATTAATTTAAGACTCTTTTGGTTACTACATGATTCCATGTGTTATTTCATAGTGTGTCTTCACTATTATTCTACAATGTAGAAAATAGTAAAAATAAAGAATGCTTGAATGAGTAGGTGTACAAACTTTTAATTGGTACTGCATATACATACACACACCTCATTTACATTCTTCAGATATGTAAATGACCACTTTTTTTTGCATTACAGTCACCAGTGGATATTAAAGAAAAAGGAAGCTAAAAAATACACATGGCTGACAAACAGGAGTGTGAACAAAAAGGTATCACTTCATTGTAATGTTTCCTTAAGGCTTAATAAATACCTCACATCGAAAGGTTAACAACACACTGAACACATCTGAAGAACAAAAAGGCAGACATAAAAGTTCACGTTTGTTAAAAACTGAACCTAGATATTTTCCATGGCCTATGACAGAGGACATGATCACAGCCCTATCATAGTAGTGTTGCGGTACATTTGGATCAAAGTCGGTTTCTTATATTCAACACATGTAAATCCTTCAATAATTTATCTTAAGTTAAAGAAAAGCATTTTTTACTCATTTTTATTGCAATGATTAATCCTTAATAAGACAAATATTTAACCTTGAACATCACCAAAGCAACCTAAATATCTTGAGCATTACAACAAGGAATCTACATTGACAATCCGATGGGGTTTTTGTTAGTAGGGCTAACGTATACCAGTACTCAGACTTCCCATCGTGGCCTATATTTGTCCTTACAGAGCTGAAAACACACTGAGGACCCTCTGTGCTCCCCTGTTCTGAGAAGCTAGGGTCAGTTCTTATATAACAGCCATGCAAAGTGCACCCACTGGTTAACATCTACACTGAATATATAAATAGGTTATAACTGATTTCTCAACAAAACAAAAGAAACGGGTGAGCAATAAGTGGATTAGGGACATGTGTAGTGACAGTCACTATTGAAATGGAAGGGAAAACATTTGACACGTGAAATGTACAGTCACATGTATAGCAACAACATGCACAAATTCTTGATAGTATTTTTGAGGCCTCAAAGTATGGTCCAATATTACAGTGTGAATTAAAAATAAATGATATACTAACAGCAGGAAGCTCTGTTTGTACAAGGCAACCAATGTCTGACATTTACAGTAAGTAGTGTAGAGTACTTAGTGTGTAGAGTAAGGAGTAAAAATTATAGGCGTGACGAAAATCGCACAAATTCAGTTAAAAAAAAAACCAATGTCATACTAAAAAAAAACTACATTGTACATACATGTATCTGTGTTTTTATTAATCAGTACTTAAGAGTGAGCGAGCAACTAAAGCCAGGCCAAAGCCTAACCTATGGCTTCTTGTCTGGTCAAATTGCTGTCCAAAACAGATGAGAGCTAGAGAAATGTGGCACAATAAAGTGAAGGAGGGGGATAAATAGTATGGTGATACAGATTTGGAAACACTGCTGCAACAGTGACCACATAGTGGTAGGAACTGAGGGTAAAAAGGCATCTCCATCTCACAGATCTGTTACACACACACACACACACACACACACACACACACTTAGAAAAATATAATAATTTAATTTTAAAAAGAAAGTATTTTTAACCAACTGCATTCAAAAACAAAAAGGGAAGACTATGCTCTCGTCAGTCAACTATGGGATAGTGTATTTTAAAGATGTGTTTATATGCAGCGAAGTGTTCATATGATTTACACATACTGCACGCTAAGGAGGAAACTTCCACACATACTTCAGCCTGAATATTTCATAGACAAACACTGTTTGTGGGTAAAAAAAAAAACACTTTCCGTAATTACAATCTTTGCACAACAAAATGCATCAGGCTTGTTAGCTCTCCTGTTGTGTCGTCAGACACACTGCTAATGAAAAATAACTATTCTAAAGCCCAGCAGAGGGCAGTCAGGAGTTTAAAAACTGAAATAAAAAAAGGAAGTGGGACTTAAATGACTTGTGAGTTACTGACAGAAGCTGTCAAGTTCAGTGACATGTCTATCACAATGACAGTAGTGTCTCATCCCTTAGACCCAATTAATTAGGAGGCATAAAAGTTGTCAGATCTTATAAACAGTTTGAAAGGACAAGGGGGTAGCTATAAATAGCTGTCACTGCTCAGATGTAACTAAATTAAAACAAGTTTAGACATACAGAATGGAGTAAAGGAAAACAATTATAACACTTGACACGTAAAAAAAAAACATTGTTAAACAGATAAAAGAACGTGGTTAAACAGACTAACATACAACATCTGATCACAACAAAAGGATGACAAAACCAACTTCAGATCCATTTCCACACAATAGAAAGCTTCCATCTTCCTCCAACATACTGTCCACTTGGAGTGCAGTAACAGATAGCCTAAGCCTTCTTTGAGACATGAGAGGTTTCACTAAAACTTGAGTCATGCTCTAAAAGTATGCTATCTCCATTTTAGATTTGAGGAGTTGAACTACAGACATTTTACTGCAATTTGCAATACACATACAAATAAAATGTTGCACTTGCTGGTTTACCAGCTCCCCCAGAAGGAAGAGGGGACTTAAAACAAAACGGCTTTACAACAAATGTACTATACAAACTATATATATCCAAAATATTTATTTGCCAAATATTATATTAGCTAGCATGTTTTAGTGCTTCCAGCTCAACACTCATTCACCATGCTGCATTTTATGTAGACTTCTCATGCCACTGTTTCTAATTTCTTTCAAGTCGATATCCATTTTGAAATGAAAACCAACATGTGCCACAAGCACATGGCATGAGCGCAACCACATTCACAATTCAATTGCACATTTTCCATTTCTATTTTCACAAATAATATACTTTATTTGTTCTGCAAAACAAATAGCAGAGACAATGTTACAGAACATAACTGTGTTCCTAAGCATAATTAGTGTTGGTACTTTGTAAACTAGACCAAGTTTCCTCTTAACAGACCAATAAGAAAGAGTTCCAAACATCTCTTCTGATAAAAATAAATGTTCTTGAGAAACTGCTCTTTGCTAAGAAGCTGTTTTTGTTTCTTTTTGACCATTTTACCTGAAAACAAATCACAGTAAAGTACTTTATTCTTACCCAGAAATGATTTGATATTGAGATAACTTCTGCATTGGACCTTTAATAAATCACAGATTAAACAAACAAGTGAAAAGATGGCCTACTTGTCCAACCAAAGGTGAAGTGAAGGAAGTGTAACGCATGGAGGAGCTCTGGGCAGCGCTAGGTTTACTGGTACCCCAACCCAACAGGCAGCCCACAGTGCCCATGAGAAGGGAAGCAGGTTCTACCATAACACCTCAGAATGGGGGCGATAAAGAGGCAGTGGAGGAGTGAGGAGAGCCATGGCTATCATGGTGGGCTTGGCCTGGGGGTAGAGTGGTGTGTAGTGGGTTAGTTGGCACCTCTCAGGGCGTCTGGGACCCGGACCTCTTGAAGCTGCCCAGCAGGCTCTGAACTCCCTTCTTGACACTTGAGCCCACACGGCGTGCCACAGAGTCAGCCGGCGGGCCTGGCAGGCAGGAGCTGTTACTGGGCGGCCTGGCGTCCAGACACTTCTGGTAGCGCAGCTGTCAACAGGCACACAAAATTAGCACCAAATCTAATTCGAAATATAAACTTGGAATTCAAAATATATGGTGCAACAAGGCTGTGTATGTTTACTATTTTCTCTTCATAAAACAGTCCAGTCCTGGCAAACTCCTCATATCGAGAAGAACCACTCACCCAATGAAAAAGTTGCCATATCAAATAAGAACCCATCTGAATGCAGTCATTTGTTGGGTAATGCTTTTTCAGGACTATACATTGCCGATTCACTGACATCACATGGACGTGACTTCAATAATCATGCAAGGAGGAATGATAGCCTACCAAGTCAACGTTGGCTACTTGCACAATGCACGTCTCTGTCCACCTGGCTTGTAAATATTCTCTGTTTCAGTGTCAATCTAATTTTCCACTCGTCTGTGCCTCCATCCTTGGTACAGTAGCTAGTTAGCCAACTAGCTAGCTTGATTCACATTGTTTTGGGCATTTTTAAGCTAACTACACAACCAGGCATTAGATTAGCGGTAGAGGAGGGAAGCAAAATTACTTCATCTAAATAGTCCTCCATGCTGGACTTCTATGACATTTCCGTACATTTTCTTATAGGGGGCAACGTTCTTTTTTTTGTATCCGTTATTTGACCAGGTAAGTTGACTGAGAACACATTCTCATTTGCAGCAACGACCTGGGGAATAGTTACAGGGGAGAGGAGGGGAATGAGCGAGGCAATTGTAAACTGGGGATTATTAGGTGACCGTGATGGTTTGATGGCCAGATTGGGAATTTAGCCAGGGCACCAGGGTTAACACCCCTACTCTTACGATAAGTGCCATGGGATCTTGAATGACCGCAGAGAGTCAGGACACCCGTTTAACGTCCCATCCGAAAGACGTCCCATCCGTCTTCTAGGGATATCTAGCAAAACATAAAATAGCGGAACACGTCTCTCCTGTCTGCACACAGCTGTCACAAACTCAATGGCTCTTGAATCTTTGCAGGCAGAGAGCCCAGTTGATACAATGTTGAAAGTTTGCTAGCGAGAGTGTGAGCTCAAAACAGACAGGCAGAGTAGAGAGATGATGTGATTGAAAGACAACCTGAACCAAGCTCCATGAACGGCCTGTGAGATTTATAGAGGATATTGATTTTCAATAGGATATTATCTGCCGGACAATTAATTTGTATCGGACAAAAGCCAGCAATTACTGGCTGATGGAAACATTGCACTCACCATGCAGGCGGCCTGCACGGCCTCACTGAGGCTGGCTGCGTTGGGCTCACACCAGAACATGTGGCAGATGAAGTCCCCGGGGCCCTCGGCCATGATGAAGGCAAAGGTGTGGACGTCCTTCCCCACGCCCATGAAGGACAGGAACCGCACCCGGCACTCTGACAGAACCTCCTCTGTCTGCAAGAAACAACAGAACGCCTTGGGTTCTATTCCCACAGAAACTTAAACAACCTCAGACCTTCAAATTGGAATGACATTAAAAATATATTTTTTTTTTGAGATTGTGTGTACATTTGAGTGCGACCATCTATATGTGTACTCACCTCAGCAGTGATTATGGTAAGTGTGGCTGAGGCCACGTTCACAGTAACTGACGTCCACTCTTCCTTGACTTTGGAATTCATTGCTGTGTCGAGGGCAACATTAACTAGGTCCATACCTGGATAGGAATAACAACCACCTAGGTTAGCTAGCAGCTACAGTGCATTCGGAAAGTATCCAGACCCATTCCCTTTTTCAACATTTTGTTACATTAGAGCCTTTTTCTAAAATGGATTGAATCCTCATCAATCTACACACAATACTCAATAATGACAAAGCAAAAACAGGTTTAGATTTTTGTGCAAATATATAAAAATAAATAAAAAACAGAAATACCTTATTTACATAAGTATTCAGACCCTTCGATATGAGACTCAAAATTGATTTCAGGTGGATCCTGTTTTCATTGATCATCCTTGAGATGTTTCTACAACTTGGGAGTCCACCTGTGGTAAATTCAATTGATTGGACATGATTTGGAAAGGCACACATCGGTCTATATAAAGTCCCACAGTTGGCAGTGCATGTCAGAGCAAAAACCAAGCCATGAGGTCGAAGGAATTGTCCGTAAAGCTCAGAGACAGGATTGTATCGAGACACAGATCTGAGAAGTTTGGAACCACCAAGAATCTTCCTAGAGCTGGCCGCACGGCCAAACTGAGCAATCGGGGGAGGAAAGGGCCTTGGTCAGGGAGGTGACCAAGAACCCGATGGTCAAAGCTCCAGAGTTCCTCTGTGGAGATGGGAGAACCTTCCAGAAGGACAACCATCTCTGCTGCATTTCACCAATCAGGCCTTTATGGTAGAGTGTCCAGACGGGAAAGGGGGATACCTAGTCCGTTGTACAACTGAATGCCTTCAACTGAAATGTGTATTCCGCATTTAACCAAACTCCTCAAGCAGAGAGGTGTGGGGGGCTGCCTTAATTGGAATCCACATCTTTGGCGCCCGGGGAACAGTGGGTTAACTGCCTTGCTCAGAGGCAGAATGACAGATTTTTACCTTGTCAGGTCAGCGATTCGATCCAGCAACCTTTCGGTTACTGGCCCAACGCTAACCACTGCCGCCCCAGGAAGCCACTCCTCAGTAAAAGGCACATGACAGCCAGCTTAGATTTAGCCAAAAGACACCTAAAGGGCTATCAGACCAGGAGAAACAAGATTCTCTGGTCTGATGAAACCAAGATTGAACTCTTTGGCTTGAATGCCAAACTTCACGTCTGGAGGAAACCTGGCACCATCCTTACGATGAAGCATGGCTAAGGCAGCATCATGCTGTGGGGATGTTTTTCAGCGGCAGGGACTGAGAGACTCGTCAGGATCGAGGGAAAGATGAACGGTACAAAGTACAGAGAGATCCTTGATGAAAACCTGCTCCAAAGCAATCAGAACCTCAGACTGGTACGAAGGTTCACCTTCCAACAGGACAAGGACCCAAAGAACACAGCCAAGACAACACAGGAGTGGCTTCTGGACAAGTATCTGTGGGTCCTTGAGTGGCCCAGCCAGAGCCCGTACTTGAACTGATAGTTGTCCCCATCCAACCTGACAGAGCTTGAGAGGATCTGCTGAGAAGAATGGAAGAAACTCCCCAAACACAGGTGTGCCAAGCTTGTAGCGTTATACCCAATAAGACTCAAGGCTGTAATCGCTGCCAAAGGAAAAACATTATAGATTTTTGAATAAGGCTGTAACATAACAAAACATGGAAAATGTCAAGGGGTCTGGATACTTTCCAAATGCACTGTACATCTGTCTGAGTACACTCAATACCTGAGAATATTAGGAAAATGGAAGGAAGGAATTACTAGAAATGTGTTCGTTCAGAATTCACTGAAAACCAAGAGAGTTAAAAGCTCAATATCCATAACAAGAGGATAGCTCATTGAAGTTGAGACTTCACACAGTAAGAAATCAGTATCACAATCTGTAGGAGAAATTAGTAGAATACGTGCAATAATTGGAGACATTCAATTAAGTAAACGTGTATAGAATGCATTTCATTGAGTGAAAGCAAACTTAGTAGAAAGTTAGCATTCATTTAAACACAGTACCAACATACAGGAGGACAAGTGGAATGTTAAATACAGGCAGTGACTGAGAAGTTTTCCTGAAACATTGTTCAAAACACCACAAGATACACCAACAAACAGCTAGGAAAGAGAAGAAAAAGCATTCCTTACCAAAGCGTTCCTTACCTACGGGTTTGGCCACAGGCACGTTACCTAGGTAACATACCTGGAAGCGCTGGACTAGCTCATTCTTTGGTGCAGGGAATTCTGTAGGGAGAATACAGCAGAGTGAGAGAGACAGAAGACCTCATGCTTAAACCATACAAAGGACCATAGATGCATTTGGTTTCAGATTATACATAGTATATAGTCATTAGGGATGACAAATGTTATCGAACCGTTCGGTATGCCCCCTACGGTTCAATACGCACACGTGAACCGTGGAATTATGGTATGCCTGTCATTTTCCTATCATTTCCAAAACGTGCTTATTGCGCTGCAGACTACACGCACGTTGTACATTCAAATCCACAGAAGCAAACGCTCAGCTTGTGGCCGTTAGGGGGCTCCTGGGGCTGACAAACTTTACTCCACACATGTCTCAAAATGTGGCAACCGCAGTGACCGCAACTCCCTCAAACAACCAATGGACGATTTGCAATGACATCTCAGTAGGAAACCTCCCTAACGGGGCCCCATAAAGAGAGGGGAAACTAAAAAGAAATAGTCTCTCAGCTCCAACGTGACAATGGCGTGCACCAACGAGACAGAGAGAAGCAAATTTGAAGAAGCACCGCCGTCTTTCAAATCCGCTGTGTGGGAACATTTTGGATTCAGCGTTCAATACGACGACGAGGGTAAGAAGACCGTAAACAAAGTACAGTCTGCAAGCATTGCTTTGCCACTCGGCGACTCGAGTGGAAACACTTCTAACATGATGTGTCATTTACGTGGCCATCACCCGGCCGTATCCCTTGCAGGTGGAGTAAGGAGAGCCCACCCGTTAAAGAAAACACCACATTCACTCGCTGCTGCCTTCTAACAACAATTTGCAACAAATTCAGAAAAACAAAGAAATAACGAAAGCAGTGGGAGTACTCATAGCCAAAGATTTGAGGCACTATTCAATGGTTACTAACTCAGTACTTTGTCACCTGATGGAAAAAATGTAACTGCGTTACAATGTCTCCTGCACACATTTCAGCAGCAAAGTAATTCCCAAACTCGATGAAACATCACAGAGAGAAATAGAAAACAAATTGACATAGATACCCCATCTAGCTCTCTCCACTGATAGTTGGACCTCCAGAGCAACTCGAAGCTACCTCCACTATGTACTGGAAGCTACCTCACTGTGACGGTTCACTATGTACTGGAAGCTACCTCACCGTGACGGTTCACTATGTACTGGAAGCTACCTCACTGTGACGGTTCACTATGTACTGGAAGCTACCTCACTATGTACTGGAAGCTACCTCACTGTGACGGTTCACTATGTACTGGAAGCTACCTCACTGTGACGGTTCACTATGTACTGGAAGCTACCTCACTGTGACGGTTCACTATGTACTGGAAGCTACCTCACTATGTACTGGAAGCTACCTCACTGTGATGGTTCACTATGTACTGGATTGTATGACACTCATCCTCTGTATGAGTGTCATACAAGCACACACTTTTCTTAAATAGAAAGACACTGAAACCGTACCGTGGCCCACAAACCGTGATACATACCGAACCGTGGGCTCACTGTACCATTACATCCCTAATAGTCATACAGTAAAAGTGCCAGTGTTTTACCCTGGAAAGGAATGTCTGCCAGTTTAGAGGGGTCTGTGTTGAGTCTGTTCAGAGAGGATTTGGATGACTTCCTCTGGGCCATTATCTACAGATAAGGAAAGACACAGTTGAGCCTTAAATTCAACATTTGAAAAAACAAGGACAAACATCCACCCCTGAACCACAGTTTCACAGTCATGTGAAAAAAGTTACATTTGGAGACCAGAGTATGGTGCAATGCACCATAGCAGATGGGCTTACCTTAGAGCAGATGTCATGCATGCTCGTGGCAATGTTCTTAGCAGGTGTGTCACACCTGAACACATGGCACTTCAGAACATGAGTCAGTTTGTCTCTCGCCACGTAGGCAAAGTCCCTAAAGTTAGCACAAACACACACAAACAAAAAGAGGTATCACCAGAGAAAGAGGCTGTTATAAAGGCTGATCATGACAAATGAGGCTGATGAAACGGACAATGCTGAAATCAGTCAATACTGATAAGGATCTTTGACCAATATTGTTCAGTCTCTACTCAAGAGAACTATTAACCAAAAATACAATGAACAAATGTAACCACAACTTTGACAGAGAACACTTAACATAGTCTGACTATTATTGATGGCTAGTCTTCACTGAGTGTACAAACATTAAGAACACCTGCTCTTTCCATGACAGACTGACCAGGTGAATGCTATGATCGCTTACTGATTTCACTTGTTCAATCCACTTCAGTCAGTCTAGATGAAGGGGAGGAGACAGGTTAAAGAAAGATTTTTAAAGCCTTGAGATATGGATTGTGTATGTGCCATTCAGAGGGTGAATGGGCAAGACCAAAGTTTTAAAGTGCCTTTGAACGGGATATGTTAGTATGTGCCAGACACACCGATGTGTCAAGAACTGCAATGCTGCTGGGTTTTTCACGCGCAACAGTTTCCTGTGTTTATCAAGAATGGCCCACCACTCAAAGAACAACCAGCCAACTTGACACAACTGTGGGAAGCATTGGAGTCAACATGGGCCAGCATCCCTGTGGAACGCTTTCAACACCTTGTAGAGTCCATGCCCCCACGAATTGAGGCTATTCTGAGGGTAAGGGGGGGGGCAATATTAGGAAGGTGTTCTTAATGTTTTGTACAGTGTATAGGTGCTACTTTCAGAGAAACTGATCGAAAGTCATGGGCGTGAGTGAGAAACATCAAGCATTATGGGATGGGGGTGTGGAATCAACAACTGACAAGCCAATGTTGTAACTATGACAACCACAACCTGTGACGGAAGATGGTGGATACAACAATACACTACCTCTCCCTGTGTGCCCAAGTGCAGCAGGTTAGAGAGAAAACACCAAATCAATTCAACAGAAAACAAAGCAGGATTCACAAAAGGCAACTCGAGATTCAGTTAAAAGCCAGGCAAATAAAACTAAAATAAGAAACATTTCCTATAGCAAACTGGCAAAATCTGAAATGTAGATTATATTAATAAAATAACAAAGAATAGTTAGAGTAGCAGGGGACTGGCCTGCCGTTGTCCCGGCCCACTCCCCACACTCGGATGCTGACGATAGGCTGGGTGTGCAGCAAGGTCTGGCCCAACGGATCTATCAGGTTCAAGATCTCATTCTCCAGAACAAGGAGCATGTCTTTTCCCTGTGTGGAAACATTACACAACATTTCTCTAAACATTGTTCTACCAACATTACGAGGTTATATTCCCATACACAAGCCATTATCTGACCTCTCCCCAGATCCCAGCCGTGTCGTGCAGGTTGTGTTTGTGGTAGGAGAGCTGTCTGATGCAGTTGTTGACAGCCACACTGCTCTTCCCTGGAGCCATCTCCTCCTCTGATATCTCCACCCAGCCAAGAGACCGGACTGCAAAAACCTATTCAAATCCATTTTTATTTGTCACATGCGTCGCAAACAGGTGAAGACTAACAGTGAAATGCTTACCAACAATGAAAAAATAAAAACAATGTGTAACGATAACTTGGCTACATCCACAGGGTACCAGTACAGAGTCGATGTGCAGGGCTACGAGGTAATTGAGATAGATATGTACATATAGGTAGGGGTAAAGTGACTAGGCAACATGACATAATAAACAGTAGTAGTAGCAGCTTCTGTGAGGATTGTGTGTTTTTCCTGACAGTATGCCTGTGTGTATGTGTTATGTGTGAGTGTATGTAGGAGTGTCAGTGTAGGTATGTATGAGTGTGTAAAAAGAGTTAGTCCAGGAAGCAATTTGACTACCTGCATTGACCTTTTTTGCACTAACTATGTAGCAGTCTTATGGCTTGTAGGTAGAAGCTGTTCAGGGTCCTGTTGGTTCCAGACTTGGTGCATTGGTACCACTTGCTGAGAGAACAGTCTGACTTGGGTGGCTGGAGTCTGAGCATTTTTAAGGCCTTCCTCTGACACCGCCTGGTATAGATGTCCTGGATGGCAGGGAGCTTGGCCCATATGTACTGGGCCGTATGTACTACCCTCTGTAGCACCTTGCGGTCGGATGGCAAGCAGTTGCCATTCAAGCTGTTATATTGCCAGTGAAGATACTCTAAAAATGGTGCAGCTGTAGAACTTTGAGGATCTGAGGACCCAAGCAAAATATTTTCAGTCTCCTGAAGGAAAAGAGGCATTGTCGTGCCAACTGTGTTGGTGAGTGGACCATGTGAATTCCTTAATGACGTGGACACCAAGGAACTTGAGGCTCTCGACCCACCCCATCGATGTGGATGGGGGCATGCTCGGCATGCTGTTTCCTGTAGTCCATGATCAGCTCCTGTGTCTTGCTGACGTTAAAAGGAGAGGTTGTTATCCTGGCACCGCACTGCCAAGTCACTGACCTCCTTATAGGCCGTCTCATCGTCGTTGGTGATCAGGCCTACGACAGTCATGTCGTCAGCAAACTTAATGATGGTGTTGGAGTCGTTCGCGGGCAGAGTCGTGGATGAAAAAGGAGTACAGGAGGGGACAATGCACACACCCAAGGACCCACACCATGTAGTGGGTCAGCGTGGCTAATGTGTTGTTGCCTATCTACACCACCGGGGGTGCGGCTTGTCAGGAAGTCCAGGATCCAGTTGCAGAGGGAGGTGTTCAGTCCCAGAGTACAGAGCTTAGTATTGACCTTGGAGGGCACTATGATGTTTAACGCTGAGCAATAGTCAATGAACAGCATTCTCACATAGGTGTTCCTCTTTTCCAGCTGGGAGAGGACAGTGTGGAGTGCAATAGCGATTATGTAATCTGTGGCCCTGTTGGGGCGGTATGCAAATTGGAGTGGGTTCAGGGTGTCTGGGGTGAAGGTGTTGATGTGAGTCATGACCAGCCTTTCAAAACTTTTCAAAGTTCTAGCCTTTAGCTCAGTGCGGATGTTGCCTGTAATCCATGGCTTCTGGTTGGGATAAGGTGAATTTGGAAAGAATTCAGACCCCTTTACTTTAACATTTTGTTACGTTACAGCCTTATTCTAAATCTACACACAATACCCCATTATGACAAAGAAATGTTTGCACATTTATTAAAAATAACTGAAATATTACATTTATATAAGTATTCAGACCCTTTACTCAGTACTTTGTTTAAGCACCTTGGCAGCAATTACAGCCTCAAGTCTTCTTGGGTATGACGCTACAAGCTTGGCACACCTGTATTCGAGGAGTTTCTCCCATTCTTCTCTGCAGATACTCTCAAGCTCTGTCAGGTTGGATGGGGAGCATCGCTGCACAGCTATTTTCAGGTCTCTCCAGAGATGTTCGATCGGGTTCAAGTCCGGGCTCTGGCTGGGCGACTAAAGGACATTCAGAAACTCGTCCCAAATCCACTCCTGCATGGTCTTGGCTGTGTGCTTAGGGTCGTTGTCCTGTTGGAAGGTGAACCTTTGCCCCAGTCGGAGGTCCTGAGTGCTCTGAAGCAGGTTTTCATCAAGGATCTCTCTGTACATTGCTCCGTTCATCTTTCCTAGGAGACTAGTCAGGATCGTAGTCCTTGCTGCTAAAAAAACATACCCACAGCATGATATTGCTACCACCATGATTCACCGTAGGGATGGTGCCAGGTTTCCTCCAGACATGACGCTTGACACTCAGGCCAAAGAGTTCAATCTTAGTTTCATCAGACCAGATTATCTTGTTTCTCATGGTCTGAGAGTCCTTTATGTGCCTTTAGGCAAATTCTAAGTGGGCTGTCATGTGCCTTTTACTTAGGAGTGGCTTTTGTCTGGCCACTACCATAAAGGCCTGATTGGTGAAATGCAGCAGAGATGGTTGTCCTTCTGGAAGGTTCTCCCATCTCCACAGAGGAACTCTGGAGCTCTGACCATCGGGTTCTTGGTCACCTCCCTGAACAAGGCCCTTTCCTCCCCCGATTGCTCAGTTTGGCCGGGCTTATAGCTCTAGGAAGAGTCTTGGTGCTTCCAAACGTCTTCCATTTAAGAATGATGGAGGCCACTGTGTTCTTGGGGACTTTCAATGCTGACAAAATGTTTTGGTACCCTTCCCCAGATCTGTGCCTCGACACAATCCTGTCTCGGCACTCAACGGACAAGTCCTTCAACCTCATAGCTTAGTTTTTGCTCTGACATGCACTGTCAACTGTGGGATCTTATATGGACAGGTTTGTGCCTTTCCAAATACTGTCCAATCAATTGAATTTGCCACAGTTGACACCAATAAAGTTGAAGAAACATCAAGGATGATCAATGGAAACAGGATGCACCGGAGCTCAATTTCGAGTTTCATAGCAAAGGGTCTGAATACTTACGTAAATAAAGTATAAGTAAAATAATTAGTATTTTTTTAAATAAATTTGCTAACATTTCTAGAAACCTGTATTTGCTTTGTTATTATGGTGTAGTGTGTAGATTGATTTTTATTTTATTTAATACATTTTAGAATAAGGCTGTAAAGTAACAAAATGTGGAAAAAGTCAAGGGGTCTGAATACTTTCTGAATGCATTGTATGTTCGTACAGTGACTTTGGGGACGATGTTGTTGATGCATTTATTAATAAAGCCACACAAAGACATGAGGACAAAGAAAGAGCGACTGAACTTAGGTTGACTGTTGACAGAGAGAAAAATATGTGTGGGATTGGAGTGGAATGATGGTTATGTCCATGTGTCCAAGTGAGAGTACATACCTTAGCCTCCGGGTCATTGATGAGCGAGTTCATCTTTTCCTTTTCTTCAGATTGTGAGGAGCTAGGAGGTGAAAGGAATCAGACTATCAGTTAGTTGTCATCTACACAAGTCAGGAGCATCTAATGATAACAGGAGGGGGACTCACTTGAGGTTGATAGAGGCATAACGCAATGTGGCTCCTTCAAAATCCTTTAGGGTCTGATCAGCCATGGCATCTTCCTCCTGAATTTAAAACAACAGTAACAAGTCAAAATCACCAATCACCAATCATATTTCTACATTTGATATAGTAAATAGTAAGCAGTTGATACCTAAACATTGAACATCTCAATGTGCAATGTTAATGTAAAGGTTTTCAAACGGAATTGATGTTGGGCTTGTTTCAAGTAGTTGGCCCTTACCTTCCAGAACTCCTCGTCATTAAATCTGTTGGGGCGGGACTGGGTGAGACTATTCCACATCAACTGAAAATACAAAAAGGACCAATTAGAAAACTAAATCAGTTCGCACTAGCAGTGGGGGCTTAATGGAAATACAATGACTGTGCGGCACGGGCAGGCATTGAGTACCGGCAGATGGGTCAATGCACGTACAATCCACTTGCTCAGACAATTTTTTATTCACAGTCCTGATACAGTATGTGGAACAATGTAGTCTTCTATCAAATGGCAAGAACAATGTCCTCAACACAGACTCCATCACTATCCTCTAGCTCTCACCGTTGGCTCCGCGTTGGGTGTGATGGCAGGGGAGGTACTGGAGGGTCTTTCTGGGGCTTCTCCCTCCTCTATGGGAGAGGGGGGCTCCCACTGTGTGGTGCCTGTTGGGATGTGCCAGTAGTAGGTACCCGACTCGTCTCTGACCCGCATCCACCCTGCAGGCAGGTCTGTGTCCGTCTCAAACGCACTGCGGTCCCAGTAAGACTCTATACAACAAGGAAGAACGGTGAGATAAATATAAGATAACCCAGAACACAATTGGACTGTGTCCCACTTCCTGTTTGTGACAAAAACAAAGTGCGGATCTTACACACAAAGCTTCATTCAAAGCCCATCCATTGTTAAGACATTTAATTTCCCCTCTTACCTGGGTCACTGTCTGGCGTGCTGTTGGCTGTGCTGCCCTGAGACAGTGACATGCAACTGGAGTCCTCATCACTGGGTGCTGCGTTTCTGCCCTGAAACAGCAGGCATGTGTCCTTCACTTCTCCACTGTCATATCTCTGAGACTCACTGCTACTCTGCGCCTCAGACGAGTCTGTGTCCCTCTCTCCACCTGTTGGAAGTAGTGGAGACTCTTCCTCATCCCCGTCCTCTTTCTCTTCTTCCTCCTTCCCATGAGGGGTCTCTGAGGTGTCGATCAGCAGAGGCTCATTCAGGTCAGAGCAGAGGGACCTCAGGGTCTTAGAAGACGGGTTCTGCTCACTGTCTTCCTCCTGCTGGTCCATCACTAAAGAGTTATGGTTGGGGTTTCCATCTGGGCTCTCGTTGTGATTCAAATCCTGGTCAGAATTTATATTCTGGTCCTGCTGCCTCTCTGCCACTTTGCGAAGTTGATTCTGACCCTCCTTGAGCCACTTGGCATTGGTCCCAGTGCAGTGCTGTCCCTGCTCGTTCTCCTGGTTCCGGACCCTCTCCTCCTCTCTCTGTTGACTGGACTCTTCCTCATCGATGCAATTGCTACCCATGGTGCCATTCAGCAGGTCCAAAGGTGTGGATGTGGCATAGTTGTGGCGCTTCTTGGTGGAGGAGGTGGTGGTGCCTTTGGCTTTCTTGCTCAGGTCAGAATCAAACTGAACACTATGTGGGTAGCGGAGGTCAAGGGTCAGCGAGGATGGCAAGCATGTGTTCTCATTGGCCAGGTCGGAGGTCTTCTCCAAAGACATGGCAGGGAGCTTAGAGCCACTGTTTGGACGTGGGGGAAACAGAAAATCAGGTATAAAGATTAACAAGGGTGTTTGTCTACAACAGCATACACAACTGTGTAGAGCCAGAGTTAATGTATCAGTGTTTACATGGTCTGCATTAAATAGATCTAATTTGAGTTTCATCTGATTTCTAAAATGTAGCATGAATATGATTGCAACCCGTTAACTACTAGCAAAGCTTGGCATGCAGTGATTTCAGCTCCTCCCAGTTGGACTCCAAGGCTGTGCAAGCAACACAAACTATAGAATAGCTAAAGTTAGGTAAAAGCCCACACTAACGTTACATGTTAAGCTAGCTGACGTTAGCTCGTAAAGGCCCACTGCATGTCTAGTTCGTTGCAAGCAAGTTAGATGCTACTATGCACAAAAAATAGGGACAGAGGACATGTCATCTTGCGAGCTAGTTTGCCCTACATAACGAACAATGTTTGGAATATTTGTTTCTTAGCTAGCTAGCTAAAGCTGCCAAAATTGAAGAAAAAAGGAAATCAATAGTTATTAAACCACGTATGGCACACATATTAGCTAGCTATATAATCATATTTTGTATAATAGCCTAGAAGCCGTCAAATGCATCACATTAGCTAGTTAGCTCGAGTTACTAGCAAGCTGTTTGCTAGCTACAGTAACATTCGCTAGTACGTTAGTTGTGACTCACGTAGCACTATCATTCTCCAGTTACAAACACACCCTTGTCTTGGGTGCCAGCGACATGGTAACTTACCCTAAATTGTATTTTCCACACCTTTATTTCAGTGGTAAATAGCTAAATGTAATGGTTTGCGACATTGAAGACGACGTGGAACGAAACCAATTTTGTGAACCGCAAAAGCAGCAAACTACGTCACTCATAAACGTCATTCCGTAGATTAGAAATGATCCGTAGACGCAGCTGCAGACCTAGGATCAGCGTTACCCTCCTACATTTAAACCTTTTCTGTTATGGAAAACATTTTAAAGCTGATCTTATAACAGTGTGTATGGGGTTCGTCCTCTATAAGTAATGATAGTCAGACAAGATCAGGGGTGGGAAGAGTACTGAAAATCTGTTATTTAGATTGTAATTTACTCAAGTAAAAGTAGCCCCCTTAAGAAACTACTCGTAAGCATAAAGAATTATCTGGTCAGAAAACTACTTAAAGGACAAGTCAGCCCCTTTTTACATTTGGTTGGTTATTATGAAGCATTTAGTGATGCCCATCACAGTTTTAGTGTCATTTTACGATTTCATGTCTATTAACTTTAGTGATGAGGAAAACCGGAAATTGCTTCTCTGTGACGTTTTTGAATAGGATCCATGAGGTGACTTTAAATTGTGGACAGTCATTTTCAGCGATTTATCATAACCTGTCTGTAGTTGTGATTATAATGGAACTCTCTTTGTCTAATAATATCTGTAAACTGGGTGACTGAAGTCTTTGACACTTCTTTGGGCTTCCCCTGACACTGCCTGGTATAGAGGTCTTGGATGGCAGGAAGTTTTACCCCAGTGATGTACTGGAACATAGGCACTACCCTCTGTAGTGCCTTACGGTGCAATGCCGAGCAGTTGCCATACCAGGTGGTGATTGAACCGGTCAGGATGCTCTTGATGGTGCAGCTGTAGAACTTTTTGAGGATCTGGGGACCCATGCCAAATCTTTTCAGTCTCCTGAGGGGGGAAAGGGTGTTGTCGTGCCCTCTTCACAACTGTCTTAGGGTGTTTGGACAATGATAGCTTGTTGGTGAAGTGGACACCAAGGAACTTGAAACTCTCGACCCGCTCCACTTCAGTCCCGTCGATGTTAATGGGGGCCTGTTCAGCCCTCCATTTCCTGTAGTCCACGATCAGCTCCTTTGTCTTACTCACATTGAGAGAGATGTTGTCCTGGCACCACACAGCCAGGTCTCTGACCTCCTCCCTATAGGCTGTCTCATCATTGTCGGTGATCAGGCCTACCACTGTTGTGTCGTCAGCAAACTTAATGATGGTGTTGGAGTTGTGCTTGGCACGCAGTCGTGGGTGAACAGGGAGTACAGGAGGGAACTAAGCATGCACCCCTGAGGGGCCCCAGTGTTGAGGAGCAGCGGGTCAGATGTGTTGTTGCTTATGACATACTGTAAGCAATATATTTAGACTTAACTTAATCTGGGCTTGATAGCCAGCTAGCTAAACTAACTGCGGGCTAACTAGGCGGAGCATTGCATCATGGGAGACTAAATGCACCCTAGGAATCGTAGTATGCTGCAGAGGGCAATGCAGAAGCTTAAAAATCACAAAAACAAGAAATCGTGCAGTAAGACTAACAAAAAAAGGGCAACAAATGTTTAGCAAATCTTACAGCAGTGATAATAACAGCATAATAACTGGTTATAGAGTGGCAGAATTGCCTACTAACAAATTTAGTTTGGTAATTGTTATACCATATGGTAAACTGTAAACGCAAACAGAAAGAACAACAACTTAGTGTAATTGATTTGACATTCATTTATTATTTCACCCTGCCAGCACTATAACCAGCACCAGTTGTTGACAGTGAACATAATGTCCCTCCCGGGAACATGCTACTTCAAGTACAGCCCACAGAGAGTAACTAGAAAAGTACTAGTGACCCTTACTTAAAAAGATTGCAGTCTCAGTGCAGTTTAACAGCAGTTCAACTGCAGTACACTGCAGTTATTCTGAAATTACTACGTCCAAAATACCACAGTCGACTGCAGTTGCTGCACTTTTACTGCAATTTCACAATCTTTTTTTTGTAACCAGAAAATGTGCTTAAAGATGCACTATGCAGAAATCGCTCTGCCATCTACTGGTTGCTAAAATTATAAGTTTGCCTAATTGAATTTTATGTGACAAAACAAACAAGTTTAGTTTAGAGAATCATTGTACCATCTGAATCGCTGTGAAATATCTTTTCCATAACCCAAAATATTGTATTTTCAACTGTTTGAAACTGGTGGACAAGACCAAAAATAAAAGACACAAAAACTAAAGTAAAAAATGGGGAGCATAGAAATAGCTCACAAAGAACAGATCTACCGCTTCTTAGACATATCATTCTTAGACTTGCTCTCAAATAGAATGACAGATCTATAACTCACATTTCTATGTGATTTTTTGTTGGGTTACCCCAAAAAGGTACGTATTGCAGCTTTAAGTACATGTTACTTGTAGAGCGTTACCACCCACTGTTGACAAAGATAGGCATGGGACTGGGTCTCTAGACTGTCAAGCAGTGTTTGTGGTGTCTTTTTTCAAGAACTTAGCTGGCTAACTAGCTACTCCCCTTTATTTCAAATCCATAAATCTTAGTAGGCCTAACCCGAATTCTTGCATGAACCCCTGGACAAAACCCTGAGTCCTGGGCTATGCTACATATAAATTGATTTAAATAAAGTCTAAATCACTAACAATTGTAGCCTATTTAATGACATGTACAACTTGTCTAACACACACAATGAAAATGTTGCATTGGAACCACATCCTGTGCACCAGTTAGGTACTGTATCACGTGAATAATGTTCTTATTATTTGTACCTGAGGGGATCTGTAGGCCTTTTAGGATGCATTATTCTATATTGTTTCATTGTAGTAGACCTACAGTATGTCATACCAGTGGTGGAAAAAGTACCCAATTGTCATACTTGAGTAAAAGTAAAGATACCTTAAAAGAAAATGACTCAAGTAAATGTGAAAGTCACCCAGTAAAATACTACTTGAGTAAAAGTCTAAAACTATTTGATTTTAAATCTACTTAAGTATCAAAAGTAAATGTAGTTGCTAAAATATACTTAACTATCAAAAGTAAAAGTATAAATCATTTAAAATGTTTTATATTAAGCAAACCAGACAACACAATTTTCTTGTTTTTAAAATTTGTGGATAGCCATGGGCACACTCCAACACTCAGACATCATTTCAAAACAAAGTATTTGTGTTTAGTGAGTCTGCCAGATCAGAGGCAGTAGGGATGCCCAGGGATGTTCTCTTGATAAGTCCGTGAATTAGACCATTTTCCTGTCCTGCTAAGCATTAAACATGTAATGAATACTTTTGGGTTACAGGGAAAATGTAAGGAGTAAAAATTACATTATTTTCTTTAGGAATGTTGTGGAATTAAAGTAAAAGTTGTCAAAAATATAAATAGTAAAGTACAGATACCCCAAAAAACTACTTAAGTAGCACTTAAGGTATTTTTACTTAAGTACTTTACACCACTGCCTACTATCCTAAGTAAAGGAAAAAAATGATTTTGCAAACATGCACATCCAAACATGTTATGCTACTTGAAGTAACTTACACATATTTAGTCCCCGTGAAGGAGAGTGGGCTAGATTTGACCTTGGTCGCCAAATTCAATATTGGCCATTGGGACTCCGTTGTCCACTTTGACGTAATCCTGCAGTGCAGACAATATACAAACACAAGGAACTGCATGAAAAGGTCAAATGTTGCATGCCCAGATAGCCTCTTAAATCATTTGAATCCACAGAGAAGGATATGAGATGCAGAAGGAAGTCTAGCGGAAGAAGCCACACGTACTTCATCATCCTCCAGGATGTTCTCGAGGTCTCTGACTATGTCGTTGAAGGAGGGCCTTTGGGTGTTTGGCTCCAGCCAACAGTCCCTAATCGTCTGCAGTCTAGAAGTAAAGGGGTCAATTTACTAGCACACCAGTATCATGCAAATAGACAAAAGCAGTTGATATTCCTGGAAATATTACATGTACAAATGAACCAGAAAGGGGACCATTTCTCACATCTCTGGCCTACATGTCTCTGGGACTGAGTTCCTTTGTCCAGAGCAAACATAGCGCACCACCAACTCTGGAGCCTCCAGGTTAGGATATGGTAAGGTCCCTAAGATTAAGATGAATCATTAATGACTCATTATTAAAACATTAGTGAATAGATTTCATTCAGTTAATCTCAGGTGCTCTTTCCATCTTACCAAATGTTTGCATCTCCCACAGCACAATGCCAAAGGCCCAGACATCCCCTTTGAAGCTGTAGTAGTTGTTTCTGAAGTACTCTGGGGGATACCAACGCAGGGGCACACTTTGCTGTGAAGCGAAGCACAAAGAACAGCCAAGTTAGAGATAGCTTTATGCTCTCGTCACAATGTCTGGGGGACTTCAGTACAGTCCTCCTCACCATGTGGTCCACTTTGCAGCTGCTGCGATGGCTCCTTTTGTGAGTCAGGTCTTGGGCCAGTCCAAACTCTGCCAGCTTCACCTCTCTGGGAAAATGGTTCACCATAATGTTCCTCAGGGCTAGGTCACAGTGGACCACCTGGAGTATGAACAATTGTGGAACAGATCTGATGGGGTCAAATATGTATGTGTGGTGACCACAGGAAAAATATTGAATATATGACATTGTTGATGGATTTTTAAAATTATTTTAATGTACCATTTTAGAGCACAGGTGTCTCATGGCATGGGCAATGTGATATGCTGCTGTGGTGAAGAAATGTTGCAGTTGACTGTCCCTGCTCAGTTGGTCTTGATTCACTTGAAGGAAACTGCGCAGTGTCCCACTGCTCACCGACTCTAGGATCAGCATGTAAGGAGCTGGAGTAAAGGGAAATAAAACACACACAAAACCACCTTTCCACTTTTTGCCATGGGACAAGATGCAGAAACAATCAATGCTAAATAAACGATACTGAACAAAAATATAAATGCAACATGCAACAATTTCTAAGATTTTACTGAGTTGCAGTTCACATAGTGCCTTGCAAAAGTATTCATTCATCCCCCTTGGCGTTTTTACTATTTTGTTGCTTTACAACCTGTAATTTAAATGTTTTTTATTTGTATTTCATGTAATGGACCTACACAAAATAGTCCAAATTGGTGAAAGGAAAAAAGTTACATGTTTAAAAAAAATTGGAAAAACATGTGAAGCCCCTAAATAAGATCTGGTGCAACCAATTACCTTCAGAAGTCACATAATTAGTTAAATAAGGTCCACCCGTGTGCAATCTAAGTGTCACACGATCTGTCACATGATCTCAGTCAATATACACCTGTTCTGAAAGGCCCCAGAGTCTGCAACACCACTAAGCAAGGGGCACCACCAAGCAAGCGGCACCATGAAGAGCAAGGAGCTCGCCAAACAGGTCAGAGCCAAAGTTGTGGAGAAGTAGAGATCAGGGTTGAGTTATAAAAAATTGAAAACTTTGAGCATCCCATGGAGCACCATTAAATCCATTATAAAAAATGTAAAGAATATGGCACCACAACAAACCTGCCACCCACCAACACTCACAGACCAGGCAAGGAGGGCATTAATCAGAGAGGAAACAAAGAGACCAAAAATAACCCTGAAGGAGCTGCAAAGCTCCACTGCAGAGATTGGTGTATCTGTCCATAGGACCACTTTAAGCCGTACACTCCACAGGGCTGGGCTTTATGGAAGAGTGGCCAGAACAAAAAGCCATTGCTTAAAGAAAAAAATAAGCAAACACGTTTGGTGTTCGCCAAAAGGCATGTGGGAGACTCCCCAAACATATGGAAGAAGGTACTCTGTTCCGATTAGACTAAAATTGAGCTTTTTGGCCATCAAGGAAACCGCTGTCTGGCGAAACTTATCACCCCGAGAACACCATCCCCACAGTGAAGCATGGTGGTGGCAGCTTCATGCTGTGGGGATGTTTTTCATCGGCAGGGACTGGGAAACTGGTCAGAATTGAAGGAATGATGGATGGTGTTAAATACAGGGAAATTCTTGAGGGCAACCTGTTTCAGTCTTCCAGAGATTTGAGACTGGGACGGAGGTTCACATTCCAGCAGGACAGTGACCCAAAGCATACTACTAAAGCAACACTAGAGGTGTTTTAAGGGGAAACATTTACATGTCTTGGAATGGCCTAGTCAAAGCCCAGACCTCAATCCAATTGAGAATCTGTGGTATGACTTAAAGATTGCTGTACACCAGCGGAACCCATCCAACTTGAACAAGCTGGGGCAGTTTTGCCTTGAAGAATGGGCAAAACTCCCAGTGGATAGATGTGCCAAGCTTATAGACATGCCCCAAGAGACTTGCAGCTGTAATTTCTGTAAAAGGTGGCTCTACAAAGTATTGACTTTGGGAGGGGGGTGAATAGTTATGCACGCTCAAGTTTTCAGTTTTTATTGTCTAATTTCTTGTTTGTTTCAAAGTGGTAGCCATGTTTTCTAAATCAAATGATACACATTTTACAATTCCAGGTTGTAAGGCAACAAAATAGGAAAAATGCTAAGGGGGTGAATACTTTCGCAAGCCACTGTATGTTATATGGATGTCACATGACTGGGAACACAGATATGCATCTGTTGGTCACAGACACCTTTAAAAAATGGGCCTCACAAAGGTTTCAGATCTCGTCATTGTATTTCTGTGCATTCAAATTGCCATCGATAAAATGCAATTGTGTTCATTGTCCATAGCTTATTCCTGCCCATACAATAACACCACCACCATGGGTAACTCTGTTCACACTGTTAATATCAGCAAACCGCTCACCCACACAATGCCATTCAAGTGGTCTGCGGTTTTTAGGTCAGTTGTACATAATGCCAAATTCTCAAAAACAACGTTGGAAGCGGCTTAAGGTAGAAAAATGAACATTACATTCTCTGGCAACAGCTCTGGTGGACATTTCTGCAGTCAGCATGACAATTGCACGCTCCCTCAAAACTTGAGACATCTGTGGCATTGTGCTGTGTGATAAAACTGCACATTTTAGAGAGGCCATTTATTGTCCCCATTTATTGTCCCCATTTGTGCCCAACATTTGAGAGAAATACGTTTTTTGTGCGTACGGAAGATGTCTAGGATCTTTTATTTCAGCTCATGAAACATGGGACCAACACTTTATACGTTTATATTTTTGCTGAGTGTAGTATGTGACTCTTACCCTGTGTGATGTTCCAGTCTAGCAGCTGCAGCACGTTCTTGTGGACACCCAGCTTCCTCATGATGCTCACCTCTCTGGCTACTCTCCTGTGAGTAGCCCCTACAGATGGTGAGGGTTGGAGGGCATTACTCTGTGATTGATATTATTGTAATGATTAAAGTGTATTGTCTCTTTGATTGATGATGAATGTGTTAGTGAGCTTGATGGATGTGTCCTAACCCTCTTTGATAATCTTGCAGGTGACAATGAAGTGGCCCTTGCAGGTGCCACGTATCACCTTAGCCTTGTAGTACACCCCTTCCCTCCCTGCTTTGATGATATACTGTAGACCTAGCCCAGAGGTGTTGAAGCAGGAAACCTGGGAAATTAAGTCCACACTGTTACACCATTTCACAGCTAAATTCAAATATGAGAATGTTTTTTTTTACACCGTTGCTTTTTCTACACAGTAAGTTTACAGTTTGCCGTGGTCTCCAGAGAGACCTAGAAGCAGACTTGGTTGTCTGCCTTTCAAGGGGAGTGGTTAAGTTGGTGTCCTGTGACTCCTGTCCCAGAGTGACAGAGACAAGCTCTCGTGTGGGATGGCTTCTTGTCTCATGCCCCAAACACTTCCTCAAGGTTAGGGGACTTCTAGATGGGGGGTTAGATGGAGGAGCTCTGCCCGATAGACCCTCAACACCCTGCAGGTCTCGAATGGTGTGAATCAAAGTGCGATACCTGGAAAGGATATGAAGCATGTTAGTAGTATTATACACTAGTAGTATAATACACTACCAGTCAGTTATACACTACTCGTTCCAGGGTTTTTCTTTATTTTTACTATTTTCTACATTGTAGAATAATAGTGAAGACCACAAAACTATGAAATAACACATGGAATCATATAGTAACCAAAAAAGTTTACTTTTTCGGGATCGATGTTCTGTCCAATGTAGGCTAATGCGCTTAGCATGAGGTTGTAAGTAACAAGACAATTTCCCAGGACATAGATAGACATATCTGATATGGGCAGGAAACTTAAATTATTGTTAATCTAAATGCACTGTCCAATATACAGTAGCTATTACTGTGAAAGAATACCATGCTATTGTTGGAGGAGAGTGCACAATTTTGAACATGAAAAGTTGTTAATAAACAAATTAGGCACATTTTGGCAGTCTTGATACAAAATTTCAAACAGATATAGAATGGTTAATTGGATCAGTCTAAAACTTTGCACATACACTGCTGCTATCTGGTGGACAAAACCTAATTGCACCTGGGCTGGAATAATACATTATGACCTTTCTCTTGCATTTCAAAGATGATGGTACAAAGAAATACAAAATAACTATTTTTGTCTTTGTATTATCTTTTACCAGATCTATTATGTTATATTCTCCTACATTCCTTTCACATTTCCACACACTTCAAAGTGTTTCCTTTCAAATGGTACCAAGAATATGCATATCCTTGCTTCAGGGCCTGAGCTACAGGCAGTTATAGTTGGGTATGTCATTTTAGGCGAAAATACATTTAGGTTAAACAAATCAAAATATATTTTATATTTGAGATTCTTCAAAGTAGCCACCCTTTACCTTGATGACAGCTTTGCACACTCTTGGCATTCTCTCAACCAGGTTCATGAGGTAGTCACATGGAATGCATTTCAATTAACAGGTGTGCTTTGTTAAAAGTTCATTTGTGGAATTTCTTTCCTTTTTAATGTGCTTGAGCCAATCAGTTGTGTTGTGACAAGGTAGGGGTGGTATACAGAAGATAGCCCTATTTGGTAAAATACCAAGTCCATATTATGGCAAGAACAGCTCAAATAAGCAAAGAGAAACAACAGTCCATCATTACTTTAAGACATGAAGGTCAGTCAATTAGGAACATTTCAAGAAGGAGAGTGATAAAGTGTTGCATCAGATGACCGGACCCAACCCAATTGAGTTGGTTTGGGATGAGTTGGACCACAGTGAAGGAAAAGCAGTCAACAAGTGCTCAGCATATGTGGGAACTCCAAGACTGTTGGAAAAGCATTCCAGGTGATGCTGGTTAAGAGAATGCCAAGAGTGTGCAAAGCTATCATCAAGGCAAAGGGTGGCTACTTTGAAGAATCTAAAATACAAAATATTGATTGACTTGTTTAACACTTTTTTGGTTACATGATTCCATATGTGTAATTTCATAGTTTTGATGTCTTAACTATTATTCTACAATGTAGAAAATAATAACAAATTAAGAAAAACCCTGGAATGAGTAGGTGTGTCCAAACTTTTTACTCGTACTGTATGTTATCAACTGTATTTGGTGTAGTAAGGTTGCATCCAGTATGGAACAGTCACATCTACTACCGATACTGTATTTAGGAAAGGTACAAATGTTTGATATCTTTACAAGTGGTGTAAGCTTACTTCCTCGTCCACAGAATTGCCATTAAAATGACAATGGTGACAGTAAACCCAGAAATACCGATTAGAATGTAGAACATCCCGTTTAATCTGCTACCTCCTGAGAAAATACACATTCACCAGTTACATCAGAGCTTGAGAAACTGTCAACAACAGTAAGCTTTCCATCTCACATTACATATGATTACACGACTCACCTACTACAGGATCTGAGAATTTATAACCAAGATCATTTGTTATATTTGAGTTCCTGATGAGGGAAGTATCTGTGTGATTACTTGTTGCATTCCAATATGACATTTCTCTGTTGAGTGTGTATGTTGCCTTCATCTGAGGACTCAAGAGCAAAAATATGAAATGGTATGAAACAATTACATTGAAAGGGTTCTAAAGTAGGCAAAGAGCTATGACTTTTCCCCCCAGAGTTATACACATTTAAATTGTATGGAGAAAGAGTACACCTCACCCACAGTGCCCAAGCTGGTAAGATATTCAAGCAACTTCTGTCCAAATTCATGTGAAATATTTTCTATTGCAACCACTGAGATGACCACTTCTGTTCGTTCTTCACCTCACTTTGTTATGTGGCTTCCTGTCGTCCCTCACTCACAGGAAGGAGCGGCTTTGTCATCAGTATCACTATGTCTCGCTGGATAAATTAAGCTTTCCAAGTCATTCTATATTCATGTACTCGTATGAGTTTTTGGGTGACAACGGCAGCTGGTTAACATTTTACAACTGGCCACTAATCATTTCAAATGAAACATGACCATATTGGACCAACGGTTATCAAGGGAAGTGTGTGTCAGATAGTGTTATGGGTGGTAGGCATTTTCATGCTGTGTTCTGATGCGCAAAGCTTACTTTCACCAACAGTAAAAAGGTTTGAACATAGATTGACAAAGCCCACACACAGTTCTAGGTTGTAAGGGAGGTGGAGGTGACATGGCCTCTTTGTGGTTTCCTATGTTTTCAGAAATAGTACTAAAATATATTTTCACCTGACAGTTATTTGAGCTGTGCTTGTCGAAAGTATGTGGCCCTGAGAATGTTGTCTAGCTTTACCTAGGCTGCTGGACATTGTTATTAAGTTATGACCAATATAGAAATGTACATTCCATCCAATTGCTCATGTTAACCATCCTAATAAGACTGTACATGAAAAGGGACACAAAAGCTGTGTATTTTATTGGCTGCCTGCTTTAATAGTTAGATAAACTAATCACTCCATATACAAGACAGATCTTTGCAGTTCATATTCCAATACATCCTTTTTCCAAAAGTATTTATGTACAGTACATGTTCATTTTTTCCACAAGGGTCAGTGCAAAGTAAATTTAGACTATAAACATTTTAGAAAAAGTACATTAAATTAAGAATAAATCAAAAAGAAAACATTACAACTAAATAGACAAAAATAAAAAATAAACATTCAGTAGTAATCGCTGTATCAAGGTTTTCAGAGGGACAATACTGAAAATGACCACTGCAGCAGTTAGCTAAGGTTAAAAAAAATGTAAAAATCAAAGACATCAGAATGCTTACCGTACTACCATCATACGTCAGGTAGAGTGGGTAGGGTTCTGTCCAGATGTTATAATCAGTAATTGATTAACCAAATAAAAGCATACACCTCAACAAGCCTTTAAAGACAGAGCAGAAAAGAGAGCTGTGGATTGTAACAGATATAGCTCAGGGCTTAAACAGTTAGATTTTTGTGTCTTCATATGATTAGATGAATTGAACTCCTTGTGACAATGTTTCACATAGTGCATGTCAACATAGCTACAATAAATACATGTTTTCCGAGGCGCGTAGGGGAAAAGCTATCTATCCACTTGTCGCATAACGGTAGGGTGCAACGACTCAAAACTAAGAAATGTCCCTCTGCCTAAATCAAATACATCATACCTATGGCATTCAGAAATATGCAACATTAGCCACAACTTATGCTCTTTGAAGTTGTGATCTCATTACTTGCATAAATAATTGTGTTAACTTGGGCACAATAATAAAGTATGTCATGGCCTACTGGTAGCTACTATAATGAAAGTCAACTGTTGATGTGATAACATCACAATGTTGTCATGGCACAGACTGATATGTTGTTGGAATGGACCTGCACACAGATTGGGACAAGCAGACGCTACAGGAAGATTGTGTCAGATAGGTAAGGGGTTCTGAGGCTTTGTTCTTAGCAGACCTGGTGTGATGAACATCAAAGACAGAGATACATTGCAATGCAAATACATGAATGTAGTTCAGCAACACTGAATTTAATCCAGGCCTATCGGTCTGGAGTCCGACTCCTTTACATTTGAAGAAGACAAAAAAGGGTATTTTCTAAAGAGACATTTTAGAATTGTGACTATGGATTTGACTACTGTCCAAAGCAGGGTATGATGAGGTAGTGAACACTTGCTACTACTGCAATCATTTTTTGTAGATTTCAATGGGGGGGGGGGGGGTTCAGTTACATTTCACTAGATCAATTGTATTATAACATCTTTAACTACAGAGAATACCAATCAAATGTGTCTAGTGTCTACACATATTGCCACTGGCATTGGTTTACAAACAAACAAACACACACACACACTTGTCACATCTGGCCTAGGACCAGCACCATGGGCCTAAGCATGGTCACCCTCCGACAAGGTGTTGATGCTGAAACAAACCAATACACAGCCCTTCCTTTTGTTTGACATCGCTAGCGCAAAATAACTTGAGTACCATTGCTTGAAAAAAATGTCTATCCACTAAGAAGAGGTGGTGTAAAAATGGTTTGTGGTCCACTTCTAACCACCAGGGATGATTTCTAAGGTTCAGCTCATCTCAACCTGAGAGATTTCAGATTCAAATAGTAAGGTGGTTTTCTAGCACAAGCATGTCGATGAACCAGCAGCACATTGACACATCAACAGTTAATTACTGAAGAACACAGTACTTCTTATAATCAGACTCAAAGTCCTCGTCCATGCTAGTTGTGTCGGCCATCTTTTTGCCGTCAGTTTTGGGCATGAACAGAGAATAATCCACTCCCTGCTGCTCGTAGAACAGGATATAGGCAGAGTCTGCATCAATCTCCTCTGACCTCAACTCCTGAACACAGAAAACACAGTGCAGCTTGGTTTATACTTGTGAACTTCAAATTGCTGCGTTATAGATGACAAATGGACAATGCAATGACAATGCATCACATACCAGAGATTGAAATGCTGTGTTTGGAATACAAACTCATGACTTCACTTACCTTACAGCTACTGTCGTTGTAACAGTACCACTTTTCATTTGGGTTTTTGGCATATGTCACATAGTGGCCTCCTCCGAGGATCCCTGAATGGCACTGCAGACACAAAAGTGATTGGTGGTTAAGAGGATATTTCAGGTGGTAGATTGTCACTTTGCACTCCTGTGTCTTCAGGTTATAAGAGCAATATTCTTAGAGAAAAACTAATATTTAATACTTACTGAAATTGCATACAAGTTGTACATGGGGTCTATGCAGATTTTGTCTCTTTGGTCCTGGGAGGCCTCCAGATCTATGCTGTCCTCGGTGTAGCCATTGCTCTCCAGCTCAGACACAGACGTTGTGTTGTCACAGTCCCTAGCCGTGTCCTCTCCAGAGGTAGAGTCGCTGAGGCCCTCTCCCCTGCTCCCCATCCCGCTGGCCTCGAGCTCCATGGGGCTCTCCCTGCCACTGTCCAGACTCTCTTTACTGAGGGATAGCTGGTACCTGCTTTCCAGGGGCAACACCCGTCCACGGCCCTGCCTCCTGCCCTCACTCTGTGGGCTGCAGTTGGGGCTGACATCTCTGCTGAGGGGAGTGCTGGCCATCCTCCCTGAGCACAGAGACTCTGAAAATAGAACATACATTCATAGATGAACACCAGCCTGTCTAAAGGAATAAGTGGGATGTGACAGCTACATCTGAAACCCCAGTCAAGACTCTTTACAAACCTTTCCCATTGTTGAGAGTTGGGGTGGGGTTACAGACAGTGTCTCCACCCCCAGATTTTGGTACTCCTCCCTCTGTGTCGTGTAGCTCCTCCCCTAGCCCGTCCCTCCAGCTCTGTTGGCTTTGGTCTGCATCTCTCGGAGTCAGAAAAGCACTGGGATCAAATGTCTCCCTGGGAAACCTCACAATCTTCTGGGATTTGATCCACCGCCCATTCATAAACTGGAAACGTTTTAAATGAATAATCTGTCATTCAAATGGGCAGAATAAAAGCGTTTTAGAGTGGGTGATGTCCTGTGCAGTCTTGCAAATCAGACATGGCATTCAAACTGTTGGACTAGGGGTTTCTTTCTTTCTCTTTGCATAGGTTTCAACTGTTGCCTATAGACACTAAGATTAATAGGGAGAGGACTGGGGAGTTAATGCAGAGGGAATGAGCTGTATATCTGACCAGGATGGGCGGCAGCCTCCACAGGTCCAGTTTCTTGGTGGCCAGGCGGTGGGTCTTGCACTTGGAGCAGTAGTAGAGCTCATCCTCTCCCAGCTCTTCCTCACTGGTAAAGGCCTGCAGACAACTGTCCAGACTGATGGGCTCTGCCTGGGCCCTGCGACTCTGTTCCACACTGGGGTGCTCCTCCACGATCTATAGGACACACTCATTACTTAGTCAATGTCGTTGTTCCATTAGATATGGAATAAATTAGGCATGTGCATCTTTCCTTTTCAGGACGATTCGATGCATGATCTCTCAATACAGAAACGTTAAGTTTTAGTTTGAAACGATTCGGTTTGATTAGAGGAACGAATCGATGCGACACATTAACATTGGTTGCATAAACACATTCAGTAAAATCTGCTGCTGATGGGCCTCTCTGAGCTGACATCTGTCTGTGTCTGTGTGTATATATACATTTTTGCACATAAAAAGTGTTGGAGCTAGTAATGTATCAATATTGATCTTACATTTTCTATGACATAACCAATTAATTTATAGCACAACTTTGGATTTCACCTCTGTCTCATAATCGAATGGTTTAGACTGTTTGGAAGTTGACAGACTCGGAGTGAACTTCTCTTCTCCCACTTCGACTATGCGGGTAGCAAAAGTGATTGCTGTCCTCGTTATGAAATTAATCAACTTTACCCTGAATATCTAAAAATTACAATACATTTATTTTTATTCAACCTTTATTTAACTAGGCAAGCCAGTTAAGAACAAATTCTTATTTACAATGACGGCCTACCCCGGCCAAACCTGGACGACGTTGGGCCAATTGCGCACCACCATATGGGACTCCCCAATACATACTGATTGTTTCAAGCAAAACTACCAAAACTACTGCTGATGGTGAACCTGAACAACTGAAATAAAATCTAATGTCCCGATCAGCATCTAGCCTACCTATAGCCAGATGAGCGTAGTCTCCCTGGCAGTAGCTTAGGCTACTTTTACTCCGGGAAAAACCATTTTCAACAGCGCATTTGATAAGAATAACCTATCAAATTACATTGGTTGTCGCTCAACTCATAAAGCTTAATATTGCGCAAGCCATTTTACAAACATATAAATGCTGAAGGTGACGCGCAGATGTGCCAGATCAGGAATAGGTCTTCCTCTTGTTGGTCTACGAGTGAAGCTGGGTACAGTGCGCAGTTTGACTAGCCTACTGTTATTGCCTGGGGTTGTTCTGCATGCAAAATGACTTGTAGATCAATGACTTAACACAGTTACATGCTTAGTTCAATACTGAAGGAGAGAGGACGCATCGGTTGTCACAAAAGATTAAGTATTTTCAGAAGGTAAGAAAAAGAAAATGTTATTTGACCTGCGATTTGTAACATTTGAATAGATTTTCTGACCGATGCATGCTACATTGGATCAGTTTGTGATCCTGCGGACCGATGCACTCATATCTTAAACACTTGGACCGGGGACTGATGCATATTGGTGAATCAGGTAGCCTAGCGGTTAGAGTTGGACTAGTAACTGGAAGGTTGCAAGATCGAATCCCCGAGGTGACAAGGTAAAAATCTGTCATTCTGCCCCTGAACAAGGCAGTTAACCCACTGTTCCCCTGTAGGCCGTCATTGAAAATAAGAATTTATTTTTAACTGACTTGACAAGTTAAATAAAGGTAAACATTTTTATTTAAATAATCATTACATCCCTAGAATAAATATATTGATATGACCTCTAGGGTCTCACTGCTGTGTTTATCCCCAGCCTCATGTCTCTCTTACCCTCTCCTGAGAGGTCTGGTAACGGAGGTGTAGAGCAGTGGGGTCCCAGTCCACAGCCATGAAGGCATTCCCCACAGCAGCCCTGTCATCGTTACACTCCACTGTGCAGCCTCTGCAGAACCTGTGGGGGACACCAACAGAGGGTATCAATTAATACCTTCTCCATCCTCAACCGTATTGTGATATGTTGTACTGTGAGGGCAGACAATTACCTGTACCACGGACACCAGGCGCAGGAGTTGCCATCTCTCTGCACCACGCGCAGAGTGAAGGGATACTGGTAGCCCATGCTGTCATCACTGTGTTCACAACAAACAAAAACACACAGTACAATATCACACACCTGTGCCATTAGGATAAGACTGAGCACTTCAAGCCACCTGACAGAACACACAGAGTGGTCTGGAGAGACTGACCAGTCCTGGGCGTGGTTGCTGGCCTCCTGAGGGGGTAAGGGACTAGCCAAGCGGGACACCTGGGTCCAAACAGCGTCATACAGGTCCCTGGTCCTGGTGTGGACTGTACACGGCACGATCAATGGCATCCCAAACAGACTGGGTCGGTTTTTCTGACTGGACAGGAAATATAACTCTGCCCGCATCTACAAAACAAACAAAAACAGTTTAGAAGTGAGCATTATATAGACTGACTAATCTTGATGCATTGATAATCTTGTCTCCATCTTTAGCCCATCCTGCAGTTCTCACCATCTTCCTATGGATGGCGATGATGTACCCAGCAAAGGTGCTGTCCAGAGGGGGCATCACGTAGCCGTTGGGGAGACCATTGGCATGGCTGCCCTCTGTGACACAGGGCACTACAGTGCTGGGCATGCCCTTGGGGATCATTCCTAGTTTCAGAGAGTTAATCTCAGTTACCTTGGCAGCATTCCCATTTGCTAGCGCTGGAGCTTCTGGAGATGACATGAAGAACAAACAGCTTGTCAAGTTGTCAGTGAAGACTTAAATAAGACATAACAGCAGTGTTGACAGCTACTGTGATGGTCATTTAGCTTTGTTATATTGTTCAGTGTCAAAGTAGCTACCTTTCCATCAGTTATCTAAAAACATGTGCATTTCTTGAAATTATTAAATGTTCTTGGTTGCTACTATGCATTTTCATCACTTCGCACTGATTGCTTTTAAAAAGAGCCTTATATGACAAAGGCTTTGATTGAATAACTTTTCAAAAAAGTGCCTTGAAAAGAGAAGAACAAACTGATAAACCAAATCGGTATACCATCACCATCTGTTTGCGTGGGGGAGGACACCACAGATGTGGATACGCCTGACACCGGGATCTCAAACGCACACAGAAAGCCGCTCACCGCCCGACGCACTTTCTGGTTGTCCAGTGGGAAATTCTAAAAATTGGGTAGACAAACTTTCACTAGTCTATGTGCATATGAACAGAGTGATGGTTGGATGGACAGTGATGAGGACAGATGATGGCTGGTGATAGCTCTACCTTGATGTTAGAGGCATGGACTTCAGCCAGGAGGATCTGCTCAGGGTTAAGGCAGCAGAGTTCACTCAGGAGTCTCTTCAGGCCTGTGTACTTCTCATCCGCATTGAGCCGGAGCCCATACCGCACTGGGCATGACCCTTCCAGCTTAATGACTGGACAGAGGAAACAAAGACAAAAGTGTTGCAGAGGCACGGGATCCAATATACTTTCTCTCACAAGACAACAGGAACAAAGGAGCTTTCTATTCAAAACCACACTGTTACTGTAAAGCTCTGAGGCGAGCACAGGAAAGGGTGGACAGGCGACAGACATCCTGAGACAAATATCTCCAATATGATGGTAATCTTTGATGTTTCGGGAAATATTTTCTGGATGTTGAACTGTAGTACTGTATACACTGCATTATAAGGCTCACCTATGATCTCCAAGTGCATGGAGTTATCCATGGGTAGGGGGAGAGAGAGGAAGTTGAAGGGGTCGAAGCGTGCACTGACATGGCCACAGGTCTTGCACTTGACCTGTGACCTGAGCTGGCCATGGAACAGATCCACCACAATGGAGCGGTTCCTCCTCAAGTGATTCTCCCACGCCTGGGGGAACACAACACCACATCCTCACACCAGACAACTTCTAGCAGTTCAAGATGGCACAGAAAGCTAATATTACACCCACAAATCAACATTTACACTCAACAGTTACATAAGGTAATTCACCCAGGGTCTTGTTTCTGGATTGCTTCACTATGAAAAGAGGAAAAGTGTCTGAACACTGACCTCAGAAGCCACCTCCCAGTCTGGCCGCCCGTCGCTGTCCTTCAGCTCTACGTAGGGTTTCTCGTGAACGCGGTTCAGGTCCTCGTGAAGGCCATCCAGCAGGAAGGCCAGCAGCTCCTGGGAGTCCTGCTGCTGGAAGCCATTGAACCGCGGGGCGTACTTCGCTATCGTCCACTGACGGAAGAGACAGGGGAGAGACAAGGACAGAAGGGAAAAGACAACCATTTGACTCTTGTTTTTTAGGTTGAAAGACTGCACTTTTTAGGTTGGTAGACTCTAGCGTTATTGTGGGGGGGGGGGTCAGTTGAAGGCTTGTTTGTGGACGTACTCTGAGTTTCAGAGGGGCCAAGTTCTTTTGTGTTCCGCTCCACAACTCTTGTACCAGATCGCCATAGCATTTGGCCATGTGACCACGCATCCCAATGGGATTGGTCCTGTTATGAAGAGAAACAGTACAAATAATCTTGCACACTCATCTCTGCTTGCTGTGGGTTTATTTAACCAAAGTTTTGCTCAAAGTATATAACAAGCATTATTTTATAATAAGAATGCATTCTTGTAAATCTAAGATAATGCACACGTATACCTGTTGAGCTCATAGAGGTGGTTTCCTGAGGTGAAGTAGTCTGTGAGAGGCTTGGTGTTGCTCACACACTGGATACTGGAGTTCATGAAGCACGTGTTGCCAAGGTTGCTCAGTCCAGTCGCACCTTTCTCAGTAGGGACTGTGAACAGGAGGAGGCAACAGTCTGAGGCGGCTATTTAACCGTCAAAGGCTTCTACAACAGTCAGTACGACCCCTTTAATGTTGCGTGAAAGCAAAACGAGTATTGTCTGACAGGCTTATCTATAATATATCAAAGTACTTATCAGCTCAGTTAGTGTTACATTCTTAATAGAGTCATTCCATGTCAATTCACCAAGCCATGACACCCACCATCACAGATTATTCTGAAATTGTTTCTAAAGTTAGAAACAGATTTTATTTGTATTTTTATTTAACTAGGCAAGTCAGTTAAGAACAAATTCATATTTACAATGACGGCCTACCCCGGCCAAACCCGGACGACGCTGGTACAATTGTGCGCCACCCTATGGGACTCCAAATCACGGCCGGTTGTGATGCAGCCTGGAATCGAACCAGGGTCTGTAGTGACGCCTCTAGCACTGAGATGCAGTGCCTAAGCCCGCTGCAACTCGGGAGCTAAGATTAGCATTCCTTCAACATTATTTTGTTGACATATAATTTGATCTCTGAGAAATTGATTGCACCTAAATTGGCTATTTTAAAATGTAAAGGATATACATATTATATTCAATTAATATAGTACCCAACATCCAATTTGGACCAAACTTCTTCTGACCATTGAAAGACAATAAAAAGCTCAAAAGCCACCCACGGACTCCCCCCCCACACACCACCACAACAACCAGTATATACAGTATCAGTATGGAGCTAAGGCTTGGAGTATTGATTCTTCATCCTATGTAATGTATTCCCTGTGAATCTGGCGATGTCCCCTCCCGTTTAGAGAAATTAGCCATTGAAGTTGCTTGCATTATTTACCATAAATTAGTGTGAAAGTACCAGGTTATTCCCACTAGATGCTGCAGTTCCTGCTATGGCCACACACTTTTATCAAATTTTCTGGTCTCTTGTGTTTATTAAATGAATTACAAAATGTTCTTTGCAATTTTGGGTAGAAAATCAATAGCTTTTGCTCATGGTGAAAATAAATCGTTAAGCCAGTCCTCCATGAAAGCAATTCAGTTTGTCCTTCTCTTAGCAACCTAATGCTTCAACCCAATTCTCTTTGAATAGTCCAACAAATGGCAGTTCTCTGAGGGCTATCCCTATGTTGCTTGTGGGTGGCTGTTGACCATTGTATTGAATTCCTCATGTCTTACTCATTGTTAGGAAGAATTATGGTCCAAAATCAGATGTTCGGTATATGAATACTATAAATTAAAAATGGCCAAGTTGGGTGCAAACAATTAGCTTAATTTCTCAGAGATCAAATTATATTTCAACAAAATAATGTTTCAGGAATGCTAATCTTATCCTTTTCCAACTACAGAAATTGAGATGGTGGGGGTCAAAATCCTCTTTCTTGTGCATTTTGAGGTGGACTGACCCAATAAGGATTACACAATAGTAGTACTATTGGTGTAGCTGTATGCAGTAATGGTCTTACCATTGTGTCTGTTCATCCTGTTGTTGTTAGCAATGAAGGACATCTCCTCAGGCCAGCTCATGTCCTTGCTCCTTACTAATTAACACAAAGAAACCGTCATCTACTCATCCTGACAATACATGATGAATCTATTTAACACAGAGACTCATTATGATACATACCTTCTATAACCATGTACTGTTCATCTGGGATCTTCAACCCCTCCAGGGAATGGTCTTCATCATCAAGAAGGGTCAGATAATTCTGTGGAATACATTGTTTTGAAAGGTATTTGAGATTGAACTGTAAAAATACAAATAAAATGTGGAGTGCATTTGTGTGTGCATCGGAGCTTAGGTGTTTACTGTGCGTGTGTAGTGTATGTTGATGATGGGTCAACCTTCTGAATCCCCACCCACCTCATTGTTAAAGAGCCACAGGCGCATGTCTTCCTCCTTGATGCGGAGTCTCTGGGCCAGGTACTCATGGATGTCTTTGATGGTGCCCATCCTACTGAAACAGCCCGTGTAGACCAGCACACGTTTTAAGGGGGCACTAGGAGAGGGGACATTACCTGGGGATGGACCGGGAGACACCATTGATTACTGTTCATAGATGGAAAACTATAAAACGCTTGTGGTAGCTCATTTCCAGAATATTTTGCTGTGGCCAAAGGCTCTGCCAATCAATGAGGCCTAACTTGAGATCCGCGCAGATCATGAATTGACGTCGGTGGATCGTGCACATCTTAGGATATTGCCTATTAGGATATTGCCATCTTAGGATAGTGTCACAGAAAAAAAAGGGTGTATGCATAGTGAGCACCCAGTTCCCCACACAGAAGTGATCTCACATGACTGAGATTAATGTGACCCCGTGGTGCCACCAGTCCTGTGACATCCACGTAAAAAAGAAGAAGATTTATTGGTTGTGTGGAGAGAGAATAGATAGCTGATCTCACAAGCTGCACACGCGGGAACTATTATTCAACAAGACAAACTATTCTAGCAAAAATAGTACAACTTTTTGAAATTAGTTGAATGTAGAGTATGATCTAATCAGACACGCTTCAGACAAAAGGTCTGACTGTCAGATAATCAGATTACAACACGGATGTAAAAATAGACTCACAGTGTGGCACTGACCCTGCCACACTCTTGGAGCAGAAAGTCACTAGGCCATTGTGCTACTCTTGTCTCTCCTTTGGAGAGGTGCTGGAGACACATGCAGGGGAAGCTCTTACCCATATTGACCCAGACGTTGTTCTGGGGGGTGCGGGCGGGGGGCTGCTGCTGCCTCAGGAAGAGCAGGTGGCGGGGGAACAGCTCTAGCTCAGCACAGTCTGTCTTGGTGTTTCTGATCACCTGGGAATACCCACAGGAGAAGAGGAGAGGGGACGGGAATATGAGGTTAACACAATATCAGGATTAATAACGGTAACTGGAAAATCCACAAGTTAAACTGTACATACCGGCCTGGGGAGACTCAGGTTGGCTCCGTACCAGTGGTAGAGTGCCCTCCACACCGGCTCTGGCACAACCTCAAAGTCCCTGCTTAGAATCAGGGATGGGGAGCGCCTCAGTAGGCCCCCCTCCATGGTCAATGTGGGAGCCTGGGGAAACAGTTCAAGAGGGGCAGGGTTAAAACTGAAACAATATGGCAATGTCAGTTTGAGGAATAGGAACATACTTCCACAGTGTTGTTTGTGGTGGTGGTGTCTACCTTTAAGGGCTCCGACATAACCAGAGGCTGGTTGTCGATGGCCCCAGGCCTTAGAACCGCCATGTTCACATCAGCCCCCAGGAAGCACTGGTTGTCTGCATCTGGGGTCTCATGCTGCCGGGCAAAGCAAATATCCGTAGCAGTCGAGCCCAGGGGTAGAAGGCCTAAAGAGAGCAAATTGTTTTAATTGTTTTCAGTGACATTCAATGGAAAACTCACTCTCAGGTATGCAATAGTTAACAACTAAGTGGAATATTTCCTTAAGCTATACTAGTATCCAACTGTTTTGCTAAATGCAATGCTGAGAATTCTTAGCCACTCACTGCCACTGGTTGTCTCAGAGGCCTCTGATGCACTGGAGATGTTGTCTGAGAACTTTTCCTCTGGGGAGCTGTGGGAGCTGGCCATGCTCTCCCCCTCTGGGCCCTGCTCTGCCCTGGCCTGCGTCTGGGCCCCTACACCACTCCTCCCTGTGCCAAACACTGACGGCTGTTCCACCACGATGTGCGTGTTGTCCTGGACGAGGCGCCAACAACCACAACAGCAAAGAGATTATATTGTAGAGTGGGCACATTATGAGAAACAGATGATCATGGTGTCAAGCAGCTAAAAAGCCTTGCTTACATATTTGACGTAGTCTCTCCACTGCTGCCACCACGGCACTGCTATGAGGAACCAGTAGTCTCCTGGCTGGAGGCCATGTCTGCTCTCTCTCTCCAACCAGCCCCTGCAGACACAAGTCAATGAGTTTGTGAGTGGTAGATTGATGAGGGGCATGTGTATGACAGCAGGAGAGGACAATGACATGGTGACAGACACACACACCTGATTATCTTTCCCTCCTCTTCACACGAGGCAGGCCGCAGCCCCAGGACAATATGGCACACCTAGGGACCAACAGGAGAGCAGAAGACTGGTGATCCAGCAGAAAAGCACACACAGCACATAATGATGACCAAAGTAGAAACACAGTGGCTGGCTCTTACCTGAAATAACAGGTTGAGGAACTCATTGGCAAGTGCACTCATCACACTCCATATTTGGTAATCCTCCAGGGTCAAATGCCCTTTCTTAAGAACAAAACAACAAAATTCCAGTTTCAACATTTTCTGACAAAATTGAAGAAATATGTAAAAATTCAAAGCAATGCAGGCAATAAGGTAATACCTTAGTGGTATCATGCTCCTTCAGGATGTCTTCCACAATGGCATGGACATTACTGTGCGTTTCCTAAGGGGACAGAGGCAGTGTAAGATAAGTGGTTACGGGACAGGTTAAAACAAACTAACTACAAACACTACAACAGTTATCATTTTCTACATGATGTCCATCATATGTCCAGTATGGCCAAATGTTACTTACAGGTAGAGGGTCTGTGCGATTGTCTTTCCACACCTCCAGTAATGCCCCAACCATATCTGTGATTTCCTCCCGAGACAGAAGCCCATCATGGTCAACATCAAACACTTTGAAACAGACTGGGGAGAAGAAACAAGGGGAAAGTCCCACATTGAAACAGTTAATAGGCAGGTTTCCATTGACCCAGGTTTATTCGACAAAAGCAATGTCGTAAACAAAATCCTTGCGCCATGTGTAATGGAACTGACCAATGAGAAATTTCAACATTTTTAGCAGTTCGATTTTGTCAAATTTTGTGTTTTTAGAATAAATTACGATTGCTGAATCATTTAAGGTATGCGGGGCACATAATTTAATAACACAACTATAAAACGCCACTCCACAATTCATTCTAATGTCTACTGCTTGCAACATCTATACAAATGATTTTCCTTTGTAGGACAAGGATTGTCCTGACTTTCAATAATGCCGGAATTCCTTCGCCTTGCTTTTCTGGTTGGCTGAATTATTTCAGATCTACAGGATTGCATGTTACGGACCGTGGCGATGTGTTGTCACGTGAGAATTATTACAATATGGCAAATATTCATCCATGCTGGCTTTCGCAGGCTACCTGAGACATACAGACAGGTGGGAGGGCATACAGGCAGGCAGTCAACTATTTATTAATGCGCAATTTTCCTAAATGGGTAATGGAAACACTTCATTTTTATTCAACACTGTAGTTTTTTGAGAAACAAAGTTTTTATTTTAGGTGTGACTAGGGCTGTGGTAGTCATGACATTTTGTCAGCTGGAGATTGTCAAGCAAATAACTGCCAGTCTTACGGTAATTGACCATTAATTAGCATAAACACGTTTAGCATGTTCTGGCTTCCAAGCATAACCAACAAGACACTGATGAGGACCTTTGGCACATCTACATTTTAAAAAGTCTAATAAATCCATTTAATATAGCCTCCACCATCATAGTCCATTTCAGAAGAACAGAATAGCATATACTTTGAGTTGTCCTTATGTTAGGCCCTGATCTGGCTATGCCATATGGCTGTAGGCAACACTAGTTCATTTAGCAGACAATATTTGCTTAGAATTCCGTGGCATCATTTTTAAAAATTAATATATTTTACAGTATGAAGAATACAATTGAACATAGCTTAATACAATAAAGGATATTTCATAGGAAGTGCATGTGGCTATTCTGTGTTGAGCAGTTAACTAAGAAACTGACACCTCCTACATGCTTAATTTATAGTTTTTTATGCAACTTTAGCTATGATACAAACATTGGGCTATATGTTTTGATGTTTAATACATTCTAAGGCTTCATGATGGGACTAATGATGATTTGAAAAAAGTACGCTGCACACACTTCAGTCTCTCATTCACAATTTGACAAGCACTTGATAATATTCTCTCCAGGCCTCGAATGTCCCGGCGGCATCTCCCTTGTGTGGCCGTGATGCCCCCTAAAAAATTCCAAATCATTGTACAGCCATTGTGCCCTTGGGCTGAATATAATAGGCTAATTATAATTCCCTTCTGCCGACTGCCGTGCTCCGAAGCACCGCTCAGTCACATGGTACTCTCAGATGTAGCCAATGCCCATCACGTGATCGAGTCCTTCCGACAGGCATTTTACCTAAGAAGTAGGCTACAAATTAATGAAGACAGACACATCTGGGACGCAACTGCGAGCATCCCTCAAATTCCAAGTCTCATATTGAAGATGTTAGAACTGTTCACTACTTTTCATCAGCCAATAAGATGAGTAGCCCTAACGGATAGCAAAAGCACAAGCCTATGTCAATCTACTATCCCCCAAAGTACAAAACTTGACCTATTATATTGGTCAACTTGTCCTTCATTCAATAAATAAATATTCCAAACATATCTCTGCGACAGTAGTGGGATCAGACAGCTGCCCAAATGAAATAAAACCACTAGTATCAAAAAAACTTGAGGCTGACCGTTTAGCTTAAAATGTTGATCAACTATTAGGCTATTCCTTCACATAAGCACGGCGCTCCACACACCCGCAGTAGACTATAAGCATGAATGTAACAATATGCAATCAATTAGCGAGTAAACAAGTGATGGCAAATTATGCATGTAATGCTTTATTATAAAGGGGCATTTTTATGGTGAAAATTCTCTTGCCCAAACTTCAATCTCACAAGCATTTGGAAAGTATTCAGACCCCTTGACTTTTTCTACATTTTGTTACGCTACAGCCTCATTCTAAAACTGATTCAATATTATTTTTCCTCAGCAATCTACACACAATACTCCATAATGACAAAGCGAAAACAGGTTTTTAGAAATTGTTGCAAATGTATTAAAAATAAACAGAAATACATTATTTACATAAGTATTCAGACCCTTTGCTATGAGACTCGAAATAGAGCTCCGGTGCATCCTGTTTCCATTGATCATCCTGGATATTTCTACAACTTTATTGGAGTCCACCTGTGGTAAATTAAATTGATTGGACATGATTTGGAAAGGCACACACCTGTCTATATAAGGTCCCACAGTTGACAGTGCATTTCTAAGCAAAAAAAAAACATTCCATAAGGTCGAAGGAATTGTCAGTAGAGCTCAGAGACAGGATTGTGTCAAGGCACAGATCTGGAGAATGGTACAAAAACATTTTTTGCAGCATTGAAGGTCACCCAAGAACACAGTAGCCTCCATCATTCTTAAATGGAAGAACCAAGACTCGTGTGCCTAGAGCTGGCCTCTCAGCCAAACTGAGCAATCGGGGGAGAAGGGCCTTGGTCAGGACCAAGAACCCGATGGTCACTCTGACAGAGCTCCAGAGTTCCTCTGTGAAGATGGGAGAACCATCCACATGGATAACCATCTCTGCAGCCAGAGCCCGGACTTGAATCCAATCGAACATCTCTAGAAAGACCTGAATATAGCTGTGCAGCGACACTCCCCAGCCAACCTGACAGAGCTTGAAAGGATCTGCAGAGAAGAATGGGAGAAACTCCCCAAATGCATGTGCCAGGCATGTAGCGTAATACCAAAGAAGACTAGAGGCTGTAATCGCTCCCAAATGTGTTTCAACAAAGTACTGAGCAAAGGGTCTGAATACTTATGTAAATGTCATATTTTCTAAAAAACAATTTTTGCTTTGTCATTATGAAGTATTGTGTGTAGATTGCTGGGAATAAAATACAATTTAATGAATTTCAGAATAAGGCTGTAACGAAATAAAATGTTGAAAATGTCAGGGGGTCGGAATACATTCCGAATGCACTGTATGCCAGTTAGGCTCAACACCGGTTATAAGGCAGATTAATGTGGTTAATTTTAAAATAAGTTATTTGGCCTTTGTGATACAAACCTTGTCAAAACATATAGGCCTATAGGTTAGCATACATGAGGTGTGTGACTATGATTTGAAAAAGACGCAAAAAAAAGGTATGCACTGTTTCTTGCCCAAGCTGGGCATCATTCACAAGTGATGGGTGACAATATTGGCCTATCAAACTATTCTTTATTTAATGTTGTCTTTACATATATGTGTGATAATAATTATGATTTAGAATGGACCATTATCATTCACCTGTCTCAGAACAGGGGCATGGGGGGGAATTATTATGTACTTAAGTTGCGAATGGAGGACGCTTTTTCATTGGTTCATTTTCATGCCAGTAGGTAGGCTCTACTCCTGTTGTAGCGAAGCAATGCGCTTAATAGTTGAGAAATAAATATAGTAGGTCTAGCCAATGGAAATCTCATGGGATCCTCTGTTTTCTCACACAATTGCATAGCCTATAGAAATGTTGCCCAACATGAGCTCATAGGCACTCATGAAGTGTTTGATTAAACAGCCATCACTTACATTGAGTGGCTGCTGCCAACATACTGACTCAACTTTAATAATGGAAAAATTGATGTAATAAATGTATCACTAGCCACTTTAAACAATGCCACTTATATAATGTTTACATACCCTACATTACTCATCGCATATGTATATACTGTACTCTATACCATCTACTGCATCTTGTCAATGCCGTTCGGCCATCACTCATTCATGCCTACCCTCTGACATGCCTACCCATGTCAGAGACGCAAACTCGGTCTCAACCTTTAAGTCTCTACTGAAGACTCATCTCTTCAGTGGGTCATATGATTGAGTGTAGTCTGGCCCAGGAGTGGGAGGGTGAACGGAAAGGCTCTGGAGCAACGAACCACCCTTGCTGTCTCTGCCTGGCCGGTTCCCCTCTTTCCACTGGGATTCTCTGCCTCTAACCCTATTACAGGGGCTGAGTCACTGGCTTTACTGGGGCTCTCTCATGCCGTCCCTGGAGGAGGTGCGTCACCTGAGTGGGTTGAGTCACTGATGTGGTCATCCTGTCTGGGTTGGCGCTCCCCCCCCCCCCTTAAGTTGTGCCGTGGCGGAGGTCTTTGTGGGCTATACTCAGCCTTGTCTCAGGATGGTAAGTTGGTGGTTGAAGATATCCCTCTAGTGGTGTGGGGGCTGTGCTTTGGCAAAGTGGGTGGGGTTATATCCTTCCTGTTTGGCCCTGTCCGGGGGTGTCCTCGGAGTGGGCCACAGTGTCTCCTGACCCCTCCTGTCTCAGCCTCCAGTATTTATGCTGCAGTAGTTTATGTGTCGGGGGGCTAGGGTCAGTTTGTTATATCTGGAGTACTTCTCCTGTCCTATTCGGTGTCCTGTGTGAATCTAAGTGTGCGTTCTCTAATTCTCTCCTTCTCTCTTTCTCTCTCTCGGAGGACCTGAGCCCTAGGACCATGCCCCAGGACTACCTGACATGATGACTCCTTGCTGTCCCCAGTCCACCTGGCTGTGCTGCTGCTCCAGTTTCAACTGTTCTGCCTTATTATTATTCGACCATGCTGATCATTTATGAACATTTGAACATCTTGGCCATGTTCTGTTATAATCTCCACCCGGCACAGCCAGAAGAGGACTGGCCATCCCACATATGCTCTCTCTAATTCTCTCTTTCTTTCTCTCTCTCGGAGGACCTGAGCCCTAGGACCATGCCCCAGGACTACCTGACATGATGACTCCTTGCTGTCCCCAGTCCACCTGACTGTGCTGCTGCTCCAGTTTCAACTATTCTGCCTTATTATTATTCGACCATGCTGGTCATTTATGAACATTTGAACATCTTGACCATGTTTTGTTATAATCTCCACCCGGCACAGCCAGAAGAGGACTGGCCACCCCACATAGCCTGGTTCCTCTCTAGGTTTCTTCCTAGGTTTGGCCTTTCTAGGGAGTTTTTCCTAGCCACCGTGCTTCTTCACCTGCATTGCTTGCTGTTTGGGGTTTTAGGCTGGGTTTCTGTACAGCACTTTGAGATATCAGCTGATGTACGAAGGGCTATATAAAATAAATTTGATTTGATTTGATTTGATATATTGTTATGTACATATTCTTATTCATTCCTTTACACTTGTGTGTGTATATAAGGTAGTTGTTGTGAAATTGTTAGATTACTTGTTAGATATTACTGCATGGTCGGAACTAGAAGCACAAGCATTTCGCTACACTCGCATTAACATCTGCTAACCATGTGTATGTGACAAATAACATTTGATTTGATTAGATTTTCGATTACATTTGCGTGAGTGATTACAGGAACAATAGAGTGCTGAGTACCAGGCAGTTAGCAAGTTTAGTAGGCTACTAATGACAAATCGGCAGCATCAGAGTCTGGAGAAGCCTAATTACGTGACAAACGGTCACATTGAATTTGACTGCGGTCATGACTCGTGACTACCGGTGTCCCCATAACAGTCACATCACCATAACAGCCCTAGGTGTGACGTCACTATGTCCAGCTGTTTGAATCGACACAAGATCATTTAATAGAAACGCACTGTAGCAGGCAATTCTCATATTCGATTTTCTAAGTGTAAAAAAAAACACTGGAATAGTTAATAGAAACATAGCTAAAGTAATGAAGAAATGACAAACAGCAAGGCTTAATGCTTGTGTATCCACTTACACTTCTGTCTCTCTGCCAAAGGCCCTCTGCAGCAAGCAGATAGGCCACACGAGATTTCCTTGAAATCTATGTGATTGTCCCTGTTTTCATCAAAGGCATGAAACAAACCTGGACACAAAAAGAAATGTTGAAGATGGAAGTAGTAACGATTGCCTTCAAAATAAGTATCCAATAAATCAATCCTGTTTTCTCTTACCTTCACTTAGGGATGCATGAATAGGGGGAGAAACTAACGGGACAAAGGTTTCCAGGTCAAATCGGCCAGTCCGAGATTGAGCTTTCAGCAGCCAGTATCTCTTCTCCAGGTCAATGATATCTGATTCCTCTACTGCAAGAGAAAAATCAATAAGCGGCATGACAAGACTAGTGATCATATCGGACCCTTAGCCTAGGCTATTGTTTAGTATATCTCCCAAAGGATCAGGATGAGCGTCACTCACAGTGTGTTACTCCAGCCAAGGTCTGGTAGAAGGTGGGTGTGTCACTATCGTCTGTCAGAGTGACACACACCCCACTGGACAGGAGCCAGCGGGAGAAGGTGAAAGCATCCTTGTTCTGCAGGAGCCAGCTCTTAAATTTCTCATAATTGACCTTCTCACCCTGGTAAAGAAAATAACAAAAAAGGTGCAAATTATCTTTCTGTGTTAAGTAGCATTAGCAGCCCTGTGCACTTGGTTAAACAGATAAGAAAGCCTAGGTGTGCTAAGTCCTGTCAGCAGTTTACAATTAGATAAGGCATGAGGGTAGATTAGGATGTGGCATTATTGTAGTGAACAGATGTTGCAGATAGAAATAGACCTGGTAATAGAACAAAAAGGTAGCCTAATAAATAACGGGCAACTGAATGGTAATAACTGATTTGCACCCACCCTGGAGGTCATATGTGAAAACATGGCTGTCAAAAGTTGTGTTTAAAACAGTAAAATACATATTCAGTCAACTAAGGCATGCGAGCGGACCTCTGAGAAACACTTCCTGAGAGAAAGTGGGATCTCTCCATCCACGGTCTGCAGCATGCTTTCCATGTCCTCTCGCGTTGCATGATTGCCCGAATCGCTGGCAAACAGACTAAAAATGTCTGAAGGAGAGCATCAAAAGAAGGTTAGCTTGTTATGCAACTCAGTCACATGTGATATTTACAAGGGGATGAATCACAGAAGATATTTTTAAGAAAATAAATGACATACCACACTAAGTGTGAAGATGGTCCATTTGTTTAAACTTTGTTTAAATATTATTCTAACAGAGACCCTAATAAATTATTTATATTATTCTGATTATTCTTGAAATTACATGGTCAACACAAACATCTCTAGTGGTTTCATAAGTCTGTCTTACAATACTCACATTTAGCTTTTTCCTCATCACGTCCTCTAGTCAAGAGAACCAGCCCAACAATGAGGTTGTTGAAGTGCAGGCCTTTAGGGGTCCCGCCGAATGAGCTGTATATCACCTAGAGATAGGGGAAGGGAGCTGGGTTGAGTTCAGGTAAACATGTCAACTCATTCATGCCCAGTCCTGACCTACTTTCTTTGACAGGTTGTTTTTTGTAGAGTGAGCGCTGTCGTAGAAATCTTTAAAAAAAAAAACATTTTCCCCATGCAAATGCAAAAAGTGAAGATTAATTAGAGCTTTAAAAAAGGAGAATGTAGCTTTTTCAAAACCAAATTGCAATTTTTAAAAATGTAAATGGCATGTTATAGAAGGGTACAGACACTTTCTTTTGCGGATTCCCTTGTTTGAGAAACTTACTCCAACCAGCGATTCACGTCCTCATCCTTGTTTTGCAGTACAGTGGCTCAGAAAAAACATGAACAAAGGCTCCAAAAACACCCAAATATGTCCTTTTAGAAACGGGAAAGGTCTCAGTATAGTGATGCAGGTCTTTAGATGTTGTACACGTGAAAGAGTCATTCAGAACTTTATCCGCAATGTTATATTCAATGTTGTTGTGACTCGAGCAATACCTCACCGTCTATCCTAACAGTAGGCTCCACGGATAATGTTAGATAGGGGAAACAGCTCGATGTGCACAAAATGGAATAAAACGATGTGGATAAAGTTCGGAATGACCATTTCCATGTATACAACATCTAAAAGACCTGTGCCACTATACTGAGAGCGTTTCAGTTTTTAAAAGGATGTATTTGTGTGTCTGGAGCATTTGTTCATGTTTTTTGAGCCCCCATACTGCACAACAAGGATTTGGAATTGAATTACTGGTTGGGGTAAGTTTTTCAAAAACAAGGGAAATTGCAACAACAAAAAGTGTCTGGACCCTTCTATAACATTCCATTTACATAAAAAAAAAATCTCTGTTAGTCACTTGGGTAACCAAAATTTGACTACTGATTAGACATACACTGAGTGTACAAAACATTAAGAACACCTGCTCTTTCCATAACAGACTGACAAGGTGAATCCAGGTGAAAACTATGATCCCTTATCCCTTATTGATGTCACACATTAAATCCACTTAAATCAGTACAGATGAAGGGGAGGATATAGGTTAAAGGATTTTTAAGGCTTAAGACAATTGAGACATGGATTGTGTATGTGTGCCATTCAGAGCCTGATTTAAGTGCCTTTGAAGGGGGTATGTAAGTAGGTGCCAGGCGCAGAACTGCAACGATGCTGGGTTTTTCCTGGTCAACAGTTTCCCGTGTGTATCAAGAATGGTAGACCACCCAAAGGACATCCAGCCAACTTGACACCCGTGGGAAGCATTGGAGTCAACATGGGCCAGCATCCCTGTGGAATGCTTGACACCTTGTAGAGTCCATGCCCCGACGAAAGGAAGCTGTTCTGAGGGCAAAAGTTATGCTCGACATAATTTCACTGTCAAGCATAAGTGAAATTATGAATGCTCTGACTTGCAGGACCACATTCCAAAAGCTGTTAGGAAGAGTCAAGCCCGTTTGCTGCTAATGTGAACGAACATCGGAAGAGCACAATGGGCTACAATCCCTCCCATCAGACTGGGCCCTCTATCGGTTTAAATATCAAATCAAATGTATTTATATAGCCCTTCTTACATCAGCTGATATATCAAAGTGCTGTACAGAAACCCAGCCTAAAATCCCAAACAGCAAGCAATGCAGGTGTAGAAATAGGCTCACCTCAGCAACCTTGGGTGGTACGACATCTCCCAGCACCTCCCTGAGGAAGCACTGCTGGCTCATATAACAGGACAGGCCACTGGTCCTGCGGAAGGCATCCTTCAGACGCTGGAGCTCCACATCAGTGACTGGGAGGAATAGAGAAACCGTAAGTGTTTAGAAAATATAATCGCTTTTCTGTAAATGAAACACGGACTATGGTTATGGCAGAGCATCAAACCATGGTCACCAATACAAGCAAAGGCTATCTGCTTAACTCCTTTACCCCAACCCACAACCACCATGGCTGTTAAATTGTATTACAATAGCTACCATCATAACTAATATCAGGGCCTAAAACAAACAGACTTTTCATCAGCTAAAATATTTTTGGGGACATAATTACACACAACCCCCCCACCCAAAAAAGATTTTCATGCCTTGTCATGTTTCTTACACAATAAATGTATTACTAGCAAAAAAGTGATATGGTATATTGATACATTTTATTTCATTTTTTGGGAGGTTCCCGTGGCAACAAAGGCAGGTCACTCAAGCCCTCAGTGACAGTGTGTCTATTAGATAAAGAATCTGACTGGGGCGGCAGGTAGCCTACTGGTTATAGCGTTGGACCAGTAACCGAAAGGTTTTTGGATCACAAATATGTCGTTCTGCCGCTGAACAAGGGGTAGGCCGTTACTGTAAATAAGAATTTGTTAACTTACTTGCCCAGTTAGGTTAAATGAAATAGTAGCCGATGCTAGCACTTGAAGCAAACATTGAAAAACAATCTTTCTTGTGAACAAAACAAAGGTAAATAACTAAGAAACACAATAACAGTCTCACTTTTGTACTTGAGTAAATTAGACCAACTTTTATGCATGTGCACAGCACTTCTAAAAAATGTACCTTCAGGCCATCTATCAGTACACACAGCTCCCCAGCCAGGCAGTGTTGCTGCGCGTTGCACAAGGTGGGATATATATCATAGGATTAGTATTTGTGTGAGATTCACTACCAGCTACAAAACAAAACGGCAAACACTTTGAAAACAGCTAATGCTGCATTAAATTAGCTATAAAATGTGTACTTGACTTATTGACTGCAGGTGAAGCCCTGACCACCCGCCAACGTGGCTGGTGAAATAGACATCTGACCCATCAATGCCAAAATCTACTCGCATTTGGCAGGGGTTCATTTTAGGCCCTGTAACTTATCAATAATTGTAGGAAGATGCATCTCTGCGACCCAAAGGAAATGGCAAAATTACTAATAACCGACGGTTATGGATGAAGACTGTCATGAAAATAACATAACCGTAATATATATAACGGTTTACACACACACATACACACACGCAGTCAAAAGTTTACACATGTACTCATTCAAGGGTTTTTATTTGTACTATTTTCCACATTGTAGAGTAATAGTAAAGGCATCAAAACTATGAAATAAGACTTGAAGGAGTTCCAACATATGCTGAGCACTTGTTGGCTGCTTTTCCTTCACTCTGCGGGCCCAACTCATCCCAAACTCAATTGGGTTGAAGTCGGGTGATTGTGGAGGCCAGGTCATCTCATACAGCACTCCATCTCTCTCCTTTCTTGGTCAAATAGCCCTTACACAGGTGCCAGAATAACAACCTATCCCTCAACGTAATCAAGACTAAGGAGATGATTGTGGACTACAGGAAAAGGAGCACCGAGCACATCCCCATTCTCATCGATGGGGCTGTAGTGGAGCAGATTGAGGTCTTCAAATTCCTTGGTGTCCACATCAACAACAAACTAGATGGGTCCAAACACACCAAGACAGTCGTGAAGAGGGCACGACAAAGCCTATTCCCCCTCAGGAAACTAAAAACATCTGGCATGGGTCCTGAGATCCTCAAAAGGTTCTACAGCTGCAACATTGAGAGCATCCTGACCGGTTGCAGGTACGGCAATTGCTCGGCCTCCGACAGCAAGACACTTCAGAGGGTAGTGCGTACGGCCCAGTACATCACTGGGGCAAAGCTGCCTGCCATCCAGGACCTCTACACCAGGCAGTGTCAGAGGAAGGCCCTAAAAATTGTCAAAGACCCCAGCCACCCAGTCATAGACTGTTCTCTCTACTACCGCATGGCAAGCGGTACTGGAGTGCCAAGTCTAGGACTAAAAGGCTTCTCAAGAGTTTTTACCCCCAAGCCATAAGACTCCTGAACAGGTAAACAAATGGTTGTCCGGACTATTTGCATTGTGTGCCACCCCCCAAACCCCTCTTTTACGCTGCTCATAATCTCTGTTTATCTTATATGCATAGTCACTTTAACTATACATTCATGTACATACTACCTAAATTGGCCCAACCAACCAGTGCTCACGCACATTGGCTAACCGGGCTATCTGCATTGTGTCCCACCACCCGCCAACCCCTCTTTTTACACTTCTGCTACTCTCTGTTCATCATACACTGCTCAAAAGAATAAAGGCAACACTTAAACAACACAATGTAACTCCAAGTCAATCACACTTCTGTGAAATCAAACTGTCCACTTAGGAAGCAACACTGACAATTTTCACATGCTGTTGTGCAAAAGGAATAGACAACAGGTGGAAATTATAGGCAATTAGCAAGACACCCTCAATAAAGGAGTGGTTCTGCAGGTGGTGACCACAGACCACTTCTCAGTTCCTATGCTTCCTGGCTGATGTTTTGGTCAATTTTGAATGCTGGCGGTGCTTTCACTCTAGTGGTAGCATGAGACGGAGTCTACAACCCACACAAGTGGCTCAGGGAGTGCAGCTCATCCAGGATGGCACATCAATGCGAGCTGTGGCAAGAAGATTGGCTGTGTCTGTCAGCGTAGTGTCCAGAGCACAGAAACAGACTCCATGAGGGTGGTATGAGGGCCCGACGTCCACAGGTGGGGGTTGTGCAGCCCAACACCGTGCAGGACGTTTGGCATTTGCCAGAGAACACAAAGATTGGCAAATTCGCCACTGGCGCCCTGTGCTCTTCACAGATGAAAGCAGGTTCACACTGAGCACATGTGACAGACGTGACAGTCTGGAGACGCCGTGGAGAACGTTCTGCTGCCTGCAACATTTTGGCGGTGGGTCAGTCATGGTGTGGGGTGGCATTTCTTTGGGGGGCTGCACAGCCCTCCATGTGCTCGCCAGAGGTAGCCTGACTGCCATTAGGTACCGAGATGAGATCCTCAGACCCCTTGTGAGACCATATGCTGGTGCGGTTGGCCCTGGGTTCCTCCTAATGCAAGACAATTCTAGACCTCATGTGGCTGGAGTGTGTCAGCAGTTCCTGCAAGAGGAAGGCATTGATGCTATGGACTGGCCTGCCCGTTCCCAGAATCTAAATGAGCACATCTGGGACATCATGTCTCGCTCCATCCACCAACGCCACGTTGCACCACAGACTGTCCAGGAGTTGGCGGATGCTTTAGTCCAGGTCTGGGAGGAGATCCCTCAGGAGACCATCCGCCACCTCATCAGGAGCATGCCCAGGTGTTGTAGGGAGGTCATACAGGCACGTGGAGGCCACACACACTACTGATCCTCATTTTGACTTGTTTTAAGGACATGGCATCAAAGTTGGATCAGCCTGTAGTGTGGTTTTCCACTTTAATTTTGAGTGTGACTCCAAATCCAGACCTCCATGGGTTGATGCATTTGATTTCCATTGGTCATTTGTGTGATTTTGTTGTCAGCACATTCAACTATGTAAAGAAAAATGTATTTAATAAGAATATTTCATTCAGATCTAGGATGTGTTATTTTAGTGTTCCCTTAATTTTTTTGAGCAGTGTATGTGCATAGTCACTTTAACGATAACTACATGTACACACAACCTCAATAAGCCTGACTAACATGTATCTGTATATAGCCTTGCTACTCTTTTTTTCAAATGTCTTTTTACTGTTGTTTTATTTCTTTACTTACCTACACCACACACACACCTTTTTTTTCTCGCACCATTGGTTGGAGCCTGTAAGTAAGCATTTCACTGCAATCATCTCTCCACTTCGAACAATCACAACTCCCAGAGTGGTGGGGCACGTGCACATCCATGCCTCCTCCTCCACCTGTTGTATTCTGTGACAAATAAACTTTGATTTGAAGGTGTGTAGGGTCATTGTCCTGTTGAAAAACAAATCATAGTCCCACTAAGCTCAAACCAGATGGGATGGCTTATCATTGCAGAATGCTGTGGTAGTCATGCTTGTTAAGTGTACCTTGAATTCTAAATAAGTCAGACAGTGGCACAAGGAAGACACCCCCACACCATCACACCTCCTCCTCCATTCTTCACGGTGGGAACGACACATGTGGAGATCATCCTTTCACCTACTCATCGTCTCACAAAGACACGGCTGTTGGAACCAAAAATCTCAAATTTGGACTCATCAGACCAAAGGACAGATTTCCACCAGTCTAATGTCCATTGCTCGTGTTTCTTGGCCCAAGCAAGTCTCTTCTTATTATTGGTGTCCTTTAATAGTGGTTTCTTTGCAGCAATTCGACCATGAAGGCCTGAGTCACAGTCTCCCAGGAAACAGTTGATGTTGAGATGTGTGTTATTTGAATTCTGTGAAGCATTTATTTGGGCTGCAATTTCTGAGGCTCTGCAGCAGAGGTAACTCTGGGTCTTCCTTTCCTGTGGCGGTCCTCATGAGAGCCAGTTTCATCATAGCGCTTGATGGTTTTTGCGACTGCACTTGAAGAAACCTTCAAAGTTCTTGAAATTTTCCAGATTGACTGACCTTCATGTCTTAAAGTAATGATGGACAGTTGTTTCTCTTTGCTTATTTGCACTGTTCTTGCCATAATATGGACTTGGTCTTTCACCAAATAGGGCCATCTTCTGTATAACACCCCTACCTTGTCGCAACACAACTGATTGGCTTAAACACATTAAGAAGGAATGAAATTCCACAAATTAACTTTTAACAAGGCACACCTGTTAATTGAAATGCATTCTAGAAAACTACCTCATGAAGCTTGTTGAGAGAATGCCAAGAGTGTGCAAAGCTGTCAAGGCAAAGGGTGGCTCCTTTGAAGAATCTCAAATATATATTGATTTGTTTAACGCTTTTTGTTACTACATAATTCCATGTGTTATTTCATAATTCTGATGTCTTCACTATTATTCTACAATGTAGAAAATAGTACAAATAAAGAAAAACCCTGGAATGAGTACGTGTCCAAACTTTTTACTGGTACTATATATTTATTTATTTAACTAGGCAAGTCATTTAAGAACAAATTCCTATTTACAATGACAGCCTACTGGGGAACAGTGGGTTAACTACCTTGTTAATCTAAATAAATTTGGCTGTATGTATTTTTAGATATAGGCCTATTATAAATGCGTATTGTTGATGCATCACCATATTAATTGCAAAAAGAAGTACATAACTTGAAGCTACATATTATTTTGACAGAGGTAATGAACTTTCCATTGATCAGCACAGCAATTGATAAAACAGAACCATGTTTGAAACACAAGTGATACTGAGCTTAATTCAATATTACACAGGTAAGCCAGCAGTTACAGAAATCAGGAATGCAGACAGGCTCTATCTGAGCTACTGTGTCCAACACACCACCACTTTCTGTTATGATGGGCATGATGGGCAACTACTGACCAAAAAAAGGATGTTATTATGATTACATGTTTTTCTAAAATAAAGGTTTAAGGAAATACAGGCAGGCACCACAGTACTACAAGAAAAAAACAGCTAAATCAAGCCTGATGGTATTGTAAGTATAAAAGCAAAGCTTGCATTCATTTAATTTTAAAAAGTATAAAAAGTAGCGTAATGGGATAATGTCATACTGTGGTGTGTGAAGAATCCAATACTGTACCTTGTATGCGGTACAAATCACATTATTGTGGAAGCACCTCCTCTAAGAGTTCCAATTAGGTTGTTTGAGAAGGTTTGAATTCTAAGCAACCTGCCTACTCAAACGTAATTTGAAGCACAATACCAACATAGCGATGGTAGTAGGTCAAAGCGGTGTGCTGGAAAACTTGGTAGAGCATGGGTGGAATAGACATTGTGGTGCTCATGTGAATTTCCTTTCTTTTTCATCTTCAGACCAATTTATTTATTTTGTATTTATCCGTTATTTGACCAGGTAAGTTGACTGAGAACACTTTCTCATTTGCAGCAACGACCTGGGGAATAGTTACAGGGGAGAGGATGGGGATGAATGAACCAATTGTAAACTGGGGATTATTAGGTGACCATGATAGTTTGAGGGCCAGATTGGGAATTTAGCCAGGACACCGGGGTTAACACCCCTACTCTTACGATAAGTGCCATGGGATCTTTAATGACCTCAGAGAGTCAGGACACCCGTTTAACGTCCCATCCAAAAGACTCTACCCTACACAGGGCAGTGTCCCCATTTACTGCCCTGGGGCATTGGGATATATTTTTTAGACCAGAGGAAAGAGTGCCTCCTACTGGCCCTCCAACACCACTTCCAGCAGCATCTGGTCTCCCATCCAGAAACTGACCAGAACCAACCCTGCTTAGCTTCAGAAGCAAGCCAGCAGTGGTATGCAGGGTGGTATGCTACCAATGCCTATTCTTACTTAAAACTTATTTTTTTATCATCATGAATACGATAAAATGAAACATTGGCACAGCACCAGACAGACAACATCAACGATACAGTACTGGCAGACACACACATACACCGTCATCGTCAGTATAGCTACTACTAGTTAGCTCTAACTACCGGTAGGGCACTAGAGTGGTGCCTCGGTCTAAGTCATGCATCTCAGTGCTAGAGGCATCACTACAGACCATGGTTTGATCCTGGGCTGTATCACAACTGATTGGGAGTCCCATAGGGCGGCGCACAATTGACCCAGTGTCGTCCGGGGTAGGGATTGGCAGGGGTAGGCCATCATTGTAAATAATAATTATTTCTTAACTGACTAGTTAAATACAAATAAAAACAATTATAAGATGGCCTTACAGGTCCCTGATTGCACAGTTGCTGTTCCAGCGCTAGGCTAGGCCTGAATATCATAACATACCATGAATATGATAAATTGCAAACTTAGAGCACCAGAAAGACAAAGGGTTTGTTGATAAATTCACTCTGGCTATCTTTGCACTCTACACACACGTACATTGTAATATTGTTGCATGGTGGTATTATACATTTTGTATTGTAGATATATAGTGGTGTAACTATGTTCTATGATGTACTGTTTTATATGTAATGTAAGTGCCTTGGACCCCAGGAAGAGTCGGGGATCCCTAATAAATACAAATACTCCAATTTAAAAGCACTTTTGTCCGTGTGTGCCAGAGCGCAGAATAACAGACTTAATGATTAACGCCCAACACCCATTGAATATGACTCTTGCCAGTAAACGTATGCAAAGAAACGGTATTAAATTGACAATGTATCGCAGTGCTAGCTGTGCCACTAGAGATTCTGGGTTCGAGTCGAGGCTCTGCGGTGACCGGCCGCGACCGGGAGACCCAATTGGCCCAGTACCAACGGTTAAGCTGCGTTGCGTTTCGGAGGACGCACGGCTCTCGACCTTCGCCTCTCCCGAGTCCGTACGGGAGTTGCAGCGATGGGACAAGACTATAACCAATTGGATACCACGAAATTGGGGCGAAAACGGGTGAAATTGACAATGTCAACAAACAGCTAGCGTTAGCCTCTCAGTGCAGCTGCTACTTGGTGGTGTCATTCATGCACTTCTAGATGACAGGGCATTGACAGTTACTGTACACAGCTAGCTACCAGTAGCTCTAGGCCTTATTTTCCGTCGTTGGCCTCTCCCCAATACCTATGTCATCATCAACCTATTCTGATCCCGAGGGCAGTACTGTAACGTACATCTTTAGGGTAAAAAAAAAAAGAATAGTATGTAAACTAACTAACCGCAGTACTGCGTCTTATTACCGTTAATGCTAGCCTGAAGCTAGCAGTACTAGCTACCCATTTGAATTAAACCTTAGTCCACTAACGTTAGCTAGTTAATTGCCTGCCCTAACGTTAGCTAGCTAGTAACGTTAGCAACGTATTACTCATCCAACAGAGCTAGCATAAACGAAGTTAGCCAGCTAGCCAATGAATCTAACGCTAATGTTGACAGCTAGCTAGCCAAGGTTAGCAAATGGTCAATTATGTTTACCTCTGTTGATAGCCTCGTCATACGAAAGGAAACCTATCCTTGACTCTTTGGCTCCCATGTTTTCCTCATTTCATAGCAGCAGCCTTACAAATATAAAAGGCAGCTAGCAACTGCTTTGTTCATTTAACTAGCTTGTACACTGCGGTCAAAACTATCTAATAATGCCTTGCGTATACCGAAGCTTTGCCGATGCCTCTTCGACTAAAAGTCACGTGATCACCTGTCAAGGCCAATAGTATCCAGCTGCAGCCCCGCAGAAGGCAGTGACTATTGCCGCGTTCAAAACAACTGGGACCTCGGATAACTAAATCAGTGCTTTCAAGACCGCTAGGAACTCGGGGAAAAAGCGATATTTCTAAAGCTTCGACTTTCCAACCTGAAGATCACCGACTTCATGATTTGACCTCGGTTATTTTCGAGTTCCTATGTCTTGAAAACACCATAAAACTAGCTTGTCACTAAACCAATACCCATCTATTGTCCGTGGTTAATCCCTACCACATAGATGTGAACTTTTCTTTCCTAGATTCCTTTCCTCGCTCCCTTGCATTTCCTAATTTCTTATATTCCTTTCCTAATTTCATTTTCTTCTTCCTTTCCTTTCCCCTCTACTGGTCATAGTTAATCTCAACCACATACATGTAAACGCCTCCTTTTCTTTCTTGAAATTATTTTCCTCTCCATTCCTAGCTTCCTCTCCTCCTTCCAAAATTCTCTTTCCTTATCTCCTTACCTTTCCTAGTTAATTTTTCCTTTCCTAGCTCCCTTGTCCTAGCTTCCTTTCCTTTTCTCCTTTTCTCACTCCATTTCCTTTCCTGGTTCCCTTTATTTTCCTCCTTTCCTAGCAATCCTTTTCTTTCCTAGCTTCCTTTCCTCCTTTCCTAGCTTCCTCAACTCCATCCCTAGTTCCCTTTCCTTATCTCCTTTCCTAGCTAATTTCCACCTTTCCTAGCTCCCTTTCCTTGTTCCTTTTCCTTCTTCCCTTTCTTCTATAATTTTATTTCCTAGATTCCTTTTCCTTGCTCCCTTTTTTTGTCCTTTCCACTCTCCTGTCCTTTCCTAGCACCCTTCTTTTCCTCCTTTCCTAGCTTCTTTCCTAAATTCCATTCTTTCCCTAACTCCTTTCCCCTCCTCCTTCCCTATCTCCTTTCTTTTCCTAGCTTCCTTTCCTTCTTTCCTGGCTTCCTATTCTCCCCTACCCCCATTTCCTCGCTCCCTTCCCAATCTCCCTTTCTTTATCCCCTTTATTTTCCTAGCTCCTTTCCTCCTTTCCTAGCTCCCTTTCCTTGCTTCCTTTTCTCTTTCCTTTAATTTCCTCATTTTATTTCCTAGAACCCTTTCCTTTCCCTATTTCATAGTTGGCAGGACGAGCAGCTGGCGAGAGCCTATTGGTTCGTTCTTACAGGCCTCGGCAGTTCCAAATCTAGCATGTATTTTTATATTTTCCATTAGGGAGCGCCTACTCTGTGAAGTGCGCATGTGCAATAACTCAATTCGCATTGCATTGATTCTGAACAACATCCTTTTTCATTTGTTTATATATATATATATATAATTTTTATTTTACTTTTGCATATTGTAAGGTGTACAAAACTTAGTAATCTCTGTTGGCAACAAATGTTCGTTTTGGGAACAGAAAACTGTTTTGAAATCAAATGTTTCATCGATGAGAAAATGAGCAGAAAGTCGGCCAAAATCCTTCTAGTTCCATCTTCTCTCACTGCCGACCACTGGGCTTCCTCTCATCACCATATTTGGTGGTGAGTGGAAACGCCAGGAGGATACTTCAGATCTATAAATCCGATTAAACATCTGGCTCATTCTATTTGTGCCACGGCTAGTAGTTAGGAAAGGAAGAAGGGAGCGAGGTAAGAAGGAAAGGAGCTAAGGAAAGGGACATATTTTCCTTCCTTGAATTAGGAAAGGATGAAAGGATGCAAATAAAGTAGGAAAGGAAGCTAGGAAAGGATGATTATAAAGGGAAATTACTATTTTACCGTTCAATTTAAATGGGGTGGGGACGTCTCAAGGATGCCGGACAGCAAGGACCGATAAAAAAGGAGTTCACATGTATGTGGTAAGGATTAACCACGGCCAGTAGATGGCGATAGTATTGGTTTAGTGACAGGCTAGTTTAAGTTACAGGCTACTACGGGGCTGCAACTGGATGCAGTTCATCAAAGCCCTTGAAATATTTCAGCAAGTTTACATAACCAAGACTTACTGACTTGAGTAAGTTTGTGTTATTGCCAAAGAATAACCGACACAGATTCATAATGTACAAACAAGTTTAATAATCATTTAATGGTGGTGCATTGCGTTACACAAGCCAAATAACGTTCATCTATCCATAAAAAAGCGCACTGTGGCACTAATGATGATGTCGACGTTTACATGTATCTTTTCAATTCATAGACATGTCAATATTCCTTCATCTTTTCAGAGCTTTGTAAAATGTTAATGAAAAAATGTACAAAAACACAGTAGTGTTGATATGAAACAAAAGGAGATTACTGAAAGTCCTTTCATTTCATATTGTTTGTGCAATTTCATTTAAAGATCCCATCCTATGACAGAATAATGGGCTGACCTGTTGCCATCTGTCTGTCACTGTTGCCATCTGTTCAAATTTAGGGGTACTGCAGAAGGCAGTACATAAAATGAAAATTATTTACATGTTCTCAGTACACACATTCCTCCAATTTCCTCTTACCTTTCTGGGTAGCCATGGATGTCATGATGAACAACCACTAAAGCCACTCTTACTAGAGGACTGTATCCACAACTATGCAGCAGGCAGTACTTCACGCAGTATACAATAAATACAATATCTCAAAAGATGAATGCACACCACAGTTCTTTAAAAACTCTGATACAGCATGTATGGAATATCTGCAATCTAGTTCTGCAAATACTTCTCTCAGAGTCATACCTAAACTCAAAATGTGTTTGTGTGTGTAACCTCTTTTAAAAACACATTTAGGGCCAGTTTCACAGACCAAGATTAAATGACTCCAGGAGTTGGGCAAATTACCTTTCGATAATAAAGACCTTAAAATTTCAAGAACATTGTTTAAGTAACTATGGATGAAATACAGGGTAGTTTCTGATGCAAACCCTTTAAAATGAAGTTTAGCCATAATGGTAGTCATAGCCAAAAGTACAATTTAGTCCAAGAGTGGGCTTAATGTAGGTCTGTGAAACTTGCCCATAGTTATACTTCTAGAATTAGACCATTTTCTATTTACATGGGAGTTTCAGAGTGAGCAACGGTTAAAATGTTAGTGTGGAAATAAATGTGCTTTACAAAAGGCTGGCGCCTTGCAATGCATGTGAGGATATAGACAGCACGTAGTAAAAACTAAATAAAAAAAGCTACATGGGCTGCATTTGCTCCAGTTTCAGTGGAAAACGTGTCTAGAAGTGATCAACTCTCAATAGATGTTCCACCTATAGCATACAAAGATGAAACTCCTGATTGAGATGCTATGCCTTGTTCCAGAGAGACGTCTTCAATTAATCTTTTAGCAGTCTTGCTGACACTGACAGACGTAAAGGACAGGGGGGGGCTCAGCCCCAAATTCATGTGTGCAGCAATCACAAATACCATCAGATATTCAGACCCAAACAGTAACATTCACCAGAAACAATTAAAGCCTTGTAAACAAAACTAGGGACATAAAGACAACCATATACCAGTCACCCCAGTTTATAAGGAGGTGGAAAACTTTTTTGAACATCCAATTTCTTAAATCTAAAATGGTTTTTATTTTCAGATGTACACAGGCAAAGCACTTGGGGATAAAAGGGTTGAAATTTGAGAATGTCCATTTGCTTCACCTGTTCAGATTTTAAGATGTCTTGTCCCTTGATCTGCCTCAGACCGGCCTTCCCTGTCACCTTCCGTCTCTAAGCTTGAACTCGGTTCATCCTAATTCATCACCCATGGTGCAATACTTTTCACAACAAAGCTGTTGAGTCAAGCTGGCTGACAAACAGTGCTGGCGGTCTTCCCTCAGAAGGACTGGGTGTCCTTGATTTGAGGACAACATGATCAGTCTTAGCTTGAAGAGACAATACATGGCCAAAAGTATGTAGACATCTGTTCGGACATCTCGTTCCAAATTCATGGGCATTAATATGGTCTCCCCTTTGCTGCTATCACAGCCTCCACTCTTCTGGGAAGGCTTTCCGCTAGATGTTGGAAAATTGCTGCGGGGACTATCTTCCATTGAGCCACAAGAGCATTAGTGAGGTCGGGCAATGATGTTGGGCGATTAGGCCTGGCTAGCAGTTGGCGTTCCAATTCATCCCAAAGGTGTTCGATGGGGTTGAGGTCAGGGCTCTGCGCAGGCCAGTCAAGTTCTTCCACGCCGATAAATACCTTGCTTTGTGCACGGGGTGCTGAAACTGGAAAGGGCTTTCCCAAACTGTTGCCACAAAGTTGGAAGCACATTAACATCTAGAATGTCATTGTATTCTGTAGCGTTAAGATTTCCCTTCACTTGAACTAAGGGGCCTGGCCCCACCACAAAAAACAGCCCCAGTTCATTATTCCTCCTCCACCAAACTTTACAGTAGGCACTATTCATTGGGGGCAGGTAGTGTTCTCCTGGCATCCACCAAACACAGATTAGTCCGTCGGACTGCCAGATGCTGAAGCATGATTCATCAATCCAGAGAACTCGTTTCCACTGCTCCAGAGTCCAATGGCGGCGAGCTTTACACCACGCCAGCCAACGCTTGGCATTTGCGCATGGTGATCTTAGGCTTGTATGCAGCTGCTCGGCCATGGAAACCCATTTCATGAAGCTTAATTTGACGAATCTCCCCGCAAACAGCTCTTGTGCGGACGTTGCTTCCAGAGGCAGTTTGGAACTCGGTAGAGAGCATTTCAACCAAGGAGATGATTTTTATGCACTACACCCTACACTCCTGTTCTGTGAGCTTGTGTGGCCAACCACTTTGCGGCTGAGCCGTTGTTGCCCCTAGACGTTTCCACTTCACAATAACAGCACTTACAGTTGACCATAGCAGCTATAGCAGGGCAGACATTTGACAAACTGACTTGTTGGAAAGGTGGCATCCTACGATGGTGCCACGTTGAAAGTCACTGAGCTTTTCAAAATGGGCCATTCTACCGCCAATGTTTGGCCTTCGAGATTACATGGCTGTGTCCTTGATTTTATACACCTATCAGCATGGGTGTAGCTGAAATAGCCAAATCCACTAATTTGAAGGGATGTCCACATAATTTTGGCCATGTAGTGCATGTCAGGTCAAACATGTGACCTTCCTGTCTCTGTCCTGTGTCGGCATATGGAAAGGAAGCATGCTAATAACCAGAGCAAGAGCACCTTGGGCTGATCGTCCTTTAAGGCTAAGGCTTGGACTTCAGTTGGACTATAACAGCACATGTAAAATTAACAGCCATGAGACAGACGTGCATGTTTAAAAGCAAGGCAATCATTTCTATTTTACCTAGTCCATACAAAATGGGGTACATCATTACTTAACGTTGCACTAGGTATCCGTTCACAAGCACTACTACCTTTACTATCTTCATTCTATAATGAAAACACGAGACCTATTCTATTGTTAACGGTGTGTTTTGAGGGTCTCAGTCCGACAGGGAGGGAGTCATCTCAATAGCAAGTTTTAGCTGACTTGTGTTTGGTTTAGCTTCATGAACTTCCTTATAAATACTTGGCATTTTAATTCCACAAAGGTACTCTAACGTACACTTTCAAATATTCCATAAGTCAGTGGTCCAACAATTGTGGAGCACAATTGTGGTCCAATTCAATACACATGCTGGTGCATTTCAAATTCATCAAATCACAGACAACCTTTAAAACGCATGCATGAAGGACTGCACCAACAACATCTTTAGAGTGAGGCAGAAACAGATGTTCCAAAAAGAAATAGAACCGAAGATTTGGTCCATGGATGAAATGGGTTGTAAACTCCCTCATGACATTAGCACAATAACAGAAGGATTGCACCCAGAAAAAGTCACTCTGGCTTTTTATAATTGACCAAAGCAAAAAGCCAAGTGGTGCTGAATCCATGCTTACAGGGGACATCAATGGTCAATAAACGGCAAGCTCTGACCAAAAATGAAGCAGAAAAAAACCCATGTACTATTCTATAAAACACTATGTTCTCATTGTCCCCCCCCCCAGTCTCAATTCCACTAACAGAAGACTGATGGTGATGAAAGTTGTGTTAGGTAATGCAAAGTGTATAGCAAGTGATTCCTCCCATCAAATGTTATCTGCAGGGTTGATCACAGGAGATCGATAAAAAGACTGGATCAGATGCATTCCACAGGCCATAGTGCATTTCCCTAAAGCCAGGTGGCCCATTGCAAGGCCAACCGTGTAACTTGATGTGGAGAGGGTGTGTTCAATAGATTTAAGCGAGCTGCGAACACCTTAGCGTTTCTATCTGCGTGTGGGCATATGTGTGTGCATGTGTCTGTGTAGGAAGCCTAAGCAGGTGGGCCAGCCCCATGGTTCTGTGACAGTAGGAAGGACTGCACCACCTCCTCTGTGGCCTGGGGGCTGGTGTTGACGTCCTCCAGGGCATCTGCCACAGCAAACTGCCGGTCCCTCAGCCGATTCCAATTGGATAAAATATTGTGGTACTCAAAGACTTTCTCATAGTTCCCCAAAGAGTTGTACAGTTTAATTAGGCCCCTGTAGTCGTATTCCAGTCCACTGTAGCCCTCGCCAAACAGCTTCTTACCTGCAGGGGAAAAGCACACATACTGGTAAGAATATTGAATAGGACAATGAGGAAGAATAGATTACAAAAGAAGAGTACAACGGTAAAATAGACCCCATCTAAACTAGTGACTGACCGATAGCGATAGAGCGCAGGTAGAGTCTCTCAGCATCTTCATACTGGTTCATGTCGTAGTTGTAGAGAGAGGCCAGGTGGCCCACAGACAGAGCCACCTCATAGTCCTCCTGACCCAGAAGCTGCTCCTTAATCTGGATAGCCTTGATGTGCATCTCCTCTGCCTCCTGAAAAACAAAAACAGATGAGACCTCTGTCATCCACAGCCTTGGGGTCTGTATACAGCTTTTCAGCTATCATTAAATCCCAGAGCCTCTGTGACATTTTAACCTACTTGGAGAGCAGATTCCTGCTCCAAAAGTGAGTCACAGGGTCCGTAAACACCGTGGAGAACATTTGGATGGCAGTTTATGATGAAAGTGTGTCACAGGTCACCTTCTGCATGCTTTCTACAGACACTTGTCTCAGGGGTTGGAAGGGAGGGATGATCTAATTCTGACCTTGAACTTCCTCATGGATTGGTAGAGGCGGCCCAGGTTGCCATAGTGTTTTGCTGTCTGAACATTAAACTCCCCGAAGGCTTTCTTGGCCAGCTGGAGGGAGGAGAGGTGGAGGTCATGGGCATCCTGGAGCAGCCTCTCCTCTGTTTCCTTGTTGTGGCAGTCAATAGCGATCTCCTCCAGGATCAGAGCTGAGTGAGCAGCACAGCACAGTCAGAAGAGGTACAGAGAGTCAGACGTACACCTCAAGTTAGTCAGGAAATGAAAGATGAAAACTGATCTAATCCAAATAACACGGACCTCTCCTCCAAAATAAAACAACTCCTCTTCAGTAATTGACTCGGCAGCAGTTGAGAATCACAGACATCATCGTGCCCATCACGGACAACGTGGGACAGGAGTAAACAGATGGTTGTGAAAGCCATTTTACCTTTGACTCTTTTGGAGGAGGCCAGCAGCAGATGATCCTCTGGGAGAATGTGAGTGATGATGTCTATGGCCCTCTCTGCGTGGAATCTGTACACAACATACCCAGGGGGCACAGCAGAGAAACAGATTTAACTCCGTGACACAGTAGCTAAAGCACAAACATTTCCTAGGAAACAAAATAAAGACAGGAACATCACTTTTGGGAGGGACACTGCAATTGGCCTGCATGAACTTCCAAATACAAGAGAGACTAAAAGTACATACATAACATCAAATGGACAACAAGTACCTTACAGCAGTGGTTCCCAACCTTTCTCAGTTACTGTACCACCAACTGAATTTTGCTCTGCCTGGAGTTCACTAGAAGTAACCCCTCATGTCCATTTTACCAGTAAAGCTATGGTCTCATGAGTCTTCAAATACCCCCTGTGGATAAGCCAAGTACCCCTGGTTGATTACTCACAGCGCGTTGTCAAATTTGCCAGAGCTGTACAGATGGACATAGGAGGAGTATGCCAGGTCCTCGTGTGCTGTGGCCACATGGATATTCTTTCCCCCGAAAACCGACTGCCGGATATCTAGAGCCGTCTGGAATATTAACACAGTTTACACACAATTAACACAATATCACACATCTGATACACCCTCTCTGCTGTCAATCGACATCTCAGACTGACTCACCCACCTGGTATATTGCAACTGATTGGCAGATGTTATCCACATTCAGCAAATAAAACCCATAATCGAGGAGAGTGTCTGAATATTTGGGATGCTTGTGTCCAAAATGCTCACTGCAGAAACAATAAGGAAACAGACATTACTGAAGGAGACAGAGACAAGGACTACAACACACAAACAACAAGTGTGGTGAATCTAACTTACCGTGCCAGGAAAACAGCATGCTTTATCAGCTGCTCTGCCTTACTGAACTCCCTCTTTACCACACAGGCCTGTTGGTCCAAACACAAAAGGCATGAAACCACACTAAGATCAAACTACTAAGGATGTGCATCTTTCCAGATGATTTGCTACATATCGAGATACAGTACATGGGCTCTGATACGATACAGGAACCATACCTTTTAGTTCGAAATGATTTCGCTAAGATTTTCATTAGAAACTGAATAGATGCGATACACTAACATTTGTTGCATAAACATTCATGCCTGGTTTCCTCCAGAGGTGATGCTTGACATTCAGGCCAAAGAGTTCAATCTTGGTTTCCTCAGACCAGAGAATCTTGTTTCCTTTAGGTGCCTTTTGGCAAACTCCAAGCGGGCTGTCATATGCCTTTTACTGAGGAGTGGCTTCCGTCTGGCCACTCTACCATAAAGGCCTGATTGGTGGAGTGCTTCAGAGATGGTTGTCCTTCTGGAAGGATCTCCCATCTCCACAGAGGAACTCTGGAGCTTTGACCATTGGGTTCTTGTCACCTCCCTGACCCCACGGTTGCTCAGTTTGGCCGGGCGGCCAGCTCTAGGAAGAGTCTTGGTGGCTCTAAACTTCTTCCATTTAAGAAGGATGGAGGTCACGGTGTTCTTGGGGACCTTCAATGCTGCAGAAATGTTTTGGTATCCTTCCTCAGGTCTGTGCCTCGACACAATATTGTCTCGGAATCCTACGGATAATAGACAGGTGTGTGCCTTTCCAAATCATGTCCAATCAATTTAAATTTACCACAGGTGGACTCCAATCAAGTTGTAGAAACATCTCAAGGATGATCCATGGAAACAGGATGCACCGGAGCTCAATTTCGAGTCTCATAGCAAAGGGTCTGAATACTTAAGCAAATAAGGTATTTTTTTATTTTTAGAAATCTGCTAACATTTCGAGAAATATGTATTTGCTTTGTTATGATGGGGAATACTTAAGTAAATTAGGTGTTTTTTATTTTTTATAATAAAATTTTTAAAAGACTTAAAACCTGTTTTTGCCTTGTCATTATGGGGTACTGTGTGTAGATTGACGAGGAAAATAATGAATGTAATCCATTTTAGAATAAGGCTGTAATGTAACAAAATGTGGAAAAAGTGAAGGGGTCCAAATACTTTCAGAATGCACTTAACAAATAAAGCTTAATGCGTGATGCATGCCATTTTAGCACTTGAATACTGAAGGTGTTCGATAAAGTGAAAAAGTTTTTAGAACTGTTGCAAATTTTAAATGAAACACATACATCTCATTTACATAAGTATTCATGCCCTCGAGTTGATACTTTGTAGAAGCACCTTTATCAGTGATTACAACTGCGAGTCTTTCTGGGTAAGTCTCTAAGAGCGTTCCACACATGGATTGTGCAACCAGTCGTTTATTTATCCTGAAAAACTCCCTAGTCCTTAACGATGACAAGCATACCCATAACATGATGCAGCCACCACTATGCTTGAAAATATGGAGAGTGGTAATTAGCAATGTGTTGTATTAGCCACAAAAACACACTTTGTATTAAGGACAAATTTGCCACAGTTGCAGTATTACTTTAGTACCTTGTTGCAAACTGGAGGCATGTTTTGGAATATTTTTTATTCTGTACAGGCTTCCTTTTTACGCTGTCATTTAGGTTAGCATTGTGGAGTAACTACAATGTTGTTGATTCATCCTCAATTTCTCCTATCACAACCATTAAAAAAGTCACCATTGGCCTCATGGTGAAATCCCTGAGTTGTTTCCTTCCTCTCCGTCAACCGAGTTAAGGATGCCTGTATCGTTGTAGTGACTGGGTGTAGATACACCATCCAAAGTATAATGAAAAACTTGACCATGCTCAAAAAGGGACACTCAATGTCTGATTTTTATTTTATAAAAAATTTTTACACTTCTACCTATAGGTACCCTTCTTTGCGAGGCAAAGCTCCCTGGTCTTTGTGGTTGAAATTCCGTGGTCGAATGAGGGGCCTTACATATAATTGTATGTGTGGGGTACAGAGATGAGGTTACCATAACAAGGGATTGAATACTTTTTTACTAAAGACATTTCAGCTTTTAATTTTTTATTAATTTGTAAAATAAATAAACATAATTCCACTTTGACTTTATGGGGTATTGTGTGTGTAGGCCAGTGATTTTTTTGTGTGAACTTAAATCATTTTTTAAATCAGGCTGTAACAACAACATTTGGAAAAAGTCAAGGGGTCTGAATACTTTCTGAAAGCACTGTATTTTTCAGAAGGTAGAATTCATGTAATAAATGTTAGTGAACCAACATAAAAAACAAATGTGAAAGCGATTTGTAACGTTTGAATTGATTTTCTGACCAATGTATGCTACATTTGGTTCGGTTTGGGGTCCTCAGACCAAAGCACTTGTATCTGGGACATATGTGTATCGATGAATCGCTACATCCCTACTAACTACAGTCCAAAGCAGTATCTATGACTAACAGAGTACTGCAGTGACTCCTGTGACAATAGTATGGGGACATCTAAAAAAGTATTTATTAATACATTCATAGACATGTCTATAACACAGGAAAAGGGAACACTCGTACCTTGGAGGCCTGTCTCAGGACATCTACCACAACTTTAACAGGCAAACCCACTGTGATTTCTTTCATTGCCTCTATGCACCACCTATAGGCCTGCAAAAGACAAAATCAGTGATGAGATCAACATGATAAACCAGAACACCAAAAGAATCTAACAGAACCAATTGACATATCTTTACCAGGCAACATACCTCATCATAGTGGCTCTTAGCAAAGAGCAGCGCACACAGCTCTCCATAGAGCGCAGCTTTGTTGGCCTGATGACCATGTTTGGCCAATTTGTCCATATACAACTGGGCCAACTTGACAGTCTCTTCACCAAGATGGTACTTGCAGTTGCCATTCCGGACATGAAGCAACCTAAGAGAAATTAGTGAATCTGGTAAGCTTTTGTGGAAAAATACAGACTAAGAGTAACCAGCCATAGAACTAGAATTGGACCCGAAAATACTAACGCTCTGTGACCCACTGACCTGACACAGCACTCCACAGCACGGTACCAGTGAAGCACCTCGTCATGCAGTGTGCACAGCTGCAGACATGACAGAAACACCTTCTCTGCATCACCATACCAGCCTGCATCAGACAGAAAGCCACCTACAGGACAGGGTCAACATTAGTACAATCAGAAACAAAATGGTAAAGAAAGTTGATGGGTGCGGGCACCTACCTAAAACAAAGCCAAACTGAATAGCCTTCTCTTTCACATGGGCATCAGACTCTGCAATGTAGGAGCAGCGGCGGCTGAAGGAGTTGGCCAGGACAGAAGCCACTTTCACCCCATGATCCATCAGGGCCTGGAAGCAATGGTGCAGGAGGTGTCTGCAGGCACATACACAAAGACCGGGCATGACGACGTGATACAACCATACATGAGAACCGGTCAAAATGCGTGACAATGACATTCAAGGTTCTCTCAAGGATCATCATATCCCTTTTGCTTCACATGATCATGAAGTCAGATTACCATACAGAATATGAAATATATATACACACAGACAAAGTACCTTTTGTCAGATGCTCTTAGAACTTTGGCAAACACCTCCAGCTCACAGAACTCCCCTCCCAGCTGGCAGAGCCGACCCTGCTGGTACAGCTGGAGAAACATGAAGACAAGGTTAGGATAGCAAAAAAGGGACAGGAGTGTCAGAAGCTAGGTTTCCATCCAACTGGTCACAGATTTTCATGCGAATATTCTAAAATCTGCATAAAGAAAATGTGCGCATTTTCACACCAGTGGCGTTTCCGAAATATGGAAACACATTTTTGCGTACACTTACATTTTCAACTCAACCGATAGTTTTGTCTCAAAAAGTTGCGTTAAATAGCAAACGTGTCTACTCTGGTCTTGGCACGTGTGCTCTGGCCAACAGCTCGCAGATACAGTGCAGGTAAGCTGTGTGGGTACAGTGGTGGTAGACTGTGTGGGTACAGTGGTGGTAGACTGTGTGGGTAGGCTAGCTTACATTATGAGATTATTATGGATAAGAGCGAGAATATTTTTTATTTGTCAAAACAGCAGTCATGTATCATCATGTCACCAGAATAAGACCCTGAATATTTATTGTAAAGGAGCATCAAGATCACAGTGCACTTTCATCACCCTGTGGAAAGTGGTTAGCTTAGCTGCCTGGCAAGCTAGCTAGCTAGCTAGCTAGCATGGTAACAGTACAGTAACATTACAGTAGCTCTAACATTTGTTTTCATGGGTAAGAGAACTGTCAAAGTTGGTGAGAGCCAAAATATCATGCAATCTGCTAACGTTAACAAGGTTATTGCCCATTTGGGTGAATCATTTTCAGCTAGCTACGTTTGTTGGCTAGCTAGCCATGTATAAACAGCTTACAATATTAAGTTAGATTATGCTTTGATATCAAGGGGACAAACTTCTAGTTATAAACAGCTTTAGCGAATGTAACTTACACATATATGTAATGGTTAATTAATTAAAAATCAGTCAGTCCATGATATAGCCTAGCTTACAAATTTGCAATGAGCCTACTTGCTTGAATACGGACTTGTTTTCCAATAACACAGTGTATTATTTTAGGCTGACTGCATTAGCCTAGTTCACATTAGGTTTGCTATGTCTTGCTAATTGTTCTTGTGGTAGTGTGATACATTCATCCTGTTGGTTCCAGATGCCTAAAAAGACCCATAAGCCCTATAAGTGAATGTCCTGCTTGCAGACACTTGCCACCACAGGGGTTTGGCCTTCCCGATGCAGGCAACAGGCCAGCTCCGAGGCAGAAGTGGTATGACCTCTAAGAAGGCATGTATTATGACAAAAAGTTAAATAGCAAAACATGCATAGGCCTGTGACATTTGAACTGTGTGTTCATCTAGAAAACATACCGTTTTACACTACATGACCAAAAGTATGTCGACACCTACTCGTCGAACATCTCATTCCAAATTCATGGGCATTAATACGGAGTTGTTCCTCTCTTTGCTGCTATAACAGCCTCCACTCTTCTGAGAAGGCTTTCCACTACATGTTGGGGACTTGATTCCATCAGCCACAAGAGCATTAGTGAGGCTGGCGGCTGATATTGGGCGATAAGGCCTGGCTCACAATTGGAGTTCCAATTCTTCCCAAAGGTGTTTGATGGGGTTGAGGTCAGGGCTCTGCGCATGCCAGTCAAGTTCTTCCACACCGATCGACAAACCATTTCTGTAAAGACGTCGCTTTGTGCACGGGTGCATGCTGAAACCTGTAAGGGCCTTCCCCTTACTGTTGCCACAAAGTTGGAAGCACAGACTCGTCTAGAATGTCACTGAATTATGTAGCGTTAAGATTTCCCTTCACTGGAACTAAGGGTCCTAGACCGAACCACGAAAAACAACCCCAGACCATTATTCCTCCTTCACCAAACTTTACAGTTGGCACTATGCATTGGGGCAGGTAGTGTTCGCCTGGCATCTGCCAAACCCAGATTAGTCAGTCAGACTGCCGGATGGTGAAGCGTGATTCATCACTCCAGAAAATGCATTTCGTCTGCTCCAGAATCCAATGTCGTCGAGCTTTACACCACTCCAGCAGACACTTGGCATTGCGCATGTTGATCTTAAGCTTGTGTGCGGCTTCTTGGCCACAGAAACCAATTTCATGCAGATCCCGACAAACAGTTATTGTGCTGACGGTGCATCCAGAGGCAGTTTGGAACTCGGTAGTGAGTGCTGCAAACGAGGACAGACTGTTTTTACGTGCTACGCACTTCAGCGGTCCCGTTCTGTGAGCTTGTGTGGCCTACCACTTTCCTGCTGAGCCGTTGATGCTGCTAGACGTTTCCATTTCACAATAACAGCACTTACAGTAAACCGGGGCAGCTCTAGCAGGGCAGAAATGTGATGAACTGACTTGTGGCAACGTCATAGGATGCCACCTTTCCAACGTCTTCAGTAAGGCCATTCTACTGTCAATGTTTGTCTATGGAAATTGCATGGCTGGGTGGGGGGAATTAATAAAGCTTACAGGCTAAAACATGTATTCACTTTCCTGATAAATTAAAATGAGGTACCATACTATCTAGTAATGTCCCGTCTATATTTTAAGCAGGTCTCGCCAATGAACCTGCTGGGCCAACACCTACAGCACCCCCAGCGTCTGTATCTGCTGTTCAGACTCCTCCATTGAGGACCGCATTGAACTTGTTGTCAATGGTAAATATTACATTTTTTGGCATATTTTTTTCACAATTACTATGGCTCTGCTGCCATGACAGAACATTGATTCAGATAATCCTTTTGACAGGTGACCTGGTTTCCTTCTTTCATCATTGTGTCCATTCAGTTTCTCTCTCTCTTTTGCAGTTCAAGAAAAGAAAAGAAAAGCACCCAATGTCACAGGAAAGCCCAAAAGATCATTAAGGACAACAACCACCCGAGCCACTGCCTGTTCATCCTGTTGTCATCCAGAAGGCGGGGTCAGTACAGGTGCATCAAAGCAGGGACCGAGACTGAAAAACAGCTTCTCTCAAGGCCATCAGTCTGTTAAATAGCCATCACTAGCACAGAGAGACTGCTGCCTACATACAGACTTGAAATCATTGGCCACTTTAATAATGCCACTTAAATAATGTTGACATATTTTGCATTACTCATCTAATATGTATATACTGTATTCTATTCTACTGTATCTTAGGTCTATGCCGCTCTGACATTGCTCGTCCATATATTCTTATTCCATTCCTTTACGTAAATTTGTGTGTATTGGGTATATGTTGTGAAATTGTTAGATATTACTTGTTAGATATCGCTGCAGTCGGAACTAGAAGTACAAGCATTTCGCTACACTAGCAATAACATCTGCTAAATACGTTTATGTGACCAATAAAATTTGATTGGTTTTTATAACAGTACAACCTTAAAAATGTAATTTTTTTTAACTGACACTAGATGTCTGTAGCCTGGCCAAGTTGTCTACAGCCTCTGAGTGTCCCCGCCCATAGACAACGTCTGCAAGTGCGCCAAACCGCTGTCTGCGAGTGGCCTTTTACTTACTACATCATGTACCGTGATCCTTTTAGAACTAACATTCATCAAAACATTTGATTTGTTTTTTTGTTTTAAATCTCACATGACCGTATTGTCAGGGTTCATATAAAAAAAATGTCCTTCTTTCCTTCCTTTATCATTCCAGCATGACATGCCTAGGAAGTCTGTTGGGGTAAAAATGATATACACTTGAGTGTACAAAACATTAAGAACACCTGCTGTTTCCATGACAAACTGACCAGGTGAAAGCTCTGATCCCTTATTGATGTAACCTATTAAATCCAATTCAATCAGTGTAGATGAAGGGGAGGAGACCGGTTACATAAGGATTTTTAAGCATTGAGACAGATTGTGTATGTGTGCCACTCAGAGGGTGAATGGGCAGACAAAAGATTGAAGTACCTTTGAACAGGGTATGGTAGTAGGTGTGAGGCGCACCAGTTTGAGTTTGTCAAGAACTAAAACGCTGCTGGGTTCTCACGCTCAACAGTGTCCCGTGTGTATCAAGAATGGTCCACCATTCTTGACATCCTGCCAATTTGAAAAGATCATGAGAAACCCGGGCCAGCATCCCTGTGGAACACTTAACACCTTGTAGTCCATGCCCTGATATATTGAGGCTGTTCTGAGGGCAAAAGGTGGTGCAACTCAATATTAAGAAGGTGTTCTTAATGCTTTGTCCACTCAGTGTAGCTTATTCTTGAGCTGGGCTCAAGACAAAATTGTCCCAATACCAAATTGGTATTAGCAAACTTATATAATTTCAAACTTTACATTTCTCTAATATACGCTAACTAACGTAATGAACGATATCAGCCAAATGCATGCGATAAGTGATCGGTATGGTCGGTGATCATTTTTAGTGTATCGTGCCAGCTATAGCTTAACCTGTCAAGAGCTTGTTTGATTACATATTTGTTTTTAATGCGGTTTACGTTCAAATCATTTTCATAATAAATCGTATACCTTTTCCTGTTTCTCCCCAGCCCTGCTACGGGGCTCTGTGAAGACCACCTCACCTTTCTCCCCAGCCCTGCTACGGGGCTCTGTGAAGACCACCTCGCCCCTTCTCCCCAGCCCTGCTACGGGGCTCTGTGAAGACCACCTCACCTTTCTCCCCAGCCCTGCTACGGGGCTCTGTGAAGACCACCTCGCCCCTTCTCCCCAGCCCTGCTACGGGGCTCTGTGAAGACCACCTCGCCCCTTCTCCCCAGCCCTGCTACGGGGCTCTGTGAAGACCACCTCGCCCCTTCTCCCCAGCCCTGCTACGGGGCTCTGTGAAGACCACCTCGCCCCTTCTCCCCAGCCCTGCTACGGGGCTCTGTGAAGACCACCTCACCTTTCTCCCCAGCCCTGCTACGGGGCTCTGTGAAGACCACCTCGCCCCTTCTCCCCAGCCCTGCTACGGGGCTCTGTGAAGACCACCTCACCCTTCTCCCCAGCCCTGCTACGGGGCTCTGTGAAGACCACATCGCCCTTCTCCCCAGCCCTGCTACGGGGCTCTGTGAAGACCACCTCACCCTTCTCCCCAGCCCTGCTACGGGGCTCTGTGAAGACCACATCGCCCTTCTCCCCAGCCCTGCTACGGGGCTCTGTGAAGACCACATCGCCCTTCTCCCCAGCCCTGCTACGGGGCTCTGTGAAGACCACATCGCCCTTCTCCCCAGCCCTGCTACGGGGCTCTGTGAAGACCACCTCACCCTTCTCCCCAGCCCTGCTACGGGGCTCTGTGAAGACCACCTCGCCTTTCTCCCCAGCCCTGCTACAGGCCTCTGAAGACCACCTCGCCTTTCTCCCCAGCCCTGCTACGGGGCTCTGTGAAGACCACCTCGCCTTTCTCCCCAGCCCTGCTACGGGGCTCTGTGAAGACCACCTCACCCTTCTCCCCAGCCCTGCTGCGGGGCTCTGTGAAGACCACCTTGGCTTTCTCCCCAGCCCTGCTATGGGCCTCTGTGAAGACCACATCGCCCTTCTCCCCGACTCCCTCTGCTACAGCCTGCGTGAAGACCACCACTGCCTCTGCTGTCTCTCAGGGAACTGAGCGCTCTGCTATAGCCTCTGTAAAGGCACCCTCATGCTTTTGAATAGATTGTGCATATATTATGACAACATTGTGACATTTCTCCATTTTTAAGGTTGGTCGAGCACACTATTTGTCTTGAGGCATGCCGAAGTTGGTAGCCGAGGTCAACTTTTGGGATTCTTCCGTAGTCTGTCATTCAACAAGAGACGACTCGTACCACTTTTTCAAGCGAAGGTCTTTTAAGGGAGTATGCAAGAATACTTGGTCGGTTAGGCTAGCCGCCAGCCAAACTGAAGCATGCCGACGCCTAAAGTGCTCTCCTCTGCTATAGCCTCTAAGACATACCAAACTGTAATTTCTTAACCAATTTCATGATATACATTAAAACATTGCAGAAACAAAACTGCGCATCAGTGTATTGATATGATGAAGATATTGTGAGTAATATTACATTTGTCTTGTTTTGCTTTTTATTTTATTTTCAGGAGAGCTGATTGGTGTGGACTACCTGCTCAGGCAGACTGGGAAGGACATGGACCCCCCCCCTGACTTGGAGGAGACTGATTTTGAGAACTATGCAACGGACCCCACAGTTGGTAGTCTTCTGGATGACTTCACCACCACTGCTGATGATTTCTCTGCTCCTAGCCCCACCCAGGATGCTCCCACTACAGTCCAACCTGCTTCCTCCAGTGCCACGTCTGCTGCCACCAGTACCTGGCCTGCTTCACCCACAGCCCAGTCTGCTGCCACCAGTACCTGGCCTGCTTCACCCACAGCCCAGTCTGCTGCCACCAGTACCTGGCCTGCTTCACCCACAGCCCAGTCTGCTGCCACCAGTACCTGGCCTGCTTCACCCACAGCCCAGTCTGCTGCCACCAGTACCTGGCCTGCTTCACCCACAGCCCAGTCTGCTGCCAGCCAACTCCACCCATGCAAAAAAACTGATTGTTTGAGAAGTGTCAACACATCAATAGTTTCCATATTAGACTCTGCTGTACTGTAGTCCTTTTTTATCTTATTTCTACAACCAGGGGTTTGATTCAATCAGATCAAGCATTAACCCAATGTTGCTCATGTGTCACAAACCACTCCCTTCTTTATTATCCTTACCACATTAGAAGTTCAAAACAGAGTTAGAAAGTGTAGGCTATTGCATAATTTTCATGTTAATTTGGATGGGGGGACTTAAAGCCTATCAGTCTAGTCGGGAGTAGGGCCTATAGCCTACAATAGAACATCACGTATTTCAGTGTTTCTAACGCGGCTGCATGGGATTTGTTGAATATAAAGTTGGCTGGTTTTGTTGCATTCAAGGTGATAAGGTAACAAGGTTCTGCTTGTGAATTTGACAGCTCTAACACAGTTTCACCTCCGATACCGCCAAAACAACCGCTATGCTGGTGTTGACCAACACTAATCTGATTAAATCGAGCTCTAGAACTTTTCGATTGAGTTTTTTTCCCCTCTGTTTGCATGGATGTTGTCATATGTTTGGTTCCGATTGTGTCATTCACTCAGAATCAGGCAGTGCCATACCCACTCATTACTTTGGGTCCCTAGGGGCTGTGTGTGTGTGTGACATTTCACATTAATAAACATGTTTCTATATTTCAACCAATTATTTGAATGACTTTTGATTGTAGGTCAATCATTATTCACTTTAAATAACTGACATACGTGGCTCTGACTAAATGTTCATAGATGTGATGTATTTATAAATACATCAGGTAATACGCAGTCCACAAGACACTGCAACAGATAACTGATCATTTAAGATACTAATTGCATAAACAAGGTTGCGGGAGTACTGTACATAATAAACCAACCTCATTAGAACACACACACACACATATACATATATACATGGTTGTTTTGGTGTTTTGGTGTTTGTTTAGAAACGTTATTTCTGGCCGAGGCAGGATTCGACCTGGAGACCTTCGGGTCCTCTCTTCCCCTTCCTTAATTAAAAAACTACATTTTCATTTTTCCCCCAGCTTACCACAATAAATAAATGAATAATAAAACACTTACATTATGACGAAGCCTCAATTTTAAAAATGTTTTCTTTTTCTTCTCCCCCTTAAGATACCATCGTTCCCCAGCTTTGGTGTTTGTAACACCAGAATAGTGGGTTCGATTCCTGGGACCACCCACATTTAAAAATGTATACACGCATGACTGCAAGTCGCTCTGGATAAAAGTGTCTGCTAAATGGAATATATTGTTGTTAACCTTTTAAGCAGGATAGCTAGCAAGCAAGTTAATCAGCTGATTTGCTTTGCAAAGAGTTTGCAACGTTAGCTGTAACGTTAAGTGGCTAGCTAAAACGAATCAACTCGGGAACATCACATTGTATAACGTTAGTTAGCAAACTAGACTAATAACTTACCTTGTAATACACATCAAATTGAATATTTTCAGGGAGGGAACGAATATCTCTTCGCGATCGACTGTAATTGTCCACCACTGCTGATATAGCAGTGTTGTACAGTGTCTCTGGGATCCATTCGAGCTCCAAGGCCGCCATGTTGTTTTCCTTTTCTCCAGCCAATAACACCCCCTCTGCTCGATCGACGGTCGGTAGCTAGCTAACCACCTTGCCAAGTTTAAACTCCTTTTCTTGTACCTTCTCATGTAACAAAACAGTTTTGACTGTCTCATCTGGTTAAGCACCAGCATTAACCATCGGCCATGTTCCTAGGATACGCACTGAACCAGTGCAGTCTGCCCGAAGGTCTATCTCTGCCCCCACCCTGTTTTTCACACTCGGGGTCTGATTCGCCGGAGTCAAATGTACTTCGCTTCGTTCCTGAGGGAGTTTGATTAATTGAACCCGCACCCGTTCATACCTGAAGCGAACATCTACGCCGCTCGGTCGTTTTCAAAGGCAGCATGATTTCATTTTTGTATTTTTTATGTAACCTTTATTTAACTAGGCAAGTCAGTTAAAGAACAAATTCTTATTTACAATTACGCCCAATGACAGCCTACCAAAAGGCAAAAGGCCTCCTGCAGGGACTAGGGCTGGGATTGAAAATAAAATATAAATAAAATATAAAATATAGGACAAAACACACATCACGACAAGAGAGATAACACAACACTACATAAAGAGAGACCTAAGACAACGACATAGCAAGGCAGCAACACATGACAACAACATGGTAGCAACACAACATGGTAGCAGCATAAAACATGTTACAAACATTGTTGGGCACAGACAACAGCACAAAGGGCAAGAAGGTAGAGATAACAATAAATCACGCAAAGCAGGACAACTGTCAGTAAGAGTGTCCATGATTGAGTCATTGAATGAAGACATTGAGATAAAACTGTCCAGTTTGACTGTTTGTTGCAGCTCGTTCCAGTAGCTAGCTGCAGTGAACTGAAAAGATGAGCGACCCAGAGATGTGTGTGCTTTGGGGACCTTTAACAGAATGTGACTGGCTGAACAGGTGTTGTATGTGGAGGATGAGGGCTGCAGTAGATAACTCAGATAGGGAGGGATTGAGGTCTAAGAAGGTTTTATAAATAAGCATCAACCAGTGGGTCTTGTGACGGGTGTACAGAGATACAGACCAGTTTACATAGGATTATAGAGTGCAGTGATGTGTCCTATAAGTAGCATTGGTGGCAAATCTGATGGCCGAATGGTAAAGAACATCTAGCCGCTCGAGAGCACCCTTACCTGTCGATCTATAAATTATGTCTCCGTAATCTAAAACGGTTAGGATGGTAATTTGAATCAGGGTTAGTTTGGCAGCTGGAGTGTTAAGAGGAGTGATTCTAGAACCAAGTCTAGATTTAACTTTAGCCTGCAGGTTTGATATGTGCTGAGAAGGTCAGTGTACCATCTTGCCATACTCCCAAGTACTTGTATGAGGTGACTACCTCAAGCTCTAAACCCTCAAAGGTAGTAATCACACCTGTTGGGAGAGGGACATTCTTCTTTTCCAAACCACATGACCTTTGTTTTGGATGTGTTCATAACAAGGTTAAGGGTAGAGAAAGCTTGTTGTTCACTAAGAAAGCTTTGTTGTAGAGCATTTAACACAACATTTGGGGAGGGGCCAGCTGAGTATAAGACTGTATCATCTGCATATAAATGGATGAGAGAGCTTCCTACTGCCTGAGCTATGTTGGTGATGTAAATTTAGAAGAATGTGGGGCCTAGGATCAAGCCTTGGGGTTCTCCCTTGGTGACAGGCAGCAGTGGCTGAGACAGCAGATGTCCTGACTTTATTCATTGCGCTCTTTGAGAGAGGTAGTTAGCAAACCAGGTCAGGTCATGGGAAAAAGAGGAAGACACATCTGGGATAGTCGCATTAGAAGGGGTGGGAGATGAGGAAATGTTGGAATCCTGTCATCATGATGGTGATTAAAGAGCTCAGCCATGTGCTTCTTGTCAGTAACAACCACATCATCAACATTAAGGGACATGGGCAGCTGTGAGGAGGTTTTATTCTCCAGGTCTTTAACTGTTTTCCAGAACACCTTGGGGTTGGACCCACAGAGAGAACTGCTCCTTAAAGTAACTAACTGATGCATCATTCAGAAACAAACATCTCCTTTCCAAAAAATATATTATCTTATTTTCAAACTAGTTTTCATTGGGAAGGCAGATATACTTTATTTTTTTATGAAAAGCAATCACTTTTGCATGTGAAAACAGAATCCTACTCGTTACTCATTATGCGTGCTTAACCTACTTCACTTTTGTTTTGAGCCGACATCGCCGTCGGCCAAAATCGGGCACCTGGCTCGCGCAAGGGAGGCAGCAAGTATCCCAACCGGATGCAGTCAACGCTAACCCGGTTCGCCCTGCGCATTAATCGAATCCCCTCACTGCTGCGCAGATGATGATCCCGTCACAGGTTTCTGTCGATAGACCGGGGTAGACCGTACTCTTGCTAATGATGTATTCAAGTGCTTGTCGGAACTTGAAAACTCTGAAATGTCCAATTTGCTAACTTGTTGTAGTTATACACGTGCCGCGTTCAACCAGTTAGCAATCGGACACTTCAGAGCTTCCGACAAGTGCGTGAAGGCGGCATAAAACCAGCGTTGCTGTGTAGTCACGTGGGTCAGTCAGGCTGCTAGGTAGACTGTACTGGAACGTCAGCTGTATGCTATCTTGCCAAAGAGATCGCAAACTCTGATCTGGCGATGCGAGAAGATGGAAGTGGAATGTATGTGGTGTTTTCTAAATGCATCCAAAATACTTGCTCTATTAATCAGTCAATCAATCACATACTCACAGCATAATATATATATATATATATATATATATATATAAAGTATTAATCAGTATTCATCGTTGTCCTATGGACGTCATTCCTTTTTTATTTTTTTTATAAAATATGTGTGTCCCTGGAACATAAACGTAACAGATCTGCAGCACACAAAATACATTTTTATATTGTTGTCCCTTGACAAGCAGGCATTGTGGAAACTGATCAGAGACCACTAAGAGGCTGAATAATAGCAACTTTGAAAGCACCACAAGCTCTTGTGGCCAAGACTGGACAAATGTGCATAATATGTCCCCAAGTCCACAAACCTTGTAAAAGCGAAATAGGATGTGGAGAAATTGCGAAACAACCCGCGCGCCGCAAATCTCAAACCAAGTGCACCCACTGCAAAATTGTTGCCAGGCAGTAAAAGCGGCTGGATTGATAGGTGTAGAAATCTGACGTCGGAACGTTCATTGGACCTTTGTGAAGCTAGCCACAATAACGATTAACCACAATAGTGGAATTTGAAGTTTGCCTTCAAAATAAAAGTCCCCAATTGAAACATGCAGAAGGTACATATAGTGGAATAATGCCATATTTGGACTAGATATTTCTAAACATGGTTGGAATGTTGTTACAAAACTTAACAATAAATACAATAACGATCTAATTTGACAATAATTCGTTATGAATGTTCAATTACGCATTACAGACTAACTATGGATTTGCCACAGTCAAAGACCTGCAATAAGACCTACCGCGGTAATATTTGTGTAAACTCTTCAGAATTTTAATCTGTGGGTGTCACTGTGTAGGCTGATACCCCAGTTCATGGGTGCACACTCTATAGGTAAGGTTGTACAGTGTAATATGAATGTTCAATACGTATAATGTGCTGACTGTCGGTTAAGATGGCGTGTCATGGAGGCATAACATGCTCAGTTCGAGCTACTCTCTGAAACTCACTGAAATAATTCCTTTGATGATACAGTGGTATCAATATATGGTTATAACATCTACAGAAGAGGCAGAAATGCCAATGAAGGATGTATCGCTGTTTATATTCAGAGTCATATTTCTGTAAAGCATATTATGTCAAATGCTGTTAAAGTAATATGGATACAGGTTCACCTACCTCACCTAAAGCCTATTATTGTGGGAAGTTGCTATAGACCACCAAGTGCTAACAGTCAGTATCTGGATAATGTGTGTGAAATGCTTGTATGTGATATCAGCAGAGAGGTATATTTCTCAGTGCCAAATATTGACTGGCTTCCATCAACCTTCATAATCACGCATAACGGACTCAAGAAAAAGTTTCAAACTGTAACCAGTGCCTGCAACCTGGTTCAGGTTATCAGTCAACCTACCAAGGTATTGGCCACATCTTTATTAATGCTGCAGAAATCCACTCTTAAGCAGTATCCACACCCATTGGATGTAGTGAACATATTTATTTAATTTACTAGGCAAGTGAGTTAAGAACAAATAGTTATTTTCAATGACGGCCTAGGCCTGTTCAGGGGCAGAACGACAGATTTGTACCGTGTCAGCTCGGGGGTTTGAACTTGCAAAAGCTCTAACCACTAGGCTACACTGCCCCAACATAACATAATAGCCATGTCTAGGAAACCCAAGTTCCTAAGACTGCACCTAAAATAGTGTATAAGCGGTCATGCAATAGGTTTTGCAATGATTCCTTTGTTAAAGATGTGAAAAATATTTGTTGGTCTGATGTGTGTAATGAGGAACATCCTGACGCTGCACTCAAAGCATTTATGACATTGCTTCTTCCGTATGGCTGAGAGGGATGAGGCTAGGGAATGGAAAATAAGTCTGGCAACGCAGCAGATTGGCAAACATACAGTAAATTGACAAATCAAGTGACTAAACAAAAATAAGAAAAAAACTATACTATGGAACAAAGATACATGATATAAAGAATGATAGTAAAGCGCTCTGGAGTCCCTAAAATTACATTTTAGGCAGAAAAGCTAACTCGGCTCCATCCTTCATTGAGGCTGATGGCTCATTCATAACAAAACCCTTTGATATTGCAAACTACTTTAATAACAAATTTGTTGACAAGATTAGCACATTTAGACACTACATACAAAAAACAAATGCAGAGCCTTCATAATCACGCATAACGGACCAAATAACGAAAGATAAGCACTGCAGCTTTGAATTCTTCAAAGTGTGGAAGAGTTGAAAAAATTATTGCTATCTGTAAATAAGGACAAACCACCTCGATGGTAAATTACTGAGGTTGGTAGTGGAGTACATTGCGACTCTTATTTGGCACATCTTCAATCTAAGCCTAGAACGTGGAGTGTGCCCACAGGCCTGGAGGGAGGCAAAGGTCAGTCCTCGGCCAAAAAATAGCTACGGTTATAGCAATGGTTCAAACAGCAGACCAAACAGCCTAAAACCGGTTCTTAGCAAAGCTTTGGAAAACATTATGTTTGACCAAATACAATGTTATTTTACAGTTAACAAATTAACAGACTTTCAGCATGCCTGTAGGGAAGGGAACTCAACATGCTCAGTGGTGACACAAATGGCTGAAAGAAATTGATAAGAAGATTGTGGGAGCTGTTTTGTTAGACTTCAGCGCAGCCTTTGATATCATTGTTCATACCATATTGCTGAAAACCTAGGTGTTATGGATTAACATCCTCTGCCTTTGAATGGATGGACCGTTATCTATCCAATAGAACACAGAGGGTTTTCTTTAATGGAAGCCTCTCTAATGCAAATTCTAGTGTGGCGTACTGCAAGGCAGCTGGCTTGGAGCATTATTGTTTTCTGTGATACTAATGAACTTCCACTGAAGTGGAGGCTTGATGAGAGTGACCATACTACCTGTGTCCAACAAGGCGGCCGTATCCTGACTTTTGATGGGGTTCTGTGGGGCTGCAGAGGCTTCATGGGCCCAGCAGGTTGTGATGTACTCGCACCTTCTGGTGGTCTTCTCTGAGGGCCATTGGCAGGGACTAGTCATTTCCCAGGCAGCTCCAGGCCAGGTGTCCCTCCTGGCCACAGGTGTAATACCTTCTCTGGTCCACGTTAACTAGCGGCCGCCGGGGATGATCTGGCTTCAGTAATAGGAGGCCGTCTTGAAGCAGGGTTCAAATAGGCGTCTCCCGTTCTACCACACGTTAGTTCGGACTTGAATTCAGGTCTACTGGGCTCTGGCCTACTGATTCGCAACATCTGTACCATAACCTTGTGATTTTCTAATATAGCAACCAGGGTGTCAACTGATGGGGGGTTGCTCTGGGCAGCATGGCACTTTTCGGTGGTGGAATATATTTGTCCATTACCAGGCAATCTATTCCTGATGGCCCGTCCCCATGGTAAGCCAACTTCTACTTGGCCTGAATGCCAAGTGTCACGTCTGGAGAAAACCTGGCAACATCCATACGGTGAAGCATGGTGGTGGCAGCATCATGCTGTGTGGATGGTTTTCAGCAGCAGGGACAGGGAGACTAGTCAGGATTCAGGGAAAGATGAACAGTGCAAAGTACAGAGAGATCCTTGATGAAAACCTGCTCCAGAGTGCTCAGAACCTCTGACTGGGGTGAAGGTTGACCTTCCAACAGCACACCAACCCTAAGCGCACAGCCAAAGAAATGCAGGAGTGGATTCGGGACAAGTCTCTGAATATCCCTGAGTGGCCCAGCCAGAGCCCCAGGCTTGAACCCGATCTAAAATCTCTGGAACCTGAAAGTAGTTGTGCAGCGACGCTCCCCATCCTGCCTGACAGAGCTTGAGAGGATCTGCAGAGAAGAATGGGAGAAACTCCCCAAATACAAATGTGCCAAGCTTGTAGCTTCATACATAAGAATACTCAACCCTGTAATCACTGCCAAAGGTGCTTCAACAAAGTACTGAGTAAAGGGTCTGAATACTTATGTAAATGTGATATTTCAGTTTAATTTTATAAATTGAAAAAAATAACTAAAAACCTGATTTTGCTTTGTGTGTAGATTGATTAGGAAAAAAACGAATCGAATCAATTTTAGAATAAGTCTGTAACTTAACAAAATGTGGAAAAAGTCAAGGGGTCTGAATACTTTCTGAATGTACTGTTTTATTTTTAAAAAAAGATACTCTGAACTCCGACATTGCTCGTCCTAATATTTATATATTTCTTAATTCATTCTTTTAATTTTAGATTTGTATTTTGTGTATTGTTAGATATTACTGCATTGTTGGAGCTAGGAACACAAGCATTTCGCTACACCCACAATAATATCTGCTAAATATGTGTATGCGACCAATCAATTTTTTGTATTTTATGTAAATGTAGGTTTATGTATATTGTGTATTTTATTGTTATTTCCTGTTTGGACCCCAGGAAGAGTAGTCACTGCCTCGGCAGCCTTGGCAGTAGCTAATTGGGGATCCGAATAAATACTACACTGAACAAAAATATAAAACGCAACATGTAAAGCGTTGGTCCCATGTTTCATGAGCTGAAATAAAAAATCCCAGAAATGTTTTGTACACACAAAAAGCTTATTTCTTTAAAATGTACACATTTGTATACATCCCTGTTAGTGAGCATTTCTCCTTAGCCAAGATAATCCATTCACCTGACAGGTGTGGCATATCAAGAAGCTGATTAAACAGCATGATCATTACACAGGGGACAATACAAGGATACTTTAAAATGTGCAGTTTTGTCATACAACACAATGCAACAGATGACTCAAGTTGAGGGAGCATGCAACTGGCATGCTGACTGCAGGAATGTCCACCAGAGCTGTTTTTTTTTTATTTCTTAATTTTTTATTTGACCCTTATTTAACTAGGCAAGTCAGTTAAGAACAAATTCTTATTAACAATGACGGCCTACCCCGGACGACTCTGGGCCAATTGTGCGCCGCCCTATGGGACTCCCAATCACGGCCGGATGTGATACAGCCTGGATTAGAACGCGGGATTGTTGTGACACCTCTTGCACTGAGATGCAGTGCCTAAAATCGCTGCACCCTTGCCCAGTCATGTGAAATCCTTAGATTAGGGCCACATTTATTTATTTAAATTGACTGATTTCCTTATATGAACTGTAACTCAGTAAAATCTTTGAAATGGTTGATGTTGCGTTTATATTTGTGTTCAATGAAACTACGAAATACTCCAGGAAATGACATTGCAGGCTAGCTCAGTGCTGCAGCCTCTCATTGAGTAATTTTATTGAAGGCCGACTGGGGTACTGCAGGCTACCATTAGCAACCAAATTATCCGTATAATTTATTCTGTGTGCGATTTTACAATAATTGGTTCAAGGACATACATCTGGTTTATTAGAAGCAATTATTGGTACCATGATTGTCTTTGAAAAAGTTTACATTTTCCCATGCACTATAATACTGTTTTCTGCTAACAACGTGGTCGGCCTTGAACTTCTGTGGCTTCAAAGAGAGGGAGAAGTTGTTCTCCCCCGGAGCACACTTTATATGTAAGGCTGTACAATAGTGTAATATGAATGTTTAATATTTATTATAGGCTGACCGGTTAGCTAATGTGGCTCACTTCCCAGTGGTTTCAAATTCCTGCGATAAAAGCTATGAAGCTAATATTTGTTTAAACTCTTTGGAATTGTAATATGTGGGTGTACTGAGTAGACTGATATCCCATTTCATGGGTGCACACTATAGATAAGGCTTTACAATATAATATGAATGTTCAACACTCACAATAGACCAACTGTGGAGGGGATTCTCCGCAGTCAAAGTTCTGCAATAAGAGCTATGATGCTAATATTTGTGTAAACTCTTTAGAATTGGACTCACTGAGTAAGCTGATAACCCACTTCATGGCTGTACAGTGCATATATGTATGCCCCCAAAGCAATTCATGCAGTCTAATAAATCCACAGTGGGATTTGAACTTTACTATTAATTGTCAAATTAATTTGTTATTGTATTTATTTTTAAGCTATATAAAAACATTCCAACCTGGTTAAACATGATCTAGTCCAAATATGGCATTATTCCTCTATGTGTATCCTGTTTGGATGTTTCAATTGGGGACTTTTATTTTTTTTTTAAGGCAAACTGCAAATTCCACTATTGTGGCTAGCTTCACACAGGCGGTTCAAATACCTTACGACCAATCGTCGAAAAATAAACAGAAGCAAAGAAGGAACGGAGAAAGGGTTTTTCGATCCAGATATCATTGCACATTTTGGCTTCAAACACGGCTTAGCATAACCGGTGGACAAGTATTTATTGTATAGCTTTGCTTGGATTTTTCATGGCCATGAACGACGCATTAATTTTCCGAGTTAGTGCATTCTCCGAGCAAGGAGGAAGGAGATACATGGAGGATGTTATTGAGTTTAAAGTGGAGTACGAACCGCCTGAACCAGAGCCAGCAGAGGGTGGTCTGAATTCGGTAGAACAACAAGGGGAGTCAAAAGTAGAGAAACAGGAGAATGGTCATACTGAGCAGACCATAATAAGCAATTCCCCCGAAAACGTTAAAGAATCGGTGCCTGTTAGTGCAATGTGGACAGAAAACATAACATGTGAGAAGCATGGGGACACTTCCCAGGCAGAAGTTCCAGCAGTGCACACGGTCGTTCGGAAGTCTGTGGCGTTTTTTGGTGTATTTGACGGTCACGGAGGGCGAGAAGCTGCTCATTTTGCGCGAGACAATCTGTGGGGTATTCTGAAAAAGCAAAGGGGGTTTTGGTCAGAAGATCAAGGGGAAGTCTGTGAAGCAATTCGAAAGGGCTTCATTGCCTGCCACCATGATATGTGGAAAGAGCTACGTAAGTGATCTTCTTTGCTGACTGACGCGATCTACAAGCTAGCTAGCCAACAACGCTCAAGTTATTGTTGCGAAATTATGGCGCCACAATAACTGTGGTTTAGCTAGCTACTGTACAGTCTGTAGCTAACCAATGCCTTTTTGCTGCTGCTACTTCCAAATATGATCGCCTCGTCCCCTCTGCTACAGTTCTGATATCCATCCCTTTTAATATTAGCTGTTAACTGGCAATTTTATGAGCAGGTCTTTTCTATGTAACGTTATTGCTCGGGGGTTTTGGGAAGACAAAACAATTGGGGTTTGTGAATACCTAGCTCTGCAAGTAGAGCATAAAAGGTAAGCATGTCAACCTTATGTTCCAAAAGCAATGATGAGTTTCTCTCATGACAAGCTGTTCTTGTCTCAACCTCTGACATGTGTCATCCAAAGGTCTCCCGATTTCCTCTAATCTGAATACACTTCTTTCATATGATGGCCGAATGCCAATTGTCACATCCACTCATCTGTGTTGCTGCAAGTTGTTTGTTCATAATAATGTTCTCCAATGCTTTCCCCATCTTAATCCTACAGCTGAGTGGCCCAAGACTCTGACCGGCCAGCCCAGTACTGCAGGAACAACGGCCAGTATAGTGCTGATCCGGGGGGATCTGATGTACGTAGCCCATGTGGGGGACTCGGCAGTGGTTGTTGGGGTGAAAGAGCCCGGTGAAAAGAACATTAGAGCCTTGGAAGTCACACAGGACCACAAACCTGAACTTCCCAAAGAGAAGGAGCGCATTGAGAGACTTGGGGGCAGGTGAGTTGGAGAGGACACAACAGTCTCAGTTTGTGTCAGTGCCCAGTGTGTTCCGTAAGTACATGGAGTAGCCAGACAAATTGTATAAATATAAATATACTGTGCCTTGCGAAAGTATTCGGCCCCCTTGAACTTTGCAACCTTTTGCCACATTTCAGGCTTCAAACATAAAGATATAAAACTGTATTTTTTTGTGAAGAATCAACAACAAGTGGGACACAATCATTAAGTGGAACGACATTTATTGGATATTTCAAACTTTTTTAACAAATCAAAAACTGAAAAATTGGGCGTGCAAAATTATTCAGCCCCCTTAAGTTAATACTTTGTAGCGCCACCTTTTGCTGCGATTACAGCTGTAAGTCGCTTGGGGTATGTCTCTATCAGTTTTGCACATCGAGAGACTGACATTTTTTCCCATTCCTTCTTGCAAAACAGCTCGAGCTCAGTGAGGTTGGATGGAGAGCATTTGTGAACAGCAGTTTTCAGTTCTTTCCACAGATTCTCGATTTGATTCAGGTCTGGACTTTGACTTGGCCATTCTAACGCCTGGATATGTTTATTTTTTAACCATTCCATTGTAGATTTTGCTTTATGTTTTGGATCATTGTCTTGTTGGAAGACAAATCTCCGTCCCAGTCTCAGGTCTTTTGCAGACTCCATCAGGTTTTCTTCCAGAATGGTCCTGTATTTGGCTCCATCCATCTTCCCATCAATTTTAACCATCTTCCCTGTCCCTGCTGAAGAAAAGCAGGCCCAAACCATGATGCTGCCACCACCATGTTTGACAGTGGGGATGGTGTGTTCAGCTGTGTTGCTTTTACGCCAAACATAACGTTTTGCATTGTTGCCAAAAAGTTCAATTTTGGTTTCATCTGACCAGAGCACCTTCTTCCACATGTTTGGTGTGTCTCCCAGGTGGCTTGTGGCAAACTTTAAACAACACTTTTTATGGATATCTTTAAGAAATGGCTTTCTTCTTGCCACTCTTCCATAAAGGCCAGATTTGTGCAATATACGACTGATTGTTGTCCTATGGACAGAGTCTCCCACCTCAGCTGTAGATCTCTGCAGTTCATCCAGAGTGATCATGGGCCTCTTGGCTGCATCTCTGATCAGTCTTCTCCTTGTGTGAGCTGAAAGTTTAGAGGGACGGCCAGGTCTTGGTAGATTTGCAGTGGTCTGATACTCCTTCCATTTCAATATTATCGCTTGCACAGTGCTCCTTGGGATGTTTAAAGCTTGGGAAATCTTTTTGTATCCAAATCCGGCTTTAAACTTCTTCACAACAGTATCTCGGACCTGCCTGGTGTGTTCCTTGTTCCTCATGATGCTCTCTGCGCTTTTAACGGACCTCTGAGACTATCACAGTGCAGGTGCATTTATACGGAGACTTGATTACACACAGGTGGATTGTATTTATCATCATTAGTCATTTAGGTCAACATTGGATCATTCAGAGATCCTCACTGAACTTCTGGAGAGAGTTTGCTGCACTGAAAGTAAAGGGGCTGAATAATTTTGCACGCCCAATTTTTCAGTTTTTGATTTGTTAAAAAAGTTTGAAATATCCAATAAATGTCGTTCCACTTCATGATTGTGTCCCACTTGTTGTTGATTCTTCACAAAAAAATACAGTTTTATATCTTTATGTTTGAAGCCTGAAATGTGGCAAAAGGTCGCAAAGTTCAAGGGGGCCGAATACTTTCGCAAGGCACTGTATATAGTGTACTCTTTCAATTTCTTTTATTGTGGAAAAAACATAATAACAAATGTGGTGTTCTGTCATCTAAACACAGATTCTCTGTTGAGTAACAATATAGATGGTCACATTTCTGCCCTGCTAGAGCTGCCCCGGTCAACTGTGTTGTTATTGTGAAGTGGAAATGTCTAGGAGCAATAACGTCTCAGCAGCGAAGTGGTAGGCCACCGAGTGCTGAAGTGGGTTAAAATCTTTCCTCGGTTGCAACACTCACCACCAGCCTCCGGACTGGCGCAGTGGTCTAAGGCACTGCATCGCAGTGCTAGAAGTGCCACTAGAGATCCTGGTTAGAGTCCAGGTTCTGTCGCAGCCGTCCGCGACCGGGAGACCCATGGGGCGGTGCACAATTGGGTTAGGGGAGGGTTTGGCCGGCAGGTATGTTCTTGTCCCATCTTGCGACTCCTGTGGCGGGCCGGGCGCAATGCATATGTAACGGATGTGAAACGGCTAGCTTAGTTAGCGGTGCGCGCTAAATAGCGTTTCAATCGGTGACGTCACTTGCTCTGAGACCTTGAAGTAGTGGTTCCCCTTGCTCTGCAAGGGCCGCGGCTTTTGTGGAGCGATGGTTAACGATGCTTCGTGGGTGTCAGTTGTTGATGTGTGCAGAGGGTCCCTGGTTCGCGCCCGGGTATGGGCGAGGGGACGGTCTGAAATTATACTGTTACACATACTGACACGGTTGGCAGGTGTACAGTGTTTCCTCCTTCCGGGTTAAGTGGGCATTATGTCAAGAAGCAGTGCTGCTTGGCTGGGTTGTGTTTCGGAGGACGCACAGCTCTCGACCTTGGATACCATGAAATTGGGGAGAAAAATGGGTAAAAATTCTAACGAACACTCACTAATGAGTTCCAACCTGCCTCTGGAAGCAACGTCAGCACAAGATCTGTTCGTCAGGAGCTTCATGAAATGGGTTTCCATGACCGAGCAGTCGCATACAAGCCTAAGATCACCATGCGCAATACCAAGTGTTGGCTGGAGTGGTATAAAGCTTGCCGCCATTGGACTCTGGAGTAGTGGAAACACTTTCTCTGGAGTGATGAAATCTAACAGTCCGACAGATGAATCTGGGTTTGGCAGATGAATCTGGGTTTGGTGCCAGGCGAACACTACCTGCCCCAATGCATAATGCCAACTGTAAAGTTTGGTGGAGGAGGAATAATGATCTGGGGCATTTTTTCATGTTTTGGGCTAGGCCCCTTAGTTCCAGTGAAGGGAAATCTCAACGCTATGCATACAATGACATTCTAGACGATTATGTGCTTCCAACTTTGTGGCAACCGTTTGTGGAAGGCCCTTTCCTGTTTCAACATGACAAAGCCCCTGTGCACAAAGCAAGGTCTATACAGAAATGTTTTTTTGAGATCGGTGTGGAAGAACTTGACTGGCCTGCACAGAACCCTGACCTCAACCCCATTTGAACACCCTTGGGATGAACCGGAACGCTGACTGCGAGCAATGCCTTATCGCCTAACCTCACTAATGCTCTTGTGGCTGAATGGAAGCAATCCCCAACATCTAGTGGAAACCCTTCCCAGAAGAGTGGAGGCTGTTATTGTAGCAAAGGGGGGACCAACTCCATATTAATGCCCATGATTTTGAATGAGATGTTTGACGAGCAGGTGTCCACATACTTTTGGTCATGTAGTGTAAGTATGCTTAGCTTTTATAACCTTCCATCTGTTTTCTTTTATCATATTTTGAACCAGAATGAGACTCTAGCCACTACCCATTGTCCCTGCAGTGAGGATTAACCATCTTCATTTAATATTTTCATAATTTAGCTGCAGATAATCGTCAAAAAGAAACCTCCCAGTATGCAATTCAGAGGGCCAAATGAACGTCTCCATCACGATTCGGTTCCTGACTGTCACCTAAAAGAGCCATTCAAAAAGAGCCGTTAGTTCGAACAGCCTGTCACCATCAGTAGGCTACACTGACAAGTCATTTTAGCGGTCCCTCACAAGTCATAGGCTTCGAATCCTAGGAAAGTACAAACAAGTTACTGGTTGCGATACGATGGACATATAACTACGTTGTACGATCTATAAATATCAAAGGGATATAGGAGATCGACTTGATTCAGTCTGTTCGACGCCTTTAAAAACCAACATGTCCAGTGTTTCCCAACTCCAATCCTCCAATACCCCCAACAGCACATTTTCTGTTGTTGTAGCCCCGGATTCAACCTGATTCAACTTGTCAACTAATCATCAATGAGCCAGGTGAGTTTGTCCAGAGCTACAACAAACGTGTGCTGTTGGGGGGGAACTGGAGGACTGGAGTTGAAACGCTGAACTAGTCGACACTTACTGTTCGGTCGTCAATCAAAGCACACAGTAAATATCCTATGTGACCCGACTCTGTGGATGGCTATGTGAAACAATTAATGCGCCACACAACAATTAAGTGTTAACTCATCGTTACCATTACGTGTAAATGAACTAACATGAAAATAAGTTTGACTGCAGCCAACCGCAGCGCACATAAATAACACGGATACCGAGAGGCAGGACAGACGGCAGACTGACAAACCAGCAGTTATCCTGTCATCACTCACTTTGTGACTGACAGGCAGGCGCCTGTTCTATCAATAGATTACTAGAAGATGTACTGTATATCGTTCATTCTAGTGGGAGAAGGCTATACAGACTTTTCTGACGAGGGAATTGAACCTTTTAAATGTAAAGAAGCCAAGTTAAATTTATGAAGTAGAAAAAGTGCGCCGGCCGGCCGACCGATGAGTCTGTTACCTGTTACCGCAGACCAAGTGTAACAACACCCGCCCAGAACCGACACATCCGGCTTCTTCACCTGAGGGATCGTGGGGGATGCTGATGAGTATTTCTGTCTGTAATAAAGCCATTTTGTAGGGAAAAACTAATTCTGTGGGTTGACCTGGCTGCCAAGTGGGTGGGCCTATTTTCTCCAAGGCCCACCCATTGCTGCACCCCTGACCAATCATGTGAAATCCATAGATTAGGGCCTAATGAAATCATTTCAATTGACTGATTTCCTTGTATGAACTTTTGAACTGTAATTGTTGCATGTTGCGTTTTATATTTTTGTTCAGGAAATGATCACATAATAAATCCGCCGTGCCTGTTGTGCTTGTGTCCTTTTTCAGTGTAGTGAAGAAGTCCGGGGTGAACCGTGTGGTGTGGAAGAGGCCCAGACTGACCCACAATGGCCCTGTCAGGAGGAGCACTGTCATAGACCAGATTCCCTTTCTCGCTGTGGCCAGAGCTTTGGGTAAGCACTACACTGTTGGCCTAAACACAAGTTTCCTCTGCCCTCCACTAGATACCTTACCGCTTCATAGCTGCTGCCTTTATGCAAACAGTATGATTTCCAGTAAGCTTGTCATCCAATCATTTCATTTAATATTTGCCCAGTGATGAAGCGTGTGTGTGTGGTTTGTTGTTGAAAGGGGACCTGTGGAGCTATGACTTCTACAGTGGGGAGTTTGTGGTCTCTCCAGAGCCTGATGTCACTGTAATGACCATTGACCCTAAGAAGCACCGCTACATCATCCTGGGTAGTGATGGCTTGTGGAACATGATGCCAGCTAAGGATGCTGTCGCTATGTGTGAGTGCCACGATCAGATGGTGGTAAGCCAGAGCTTCTTGTTTCCCATTCAGACCAAACCGTCTTGGCTGTCTGCCGATGCCCTTCTAACAGGTTGATGGTGTCACTATGTCTGCTCTTAGGGCCCTAAGGGATGGTCCTGTGCCAAACGGTTAGGATGCACGGCCTTGCTGTTCTGGCGCCAGCGCATGCTCCGTGCAGACAACACAACGGTCATAGTGATAACCGTGCAGCACCCTGATGAGCCACCCATGACCATGCACCTACAGGAGCTCTATGTCAATATGGCAGAGGGCCTTGATAAGATCCCCCCCGTTACAACCGCAAACTCTCCCCGCCGTTACGACGGCCCCATTATGGTACGTACCAAGGGTAACTTAGAACAGCACCATCCCATTTTAATACTTCCACCAGGCTTAAATGTAACCCGTGTTTGTTTTATTTGCATTTCATTGAACATTGTATTTGAAGCCTTGATTAAAAGCAGAATTGCTAGTGCGACCTGGAACCCCAGTGTCAGTGGGTCTTTCCAGTCGTTTACGGCTGCTTCCTAGAATCTGACCGCTCCTTCACCAAGACAACTTTTTGTTTTTTGGGACAGACAGAGGAGGAGGATGGGGAGGTCTGTTTTGATGAAGAACATGGGCATTGGCGACACCTAGAATGGGAGTGAGGTGACTGTCCACTCAGTGAATTGTAAATGAGCGTGTACAAGCGTGTGATTGATAATTGTTCAAATGAAGGCCACGTCATTGACATTTGTTGTAAAAAAAAAAAAAAAAACATTTTTAAGATTTGAAGGTGTCACATTTCAGATGTAGGGAACTGTAAAAAAAAAAAATTTAACATTTATGAGTGTCACTACCCTCAACTGTTAAATGTTCTGCTAGGCTACATTGCTTGTGTTCACACCAAGCAGTTGGAGTGTAGCTACCCTCATATAGATGCTGTTTTTGCACAGGGAGACAAAGCTGCTGACGATGAGTGGGCCCCGATTTCTGTATTCCCATATTAAGAGGGACTCTGACTTTAACAGACCTGTGCATCTTGTGTACTGTTGGCCCATTCAAAGAAGCAGCCGTCTAGTGTTTTAGTAAAAGAGGGAAACTATAGAGAGCAGGCAGATGTTTTCTGTAAACGGAGTGGCTGCGGTTCTGGATTTTCTTGAACCCGGTTTGCTGCGGATAAGAATACAGATATTTCTGTGCATGTGCATTGTTTCAACTTTCTTTAGCCGCTGCACACTCCCATACCGCTTTCCTGTCCTTACAGATGTATTTTACAGAGCTGAGCTCACCCAGCTGCCTGCTCCGCTGCTGGCTTGCCCCTCCTAAATCAGCGATGAACGCCTTTGTCTGGTGTCGCCTTCAAAGTTCATGTTGTACACAAAAGACATGGTCGACATATTCAAACTATTGCAAAAGATTAGGCGATCAAGCAGGATCACGATGTTGTGTTCATTTTTTCAGAGGGGGAGTTAAGACTACATACAGAACTATTTACATGTTGGCGCACCGGTCGGCGCAAAACGAACTCGCCCCTTGTCAGACTAGTGACCGGCTTGGCTGCCCAGAGATGGAACAGCTAGGTAGCCTACTCGTGCGGTTCTTGCAGGATCATCGAGAAAGAAGCGGAAAAAGTCAGATTGTGTTTAGCCCCAATGCAAAACTGAAGTGAGGACTTACATGAAGCTGTCTAGGCAGCATAAGCAAGACACCGACACGTACTGTTAGTCTAATTAGAGATCCAATGTTTCATCATTGCAGAACACTGGCTAAGCAGAAGGCAGAGAGACGTTCTTAGTAGTAGTGTTATTTTTTTCCCCAGGAACTGCGTCTGATGATGGCAGCAACTATAGCCTACATCACACACACACAACACAGATTTTTGTAGGGACTGCGTCCTGCTTGTGCAACTGCAATATCCGTTACAACAGACAGGGAAGGTTGTAGCCTTCATAGTAGGCTATATCTCTTTTGGAATGTTGGTTCAAATCGCTGCAGGGTTTTTATTTCAGCTGTTCAGAAATGAGGCAGAGACTGGCTAGAACATGGTTCAAAAGTGAGAAACTGAAGGAATGGGAGTGTGAGCAGCAGCTATGTAGGGAAAACATTTGTTAAATAACACATGCGCAGAATGTGCTCTGGATCCTTAGCTTTGAGAAAGAGGTTTCTGCTGCCACAGCCTTTTCACGGCCCTCTTAAGTGGAGCGTGGGCTTATTCAGGGTGAGGGGGTGGGACTTGTTTGATCTTCTCCCATTTTTCCTGCAGTGCACTTGTGATGCTGATAATGCAGAATTGAAGAGAAAAAAAAAAACAACGATTAGACATAGAGCCGCTTAAAAGGTAGCTTGTGGTCTGGCTATGGTTTTTCATCTTGATCCAGTCCAGACCTCTGACTCAGGGTTAGGTGATGGATCTTGGTTAATTGCATATCTGCATTCTCTTATCGTTCTGATTTTAAACTAACAAAATGATGTTGACCAGAACTCCGGGAGAGTTGGAGGATGTCTGTCATTGGCAGTTCCGTTCCACATGAAGGCAGCCACCTTGTTTTCTCATTTATCTAGTGCTGAGAGATTAGTTCTTTCTGAGGTCGTTCCAGGTTGGTTTTCAGTCAAGATAATTAAAAAACAAACATAAAATGCACGATGCGTTATATGGGCTGAATGCTATAACACAGAATAAGCCCTTTAATAAGAATCCCATGATGGGAGTGACTGCCCATTAATGAGTATCACTTATTAACCATCATTTATTCACTTTACTAAAATATTTCAGTTGTGTATATTACATTTGTTTTATTTATTTCGTTCCATGTCATGTCATCTCTATAGAGATGCTGTCTGACAAAATCACTATTTTAGTAGTGTTTCAAATTTAATAAGACATACTTTTATGACTGCTGAATACCAACTACCAATAATTTGTCATTTCAGGTTAGAGACTGCACTCAATCCCTCTCGATCGCACATTATTCTGTCTCTTCTCTCGCTCTCTGTGTCTGCCCCACACTAACCTAACAGGCATAAAAGAAACACACCTGACAAGTAGGTGTGCAATGAATTATGGTAATTTGTAGTTAATTACCCCCCCCCCTGTGGTAAACTATGTAGAATATTGTCTTCTACAACGCCCTACTACATCGCCCTGTTCGGACTTGATCTGAGTTATCTCTAGATCTCACAATGTGCGCATTTAAGCGCACAGAAAAAAAACTGAACAAAAATGAATTAAAATTATTGAACCAATGTCAGTCAGTTAGTTGTTTTGAAAACCAGAAAGTAACCAACATTTTGTTTAATCGCTCAGCACTACATTAGTGTTGCTATAACCCTTTTCTGGATTCTACTCGGTGTGCTTGATTTGCTTCATATCATGACTGATGGATTATAGAATGTTAACCTTTGTTTGTTTATCTGCCCTGTTCCAGCAGAACCCAGAGGTTAACACTGTGTCCTCTGTGGGTGAGCCTCTCCCCCTCCCAGCTCTGGAGTGGAGGAATAGTCTGTGTGAGGCTGGTCTCTGTCCCCCTTCAGAGCCCCTGGCAGAGGTGGACTCACAGAGAGTGACCCCAACAGACAGAACCTTGAACGTTTGTTCAATTGAAGGCACAGGGACTCCAGGGTTCTCAGCACCATCCACCCCTCTGCTGAGGAGGCTTCGTAGGCCCCCACACACTCCCCTCTCCCCCAGCATAGCACACCACAGCCTTGGTCGGTCCCCTCACAGTCCCTTGTCTCCCAGGATGCCTCGCCGCAGCCTGGCCCGTTCTCCACGCAGTCCCTTGTCCCCTAGAACGTCTCGCCGCAGACTCAGTGACCGAACCCCTCTGAGGCGAGGTGGAAAGGGACAGAGACGCTCCCCCAATGTTCCCGTCATCCTACCACAGAAACGCAAGGCTGCCTTGTGTGTGTGCTGAACCTCATCTTACCACGGACGACAGATTGACTAGGATGATGACCTTTATCATTCTGCAAAGAGATGCATAAGGACATCTGAACATTGTGTGCTCATGTATCAACAGTATGCCACTGTTCCATTCATAGATTAAGTATACTTTTATAGTGGAGTCTGGTACCATCTAAACATTTTTGTAAAAATGTGATGTTTGTGTATATGCTAACTTTACATCTTACGTGTTTTTATGATCTTTTGTTTATTAACTGTTTTAATGGAAAACATATTTTATCTAGTGTATACTGCTGGTCATATTTCCACCCCCTTTTTATGTTTAAAATAATAATAATAATAATAAATCAATAAAAAATCCCATATTCTGTACCAATAGAAAAATATTATACTAAATACTTTCCAAACTGTACATTATTCATACTTAGCAATATGTGTATTTTTGAAAATCATAATGAATTGACTATCCTGAACTAAACCACAGAGCCTGAATGAATTTGGTGATAAACGCCACACCTTGTTTTAACTTCCATGCGGAGATCAAGGTGCTTAGTTTCTATCACTGGACAGGTGAAGAGCAGTCAGGAATGCCAAATAAGTGTTTTGAATCGGGAGAGGGGGATCCATGGTGTTTTGAATCGGGAGAGGGGGATCCATGGTGTTTTGAATCGGGAGAGGGGGATCCATGGTGTTTTGAATCGGGAGAGGGGGATCCATGGTGTTTTGAATCGGGAGAGGGGGATCCATGGTGTTTTGAATCGGGAGAGGGGGATCCATGGTGTTTTGAATCGGGAGAGGGGGATCCATGGTGTTTTGAATTGAGAGGGGGATCCATAGTGTTTTGAATTGGGAGAGGGGGATCCATGGTGTTTTGAATTGGGAGAGGGAGATCCATGGTGTTTTGAATCGGGGGATCCATGGTGTTTTGAATTGGGAGAGGGGGATCCATGTTTTGAATCGGGGGATCCATGGTGGAGGAAGGAGCCTTCCCCAAACTTTTGCCACAAAGTTGGAAGCACAGAATCGTCTAGAATGTCATTGTATGCTGTAGCGATAAGATTTCCTTTCATTGGAACGAAGTGGCCCGAACCATGAGAGACGGCCCCAGACCATTATTGCTCCTCCACCAAATTGACAGTTGGCACTATGCATTGGGACAGGTGGCATTCTCCTGGCATCCGCAAACCTAGATTCATCTGCCAGATGGTGAAGCTTGATTCATCACTCCAGAAAACGCATTTCCACTGCTCCAGAGTCCATCGGCGGCAAGCTTTACACCACTCCAGCCGACTTGGCATTTTGCATGGTGATCTTAGCCTTGTGTGCGGTTGCTCGGCCATAGAAACCCATTTCATGAATCACCCGACGAACAGTTCTTGTGCTGACGTTGCTTCCAGAGGCAGTTTGGAACTCGGTAGTGAGTGTTGCAACCGAGGACAGACGATTTTTACGTGCTTCAGTACTCGGGGGGTCTCGTTTTGTGAGCTTGTGTGGCCATCACTTTGTGGCTGAGCTGTTGTTGTCCTCTATGTTTCCACTTCGAAATAACAGCTAATTACACTTGACCGGGGCAGCTCTAGCAGGGCAGAAATGTGATGAACTGACTTGTTGGAAAGGTGGCATCCTATGACAGTGCCACGTTGAAGCTCGTCAGTAAGGCCATTCTACTGCCAATGTTTGTCTATAGAGATTGTAAGGCTGTGTGCTTGATTCTATACACCTGTCTGCAACGGGTGTGGCTGAAATAGCAGAATCCACTAATATGAAAGGCTGTCCACATACTCTTGTATATATATGGTGTATGATGCCATCTTTAGTGCACCCATGGCTCACTGGATTTACAAGTCGGATAATTGCACATTTGCAGCACAGATAATTGTTCTTACACCAACCATTGTGGTACCATTGACACTGCAGAATAATGTCGATCTTGTACAGGCATAGATTAATACAATTGTGTTATTTTGAAAACAGAAAAATATCTTCCATAGCATTGAAGTTCTTTTGTAAATATGATTTTATTTGTACAGTATATTATGCAAAACCAGGCATTGGGTTTTACATGAATGTGGCATGATCAGCTCTGTTTGTGTTGAAGTGTATTAAGGGATGGCTTTATTAATAGAAATTATTATTTGCTAGATAGATTACATAGACATTTCCACTTTACATCCATTACAGTGATAATCAATGTATGTCTTGATGTCAAACTGCAATACCTGCCTTGAATGTGACTAAATAAGTGTGTTGAATAAATACGTTGTCATTTCAAATGAATTGATGTGTTTTCTTGTTGCTAAAAGAAAGAGCAGTCAGAGATGACAGACAGCGCCCTCAACTGGTGTAACCTGGAAAAAACGAAATGAGTGAGATGAAGTATATTCGTCAAGGTAAGTCAAGTCAGGCATTAGAATGACTACATGTTACTAATGCACAACCATCAACATCTTATAAAACAATCAAACACATTCAGATATCCATGAAGAGTGCCAGGGCCCTCAAAATAGCCATCACCCCCCACCATGTTGATAAGTGGATTTGCTCTTGGGTGTTGCACAGTCATTTCTCCACTAGATGCCAACAAAGACTGCATTTGCTTCATTAGCTGGTTAGGAGAGGGACGGCTGCAGTTCAAAGGGAGGAGCACAGCACACTAGTGTCACATCCACATGTATCGATTACATTTTTACAAATGCTGTGGGACTTTGTTCTAAAGCGATATCCGTACCCATTGGATGCAGTGATCACAATATAGTGCCTATATCCAGGAAAACCAACAGTTCCAACAGCTGGGCCTAAAATAGTGTATGAGAGATCATGCAACATATTTTGCTGTGACTCTTATGTGGATGATGTTAAAAATATTTGTTGGTCTGATGTGATTAATGAGGAGCATCCAGACGCTGCACTTGATGAATTTATGAAATTGCTTCTTCCAGTTATTGATAAACATGCACCTGTTAAGAAACTGACTGTCAGAACTGTTAAGGCTCAATGCATTGATGAGGAATTGAAAAACTGTATGGTTAAAAGAGATGGGGCAAAAGGAGTCTGGCTGTACATCTGACTGGATGACTTACTGCAAATTGAGAAATGATGTGACTAAACTCAACAAAAAGAAGAAGAAACTTCATTATGAAGCCAAGATATATGATAAAAAGAATGATGGAAAAAGTATTTGTAGTACTTTAAATTAAATTCTGGGTAAAAAGACAAATTCAACTCCATCTTTCATCAAATCAGTTTGGCTTATTCATCACAAAACCATTTGATGTTGCCGATTATTTTAATGATTATTTCATTGGCAAAGTGGGCAAACTTAGGCAGGAAATGCCCACGACAAACAGTGAGGAATCGTATTCATGTATAAACAAATAAAAATTATGAAAGGAAAGCAGTGTCAAGTTAGTGTGGGAGAGGTGGAAAAAATTATTGTTAACGATCAGTAATGACAAACCTCCTGGCATTGACAACTTAAGATGGAAAGCTACTGAGGATGCTAGCTGACTCCATAGCCACTCCTAACAAGTCTTTGTCCTCAGGCCTAGAAGGAGGCCAAAGTAATTCCTCTACGCAAGAGTGGTAAAGCGGCCTTTACTGGTTTTAACAGCAAACCTATAAGCTTGCTGCCAGCTTTTAGCAAACTGTTGGAAAAAATTGTGTTTGACCAAATACAATGCTATTTCACTAAAAACAAATTAACAGACTTTCAGCATGCTTATAGAGAAGGGCACTCAACATGTACTGCACTGACACAAATGACTGATGATTGGTTGAAAGAAATTGATAATAAGAAGATTGTGGGAGCTGTACTGTTAGATTTCTGTGCAGCCTTTGATATTATTGACCATAACCTGTTGTTGAAAAAACTTAAATGCTATGGCTTTTCAACCTCTGCCATATCGTGGATTCAGAGCTATCTATCTAATAGAACTCAAAGGATTTTATTTAATGGAAGCAGCTCTAATGTAAAGTGTGGTGTACCGCAGGGCAGCTCTCTAGGCCCTTTGCTATTTTCTATTTTTACCAATTAACTGCCACTGGCATTAAACAAAGCATGTGTGTCCATGTATGCTGATGATATAAGCATCAGCAACCACAGCTAATGATGTCACTGAAACCCTTAACAAAGAGTTGCAGTCTGTTCTGGAATCGGTGGCCAGTAATAAACTGGTCCTGAACATCTCTTAAACTAGGAGCATTGTATTTGGTACAAATCATTCCTTAAGTGCTAGACCTCAGCTAAATATGGTCATGAATGGTGTGGCTGTTGAACAAATTGAGGAGACTAAATTACTTGGTGTTACCTTAGATTGTAAACTGTCATGGTCAAAACATATTGATTCAGTGGTTTCAAAGATGGGGAGAGGTCTATCCGTAATAAAGGGATGCTCTGCTTTTTTGACACCACACTCCAAAAAGCAAGTTCTGCGGGCTCTAGTTTTGTCTAATCTTGATTATTGTCCAGTCGTGTGGTCCAGTGCTGCAAGGTAAGACCTAGTTAAGCTGCAGCAGGCCCAGAACAGAGCGGCACGTTTTGCTGCATCACTTCTTCTTTTTATAAGAAACATTAATGTGTTGAAAATACCAAATTGTTTGCATAGTCAACTTACACACAGATCTGACACGCACACTTATCCCATCAGACATGCCACCAGGGGTCTCCAAATCCAGAACAAATGTTTTAAAAAACATATAGTATGGAACTTCTTTCCATCTCATATTGCTCAAATATACAGAATACCTGGTTTAAAAAAAACAGATATAGCAACACCTCGCGGCACAGCGCTTCTCCCCTATTTGACCTAGATAGTTTGTGTGTATGCATTGATATGTAGGCTATGTGTGCCTTTTTAAAAATGTATGTAGTTCTGTCCTTGAGCTGTTCTTGTCTAATGATGTTCTGTATTATGTCATTCTGTATTATGTTTCATGTTTTGTGTGGACCCCAGGAAGAGTAGCTGCTGCTTTTGCAAAAGCTAAGGGGGATCCTAATAAAATACCAAATATCAAATACATCAAAATAATTTCAGGTGGGTGACAAGGGCAAGTTTGAAGCAGGGCTGGGTTACCCAAAAGCATCGTAGCACTAAGATGATCTTTCATCCATGGAGTGTCAGAGGAATTATGATGATCTTTCATCCATGGAGTGTCAGAGGAATTATGATGATCTTTCATCAATGGAGTGTCAGAGGAATTATGATGATCTTTCATCCATGGAGTGTCAGAGGAATTATGATGATCTTTCATCCATGGAGTGTCAGAGGAATTATGATGATCTTTCATCCATGGAGTGTCAGAGGAATTATGATGATCTTTCATCCATGGAGTGTCAGAGGAATTATGATGATCTTTCATCCATGGAGTGTCAGAGGAATTATGATGATCTTTCATTCGTGGAGTGTCAGAGGAATTACGATGATCTTTCATCCATGGAGTGTCAGAGGAATTATGATGATCTTTCATTCGCGGAGTGTCAGAGGAATTACGATGATCTTTCATCCATGGAGTGTCAGAGGAATTATGATGATCTTAGTGCTACGATGCTTTGGGCAAACCCAGCACAGAGCCGAATATGGTTTGAACCATTTGACATGAAAAAACAAGTTAAGGTGCTTGTAATGGAATATGAATTGAATATGAATAAATGGAATGAATTTGACTTCGTTCCGTTTATTCCATTCCAGCCATTATAATGATCATGCCCTCCTATAGCTGCTCCCACCAGCCTCTTCTGGTTTTGAACCAAATGTTTTTCATGCTTATGTTTTTCCCGTTGGGAAAGTGTTGAAAGCTGCACAATCTAAGGGCATGAGTGATTGTGAAATGTTCATGACAGCCACTAAGCAGACACCCTCGTTAATGGCAAGGAAACACTTCTCCCCCACGTCTCTGCTGCAGCGTGTGCCTCTATTTACCCTGAGTGTGTGTGCACATTAACATCTTCACTATGAGGGATCTCTGACTGGCGAGGTGTATGTCTCCACTGGGAAATACGTGGGAGGATTTGCTGGGCTAATTGAGAACGTGTTGGGATGAGGAGGTGTTGCTGGGAATGACATGTTCAGACATAGAGGTGAGGTGTCAGTAATGGTGTTTTTCCAAACGCCTAAAGGAGGCCAGTGCAAGCACACACAAAAGGAAGAGTAGCCATAGCCTATGCCATCAATTCTCATAGTTTATATAACAGATCAGAAATTCTGTGAGCTTAATGTTTTTCTTAATAATTCTGCATGTTTCAAGGCTGGTTGGCTGAAACACAAAAGGAGTCAAATCTACAGTGTTGGTTTGTGAATGACTGAAAGCACAATTTGTGCAATAGTGACAGTCTAAATGACAAGGATTAGCCAGCATGTTTATGGTGTACTACATCTAAATAGTTCTGCCTTCTTTTCTTTGCAAACAATTTGGGAACTATTGGGGATTTTCTTCTTCTTCTTCTTTACTGTTTCCCTCTCCTCCACATCCTCTGGAAACTAAGGGCTCCAGTTCAACAGTGCCTGTTCCCTGTCTCTTCTCAGTGGGTTTGCATGTTGCCCTTCTCATTCCAAAACCTTGCATAATTTTGTGGTCAGGAAAGACAAGTTAGTAAGTTGTCAGGAAAGGGAAAAGATGGTACAGATTTATTTGTACCATATTTTTGCATGACTTTTCAGAGCCTAATCTAATCACAGAACCACTGTTGTGGTGACTGAGTTCTACTTCCTGCCGCCTGTAGTAATTCAGTAGGGGACACTATAGACAAGAGACTTCAAAAGGCCTTTAAAGCAGAATACCCGCTTTGTTTAGACTTTAGAATTTTCCTGTGCACTTCACAGGTCCTCTGGAAACCGGTGACAGCTTGGCAATGACAAGACCACCCTCTAGACGAAACCACTTCAAGTAAGTAGTGACGATACACAGTCCTGCCCCAATTTCAGCACAGGTCTGTCGTTTATTCTTTGATCAGCATAACATTTAATATGAAACAAACACATAAAACAGAGCACAGTTGTCAGGTCCATGAGCTACATCCATCATTCAGACCTCACAGTTATCAGGGCCATGAGCTACATCCATCATTCAGACCTCACAGTTAGCAGGGCCATGAGCTACATCCATCATTCAGACCTCACAGTTATCAGGGCCATGAGCTACATCCATCATTCAGACCTCACAGTTGTCAGGTCCATGAGCTACATCCATCATTCAGACCTCACAGTTGTCAGGGCCATGAGCTACATCCATCATTCAGACCTCACAGTTGTCAGGGCCATGATCTACATCCATCACTCAGACCTCACAGTTGTCAGGGCCATGAGCTACATCCATCATTCAGACCTCACAGTTATCAGGGCCATGAGCTACATCCATCATTCAGACCTCACAGTTGTCAGGGCCATGAGCTACATCCATCATTCAGACCTCACAGTTGTCAGGGCCATGAGCTACATCCATCATTCAGACCTCACAGTTATCAGGGCCATGAGCTACATCCATCATTCAGACCTCACAGTTGTCAGGGCCATGAGCTACATCCATCATTCAGACCTCACAGTTATCAGGGCCATGAGCTACATCCATCATTCAGACCTCACAGTTGTCAGGGCCATGAGCTACATCCATCATTCAGACCTGACAGTTGTCAGGGCCATGAGCTACATCCACCATTCAGACCTCACAGTTGTCAGGGCCCTGAGCTACATCCATCATTCAGACCTCACAGTTATCAGGGCCATGAGCTACATCCATCATTCAGACCTCACAGTTGTCAGGGCCATGATCTACATCCATCACTCAGACCTCACAGAAATCAGGACCATGAGCTACATCCATCATTCAGACCTCACAGTTGTCAGGGCCATGAGCTACATCCATCATTCAGACCTCACAGTTGTCAGGGCCATGAGCTACATCCATCATTCAGACCTCACAGTTGTCAGGGCCATGAGCTACATCCATTCAGACCTCACAGTTGGGGGCCCTCCGCTGTACTTCTCTGTCCTAGATGTCTCAGCTGCAGGGTTCCTACAAAGTCCCAACCCATTCCAGCCCTCATCATAGCCAAAGCAACATGACATTGTCATACTGTATGTGTCTCCTCAAACAACCGCATAAGAAATGACTGTTTTGAAGGAACCCACATCTGATACTTTATCCTTCTCAAGCATAGCCTTGTCTTCAGAGCAGGCCTTGGAATAACCAGAGACCATGGCATCTCAACACAAGAGTTTGGAAAATAACCTGCTATTTGTGAGCCTCCAGAGGGAATAATCCTTTCCATAAACCAGCTCATAAACTTGCAAATGTCCTCACACAATGTATTGTATAATCATTTCAAAAGTATGGCTTTTGTTGACCACCTAAAAAGATGCAGACTTGTTCTTCACACATGGATGGAAAACAGATTTTTGCTGTGGGCCAATGTGGCTCTGTTGGGTTTAGACGTTGATTTGTTCAGCTTTGGGCAAAGATTATAAGATCTACAAAAAAAAAGTAGGAAACTACAAAAAGGAAAAAAGCATGTGTGATGTTCCATTTACCTAGAATTTGTGCCAAAGGCACTCACAATGGAAATACTTTCCTAACTGAGTGGAGGACTTGCACTATTGCCATCAATGCTTATGAATACTCATCACTGTTTAAATGAATCCTTTAATGTGGATAGCCATACATATCTCTGGGCATAGGCTTTGTGGTTCACTGATTATTAAGGGATTTCCGAGATGTGCTGGTCGACTCTAAATTGAAGTAGCACCAACTTGGTATTTGAAGGGTATGGATGTTTGTCAGCTTAGATATAGCATGTGCCTTTGAGTAAACCTCAAACCATGTTCAAATCAGACATGACCTTATTACAATAGACCACGCTGATCTTTGCTATCAAAGGCAATGCTCTTGTGAGGCTCTCACAGCTAAACTGATTATAATGGCTCTGTGTATGTTGCAGCCATCACCCCAGTTTAATCCAATGATCTGTCTCCTGCTGGTCCTCTGGGATATCCAGTTAAAGGACAATCAGATTCACCATAGTTGATACATTAATATAATGCAATCACACCAGATATTAGACAGGATTGGAAGACCCTGCTCAGGGTCTGACATTCAGACATTATTCATAATAATCACTGCAATCTAAAACCGTGATTTTGTTTTCCAGTATGTAGAAATTACATTAGGCTACATCAGTAAAGGGAAATTGTTCATCAGAAGAGGGGGAATCTATAAAAATGTGATTCAAGGCCCTTGTGCAAAATACAAGTGGCATCTTCCTAATTGTCAACTGTCCCTTAAGACAATTTACCGTAGTGTGGGGGCTATGTAAACATACATCTGACCAATTACGCAAGACTTTAGTTCTGGGTTAACCGTAAGTAGGCCTGCTATAGTTATGGGTGTGAGATCTATTTTATTTACTTCTGCCTGTCTAACTCTCAAGGGGCCTCGATCTCTGTTGTAGGGCTATTTGAGAAGCTATAATAATGCAATGTCTAAGAACATAAGGAGTACTTTAATTACGAATGCAATAATGCCTGGGCATTAATCTGGCCTACTTACTTGGAAATAGACTAGGCAGCGGGAATTGGGATTTTGCAGAAGGTTGGCTATACCACCGAATTAAGTATTTTCCCAGGTATTATGTTAGCCCTACAGCTTTGGTTATACAGGAATTACTCCATTTTCGTGAGGTCTGCAACACCTTTCTTAATAGGTTGGCTTTGCAAAGCAGGACAGGACAGCTGCTCCTTGGGGAAAAAAACGCAGATAGGCCATTTGCGATACGTTTTGTTGTTAAGGTAATGACACATTCGACGACACCCACATTTGCATTGCTATTCATGCTTTTTCATTATCACTACATTTTGGATAGCACTTTGGTCCAACCTGTTTTAATCACAAGGGCCTATTGGTTGTTCCCGCATTCCAAATTATTCGCTTTTCTCACTGGACTTGTTATTCACCAATCACCACACTGTTGTGGTTCTAGTAGCCATATTAGAAATAGTCCTACACATACCATACAGCCAACAGTTGTTTTACTCTATTGAGCAAAAATATTTATGCAACATGCAACAATTTCAATGGTTTTAATGAGTTACAGTTCATATAAGGAAATCAGTCAATTGAAATAAATGCATTAGGCCAGCATTTACAGTGCCTTGCGAAAGTATTCGGCCCCCTTGAACTTTGCGACCTTTTGCCACATTTCAGGCTTCAAACATAAAGATATAAAACTGTATTTTTTTGTGAAGAATCAACAACAAGTGGGACACAATCATGAAGTGGAACGACATTTATTGGATATTTCAAACTTTTTTAACAAATCAAAAACTGAAAAATTGGGCGTGCAAAATTATTCAGCCCCTTTACTTTCAGTGCAGCAAACTCTCTCCAGAAGTTCAGTGAGGATCTCTGAATGATCCAATGTTGACCTAAATGACTAATGATGATAAAAACAATCCACCTGTGTGTAATCAAGTCTCCGTATAAATGCACCTGCACTGTGATAGACTAAGAGGTCCGTTAAAAGCGCAGAGAGCATCATGAAGAACAAGGAACACACCAGGCAGGTCCGAGATACTGTTGTGAAGAAGTTTAAAGCCGGATTTGGATACAAAAATATTTCCCAAGCTTTAAACATCCCAAGGAGCACTGTGCAAGCAATAATATTGAAATGGAAGGAGTATCAGACCACTGCAAATCTACCAAGACCTGGCCGTCCCTCTAAACTTTCAGCTCATACAAGGAGAAGACTGATCAGAGATGCAGCCAAGAGGCCCATGATCACTCTGGATGAACTGCAGAGATCTACAGCTGAGGTGGGAGACTCTGTCCATAGGACAACAATCAGTCGTATATTGCACAAATCTGGCCTTTATGGAAGAGTGGCAAGAAGAAAGCCATTTCTTAAAGATATCCATAAAAAGTGTTGTTTAAAGTTTGCCACAAGCCACCTGGGAGACACACCAAACATGTGGAAGAACCCCACTCTGGTCAGATGAAACCAAAATTGAACTTTTTGGCAACAATGCAAAACTTTATGTTTGGCGTAAAAGCAACACAGCTGAACACACCATCCCCACTGTCAAACATGGTGGTGGCAGCATCATGGTTTGGGCCTGCTTTTCTTCAGCAGGGACAGGGAAGATGGTTAAAATTGATGGGAAGATGGATGGAGCCAAATACAGGACCATTCTGGAAGAAAACCTGATGGAGTCTGCAAAAGACCTGAGACTGGGACGGAGATTTGTCTTCCAACAAGACAATGATCCAAAACATAAAGCAAAATCTACAATGGAATGGTTCAAAAATAAACATATCCAGGTGTTAGAATGGCCAAGTCAAAGTCCAGACCTGAATCCAATCGAGAATATGTGGAAAGAACTTAAAAATGCTGTTCACAAATGCTCTCCATCCAACCTCACTGAGCTCGAGCTGTTTTGCAAGGAGGTATGGGAAAAAAATTCAGTCTCTCGATGTGCAAAACTGATAGAGACATACCCCAAGCGACTTACAGCTGTAATCACAGCAAAAGGTGGCGCTACAAAGTATTAACTTAAGGGGGCTGAATAATTTTGCACGCCCAATTTTTCAGTTTTTGATTTGTTAAAAAAGTTTGTAATATCCAATAAATGTCGTTCCACTTCATGATTGTGTCCCACTTGTTGTTGATTCTTCACAAAAAAATACAGTTTTATATCTTTATGTTTGAAGCCTGAAATGTGGCAAAAGGTCGCAAAGTTCAAGGGGGCCGAATACTTTCGCAAGGCACTGTATGGATTTCACATGACTGGGAAGGGGCACAGCCATGGGTGGGCCTGGGAGGGCATAGCCCCACCCACTTGGGAGCCAGGCCTACCCAGCCAATCAGGATGAGTTTTCCCCCACAAAAAGGCTTTATTACAGACAGAAATACTCCTCAGTTTCAACAGCTGTCCAGGTGGCTATTCTCAGACGTTCCCGCAGGTGAAGAAGCCAGATGTGGAGGTCCTGGTCTGGAGTGGTTACAAGTGGTCTGCGGTTGTGAGGCTGGTTGGACGTACGGCTAAATTCTCTCAAACGACATTGGAAGTTGAGGTATGGTTGAGAAATGAACATTCAATTATCTGGCAACAGCCCTGGTGGAAATTGCTGCAGTCAACATGTCAGTTGCACGCTCACTCAAAACTTGAGACGTCTGTATCATTGTGTTGTCTGACAAAACAGCACATTTTAGTGTGGCCTTTTACTGTCCCCAGCACAATGTGCACCTGTGTAATGATCATGCTGTTTAATCAGCTTCTTGATATGCCACACCTGTCATGTGGAGGTCTTGGCAAAGGAGAAATGCTCACTAACAGGGATATAAACAAACTTGTGCACAACATTTGAGAGAAATAACATTTTTGTGCATATGGAACATTTCTGGGATCTTTTATTTCAAATCAAATCAAATCAAAATTATTTATATAGCCCTTTTTACATCAGCTGATATATCAAAGTGCTGTACAGAAACCCAGCCTAAAACCCCAAACAGCAAGCAATGCAGGTGTAGAAGCTCGGTGGCTAGGAAAAACTCCTTAGAGAGGCCAAAACCTAGGAAGAAACCTAGAGAGGAACCAGGCTATGAGGCGTGGCCAATCCTCTTCTGGCTGTGCCGGGTGGAGATTATAACAGACATGGCCAAGATGTTCAAATGTTCATAAATGACCAGCATGGTCAAATAATAATAATCAGAGTAGCTGTCGAGGGTGCAACAAGTCAACACCTCAGGAGTAAATGTCAGTTGGCTTTTCATAGCCGATCATTCAGAGTATCTCTACCGCTCCTGCTGTCTCTAGAGAGTTGAAAACAGCAGGTCTGGGACAGGTAGCACATCCGGTGAACAGGTCAGGGTTCCATAGCCGCAGGCAGAACAGTTGAAACTGGAACAGCAGCACGGCCAGGTGGACTGGGGACAGCAAGGAGTCATCAGGCCAGGTAGTCCTGAGGCATGGTCCTAGGGCTCAGGTCCTCCAAGAGAGAGAAATAAAGAAAGAGAGAAAGAGAGAATTAGAGAGAGCATACTTAAATTCACACAGGACACCGGATAAGACAGGAGAAATACTCCAGATATAACAGACTGACCCTAGTCCCCCAACACAAACTACTGTAGCATAAATACTGGAGGCTTTTATTTCAGCTCATGAAACATGGGACCAACACTTTTACATGTTGCATTCATATTTTTGTTCAGTATATATATATATATATATATATAAATCCTACAGCAACGTTTCCCAAACAGTCCTGGGGACACCAAGGGGTGCGCATTTTCATTTTTGCCGTTGTTCTACACAGCTTATTCAAGTAATCAAAACTTGATGATTAGTTGATTATTTAAATCAGCTGTGTAGTGCTTGGGCAGAAACAAACGTGCACCCATGATGTTCCCAGGTTTTGGGAACCTATTTTGGGAAACGCTGGCCTATAGTGTATTGTAAAATAATGTAACCTTTATTTTATCAGGGAGTGAACACTGAGACAAGGGTCTAATTTCCAGGTGAGCCCTGTGCACACAACACATACAATATGCACTTTTAAAACTACACATCCATAAGTACATGTTAAAATATACAAAAATACACACAAAAAAAAACAATAATAAACAACAGTTGCATTTCTTAGCTACTCAGTCCTCAATCAACACTTCAAACTGCCTGAGTGGCACCAGAACATCCAATTTTTATGAGATCTGCAGATTGTTCCAGCAGTGGGGGGCACTAAAACTAAAGCGGATTTACCTAATTCGGTGGAGACCCCCGAGGAACCTCAAGACTTAACCAACACTGTGTGTGTGTGTTTGCTTTGATCCATTAGCTCAGCAGAACTCCACGCTCAGTTGTTGCAGTGGGATGGTCAAATTGATTGCTCATGACAGTGGTTTCCCCCCTCAGGGCTTAGCGGGGTCAGAGGGGTCAATATGTCTGTCAGTTAATCAGCACAGGAGCCATCTTCCAGCCACTGGCTAACGTGGCTGCCACTTAAGACGCGCAGGCCTAATAGGTTTAGATGGAGACATTTATTTTAATGGCTGTTGCAAATTGTCCCCTTGACGCAATACATTGTCTCCCTTGCCCGAACCTGGTTGATCCAAGAGGCTCACTGTCTCTGTGTGATGTGTAGCTATCTCTACCCTTACTCTTTCTCCCTGAGTCCAGTGACACCTGTATGGTGGTGGTGGGGGTCTGTGATGATGGTCCATCCCTGGATGCAGCTCAACCTGTCAGCGGTCCTGTGATGGCTCACCCCACATGCCAGCCTCTGACTTCAGCGATGACTCACCAACACCTGGTGGGTGTGGGGCAATCTGTGGGTGCAGATTAGGGGTCACAACTTTGCTTTTTCACCATGGAGAAGTGGTTCCTTTCTCCTTCCCAACAGATCTCCCGAATATATTGATATCCACTTATCAGAGTACAGCAGGCCTTTAACCTACACTTGAAACCCATGTGGGTAAAATGTCATACTACCTGACCTTTAATACCCATCTCTCAGGAGGGCCAGGACCAGCAGTGTCCTGAAACGTAACATATCTCACCATACAATATGTTATTCTTCTGTGTGGATGAATCAGCATCACTCTGCTTCCCATATGGTTCCAGTCTTCTCTCAGCCTCTCAAGCATTATCAATGATTTATTAAGGTTACGTCTGTATCCCCCTGCCACTCCAAAGCCCCCTAATGAGCTCCCAACAGCTTGAGCGAGACAAGGGCCATTAGCCTTAATGGTGGGCCAGATCAAAGGGGCTGTGCCGAGATGGAGGTGAACGGAGAAAACTAAGTTAGAGGGACTAAGCGTGCAGACTGCCCGTCTGCAGCACAGCGCCTTAATTTGTAACGATGCCCTCGAGGCGAGCCTCAGCCCCCCCCCACTCTCTCTCTCGCTCTCTCGCTCGCATCTCCTCTCCTCTCTCCTGTGAGTCTGTGGGCCCAGCCATGGATCAGGACAGCCCGGGAGCCAGCTAGAACGACCCCTCCAATCACTCTGAACAGCTGTAAGAGCCCGACAAGCGAGGCTCTAATCGGACTACTCAGAATGATTTGAAATCTGTACTTTTATGTAGTGTCTGCTTTTAAAGCTGGAATTTGTACATGGTGAAACTGCCATGACTGGTCACAATATTACAACAACAAAGAAGTTACTTCAAACAACCAACACTGTTATTCTGTCGGACATAATTGCACGCGCGATAGAACAGCAGAGTATGTACTACCATTTGTTTTATTGTTGCTGGATGCTCCTCCGTTTTTTTAATCAACAAAACCAAAACAACAACAAATGCACTGGGGTGAACAGGGGCACTGGTTCACCTTGTGCCGATTTCAGCTTCAACCAATGTAACTTACTGTATACTATATAGATTAGCACTTTAACCATCTTGGCAGGGCTCTCTGTCTGTAAAGCCTCTAACTACATTGACTGTTTGTAAATTGTCCCTCATCAATTATTCAGAGAAGCATTAACCTCTGGATTGATTAACTGTAGTGTGTTTTCTAATCACTGTACCTAAGAGTGTTTAGTGATAATCAGAGTAGTCAGTAGTATTGATGAGCAGTCTGGAGCCAGACTAAGGCGGGGAGCTGCCTGGCTCTCTCATCATCAATCACTCCCATCATGTCACTGACTCACTGCTGGTGCTCAGTCGGGGCCTGGGTGACGGACAGCACGTCACTCACTGCTTTACTGTCTTATGTCAGGCCTCCGCCTCATCGCACTATTAGAAGATGTGCTTTTACCTGGGTCATCTTATGAGTCAATGTGGCCAACATTATACAGTCCTGTGTAAAGAGGTGATTGGAATGTTACATTTGAAGATAAGGTGTGTTGGCCAATGTTCCATGCAATGATGCATGCAGTTATAACATTGTCAGGTTACAGTGGGGCAAAAAAGTATTTAGTCAGCCACCAATTGTGCAAGTTCTCCCACTTAAAAAGATGAGAGAGGCCTGGAATTTTCATCATAGGTAGTACACTTCAACTATGACAGACACAATTAGAAAAGAAATCCAGAAAATCCCACTGTAGGATTTTTAATTAATTTATTTGCAAATTATGGTGGAAAATAAGTATTTGGTCAATAACAAAAGTTCATCTCAATACTTTGTTATATACCCTTTGTTGGCAATGACAGAGGTCAAACATTTTCTGTAAGTCTTCACAAGGTTTTCACACACTGTTGCTGGTATTTTGGCCCATTCCTCCATGCAGATCTCTAGCACAGTTATGTTTTGGGGCTGTTGCTGGGCAACACAGACTTTCAACTCCCTCCAAAGATTTTCTATGGGGTTGAGATCTGGAGACTGGCTAGGCCACTCCGGGACCTTGAAATGCTTCTTACGAAGCCACTCCTTCGTTGCCCGGGTGGTGTGTTTGGGATCATTGTCATGCTGAAAGACCCAGCCACGTTTCATCTTCAATGCCCTTGCTGATGGAAGGAGGTTTTCACTCAAAATCTCACGATACATGGCCCCATTCATTCTTTCCTTTACACGGATCAGTCGTCCTGGTCCCTTTGCATAAAAACAGCCCCAAAGCATGATGTTTCTACCCCCATGCTTCACAGTAGGTATGGTGTTCTTTGGATGCAACTCAGCATTCTTTGTCCACCAAACACGACGAGTTGAGTTTTTCCCAAAAGGTTCTATTTTTGTTTCATCTGACCATATGACATTCTCCCAATCTTCTTCTGGATCATCCAAATGCTCTCTAGCAAACTTCAGACGGGCCTGGACATGTACAGGCTTAAACAGGGGGACACGTCTGGCACTGCAGGATTTGAGTCCCTGGTGGCGTAGTGTGTTACTGATGGTAGGCGTTTGTTAATTTGGTCCCAGCTCTCTGCAGGTCATTCACTAGGCCCCCCCGTGTGGTTCTGGGATTTTTGCTCACCGTTCTTATGATCATTTTGACCCCACGGGGTGAGATCTTGCGTGGAGCCCCAGATTGAGGGAGATTATCAGTGGTCTTGTATGTCTTCCATTTCCTAATAATTGCTCCCACAGTTGATTTCTTCAAACCAAGCTGCTTACCTATTGCAGATTCAGTCTTCCCAGCCTGGTGCAGGTCTACAATTTTGTTTCTGGTGTCCTTTGACAGCTCTTTGGTCTTGGCCATACTGGAGTTTGGAGTGTGACTGTTTGAGGTTGTGGACAGGTGTCTTTTATACTGATAACAAGTTCAAACAGGTGCCATTAATACAGGTAACGAGTGGAGGACAGAGGAGCCTCTTAAAGAAGAAGTTACAGGTCCGTGAGAGCCAGAAATCTTGCTTGTTTGTAGGTGACCAAATACTTATTTTCCACCATAATTTGCAAATAAATTCATAAAAAATCCTACAATGTGATTTTCTGTATTTCTTAAAATAGTTTTGTCTGTCATAGTTGAAGTGTACCTATGATGAAAATTACAGGCCTCTGTCATCTTTTTAAGTGGGAGAACTTGCACAACTGGTGGCTGACTAAATACTTTTTTGCCCCACTGTACATACTGTAGTTTACTGTCTAATCCACAGGAGGTTGGTGGCACCTTAATTGCGGAGGATGGGCTCGTGGTAAAGGCTGGAGTGGAATTAGTGCAATGGTGAAAACTCAAACACAAGTTTCCATGTGTTTGATGCCATTTCCATTTGTGCCGTTCCAGCCATTATTATGAGCCGTCCTCCCCTCAGCAGCCTCTACTGGTCTGATCTAATCCTTACTTTAGTGCTATTTTGGTTTGAATTTGTATTTGGTGTTTAGACATCTCTCTTTACTTTCTGCTTGAAAACAGTCTGTTTTTATATACTTCTATAGTGGTGAGTCAGGGGATATTGTGGCAATTTGTAGCCCGTTTCCATGTTCGGTCCACTTAGTTTGCACCTTGTATTAAATCAGACTGTGCGTCTGTCCTGTTCAGTGGAGATTACATCTCTCCATGTGGCGAGGGCTGTCATCACCTTGTCATGAGGACGCACTCGCTGCCAGTGCTCCAGATAAACACACACTGTACTGTAAATGCTCTTTAGTCATCTCAGCAGGCAACACAGGCTGCCAATCTCCTCCAGGTGTGGTCACGCATGTCAGCTTTCACTATGCCGAATGAAGGCAGGCAGTGAGTCAACAGAAGATTTTAAATATGTTCCTTTCAGAGAGGTTCGTCCTTCCGTTTGGTCTGAGGACTGGAAACTGTAAAAAATAAATCTCTTGCCATAAATCTCAACATATCTACCCTCCACCTACGTCACACTCTGAAGAAAATGACCTCTAACATGGAGCTCTTTTGATTGTTTGCTGTTTAAAGAGTTTTTTTGTTGCTCATTAGAAAAAATGAAATGTCAGTCTTGGAGGTGCGTTTCCCCATTTGGTTAATTATGTTAGTCCCCCATGAGACAGTGAAGACGCAGAAGCCTATTTCACTTTCTCACAATCCCCAGAATGAATCTCGAAATCTGTAATACCATTTTGACGTTTTTGCCAAGGATGTTTTAGTTGCGCAATTTTACATCTAACTAAGGTGTTTGGTGCAGTACAGCGGAGGCAGCTGAGGGAAGGACGGCTCATAACAATGGCTGACACTGAGCGAATGGAATGGCATCGAACACATGGAAACCATGTATTTGATATCATTCCGCTCCATCCATTACCACAAGTTCGTCCTCCACAATTAAGTTCCCACCAACCTCTGTGGTGCAGTATTTCTCAAGTAAAGAAAATGTGCTACGGGTTGTCTTATGCAAACAAAGTCAGAGCTGCTGGGCAGGTCTGTCTCACTGTCTATGCTATTGGATAGAGAGCAATCACCGCAGCTGTTCACCCCATGTTAGTGGGCAAAAGGATATTCGCCAAATCAAAACCCGTCTTTCATTTACCCGTTGTGACGCACATATGTTCCAAACTCCGTTTCAGACGAGACTGACTTCATGGCCAGAATTATCCTATTTACACTTTGTAGTCAATTTTGACAGTAGAACAACTGTTTCTGACGCATATTGATATACGTTTTCAAAGGGATCCGTTGCCTTTTAAAGGCAGTTGCTTTTGAAACGTTTGCTGTGCTCACACATGGCTGATTGAGTAAGAGCCGTTCTCCCGCCTCCAGTGGTGGAGCTTCATGACCCCAGGAACGCAGACCTCTTGTCCGAGGGTTGTAAAAAGTTGGAGTTTTTTTATTTTTTATTTGCTCGGGAGAACTGAGTTATACCCCTTACGCAAACACCACCAGACCCCACACACCTTTTGCCAGTCCCTTTTAAACATTTTCATAAATGGACTGTGATGTATGCTTTGTGAAAATAAAACTGAATCCAGAATCATGAATGTTACATTTCAACATGGACAGTTATGTCCTGGTAGTGACCTCACTTTTTTTTTCTCCCTTTTATAACATGTATTTTTGAGAGTGTGGCCATTTGCCCCTGTTAGAGATCAGAGCAGGAATAGTCTTGTTGGCTTCCCTGTAGATTTGGAGGCCGGGTCCGAGGATGTCTGTGTTGGCTCTGTCTACCTCATGGTGGACCACTGCCATTCAAAAATACTCAGCTCAGCCTCAGCCCTGGCAGTAGTGCCAGCACTCACAGACTTGTTGGAAGCACATTCCAGAGGCTTGGCTCTCAGCTCTGTCAAGGTGCAGGCCTGGGTTCTGTCAGGACCAAATGCCTTCTGCTGCTGTGAAAGGAGAGATTGGAGGGAGCCTAGAGAATCAGCCATTCAGGTCACCTCAGCAATGCCTTCTCCCAGGCCTCTTAGCGCCGTTCCTCAGCCCTTTGTCCCCACAGAGGCGGCGTCTTCAGAGGAGAGGACTGACCCTCTGATTGAGTGCAGTGAGCCCCCTGTCTCCTGTGTAATAGGATTACCTCACAGACGTTGGCTGCTGCTAATTCTCTTTCAAAGAGAACGACAGGATACCCGACAGGACAATATTGTCCTACCATCCGTAATAAAGGGATCTGTTTTCATCCGGAATAAGCGTCTGTGTTTTAGTGTTTTGGTGGTGCTTTTGCTGTTCTTTGCGGGGATCCTGTTATAAGACGTTTGGGCCATAATTGCAATGTGGCCACAGATTTATCACCTGGTCAACTCAAATTGTAGATGTTTGAGTTTAGTTACTTTTGGATCAACTTTTCAAAGTGTACCATGGACTTTTGTTGTTGAAAAGTTGTGGTGTGATTTACCATAGCTTAATTTATTCATACACAGGCTACAGTGCCTAGTAGAGAGACAAAGACTGTAGGAGCCAACGCTACTCACTCTTATAGAGTTGCATATAGGGCATGGCACCCTGTCTCTTTAAAGCCCTTCAACAGAGAACACTTTGAGATCCCCCTGAAATCAGTTCACCAGAGCTGGGAGTCAATTCATTTAAAATGGAAAAACAAAAGCTTTTACAAGAACACACTGTACCAACCACAGACCGACTGTAGTACTACAGACATTTCATTTCATCCACACCTCTCCTCCCCAGGCTTTCTGTCTTAGAGGCAGCTCTTTGGTGCACTTAAGGGTAAGTATGCCTCTCCCACACATCAGCCTGGGCTTCTTAAGTGGAGCGGTGTCTACTCTGAGCCGTTAGCCCTTAGACCGGGTGTCCATTAGGAGTAGACCGAGCCAGCTCCTCACTCCTGTCAGGGGAGGGTTTTCTCTCCCCCAGCGCACCACACTGTGGCCCTCTCCTCTTCACTGGCTCCCACATGCTCTGATGAGTCTGGTCTTCCGGTAGATGCACACACACACACACACACACACACACACACACACACACACACACACACACACACACAGAGAGAGAGATGGTGCTTGTAAGCGCACGGCTGAGACAGTGATCTGATTGGTAAAGGGTGAGAAGATGGCCGAGTGCTGCTTGACATGGTGGACAGGCCTCTGTAGGTGTGAGGCTGAGTGTTTGTAGGAATGTTGTCACGAACAGAGGAGGAGAGAAGAGGCTGGGGTAACCTGGTACAGCTGCTGCAGTAGGGAAATAAAGCTATGTTCTGCAACATTGGCAAGGCAATCTATTGATGCCTAAAGGCTTAACATACAGCAGAACTCATGGTGCAATTATACGTCATACAGAAATGTATTGCACAATTAATGAATCTATTGTACTGTTGATTATATTGTCGTTTGCTGTTGGATGGGTTTGTTGCTACGAACCCAGATATTAACAGACTCTGTCATCCTTATTAGGGCATGTTTATATTACAGAGAAACATGAAATTGTAGTGCTAACTTCTAGAGGGAATCTGCATATATGGTGAGTTGTCAAAGACCTCAGCGTTGTCTATTTCCCCTTGGAGCCCTGGCCGATCTGTAGAGATGTCCTGACCTCACGCTGGAACTGCCCCTGTGGACGGCTTTGAATCACACAGCGTCTGCTTCTCCCTGTCGCTGCTCTGCTTCCTCCAGGAAAAGATAGTATTGCAAACAACGTTCCATTGCAAAGCCCTTTGAGACCACTGGGAGTTTATTCCACTGCAAGGCAGACTTTAAAATACAAGATAAAATACTTCAAATCATGAAATAATTCCTAGTCTGTTGCCACGGTACTGTACAACTGATTCCTCTCAGTTTATGCGTGATATGTTATCAGTCATTGATTTGCAAAATAATGTGTTTCAAACTAGTCCCACATCCTTTGCAATGTTGTATCATCACATCTGTTGTCAGTGCAGCATGTTAATCCAGGTTAATGAGGTGAGAGCAGACCATGACAACAGTCTTACTGTAAACCCACTTTCTCTAAGCACTCGAAATGGAAATAACCTTGTGGAGAAAGAAAGCATAGTTTTCATTCTGTGGCCTTGGTCTTAATTGGTGTTCTCTACATACAGGCAGACAGGAAGTATCATAGAGGGATATTAAGAATCTGACCAGGAGGAAAGCAGCACAGATTAGCTGTGGGTCTCAGCCATTGTCGTGATTATGGTGTTATTGAAGCTAAACAAAAGGTAAGATATTTAATGCAGCTCTACTGACAAGGAATTCGATTTGAAACATTTAGCACTTCATTTGTCATATTGTTACTGTAAGAAGCTAGGTTTCCATCCAATTGGTCACAGATTTTCATGCGAATATTCTAAAAATAAGCATAAAGAAATATGCACTTTCCCACAAGTGGTGTGTTCCCACCAAGCTGACCTGTTACAGATAAAGATCAGTGCGTGATGACGTAGTGCACATAAAATGCACTTTTTCGCTTACATTTTCATGTACAGAATACAACTCTGAAGTTCAGTGTGTTTCCATCGCATTTTCAACTCGACCGTTAGTTTTGTCACAAACTGTTGCGTTAAAAAGCAAATGTGAATACTTAGACACAAGCGCTCCAGCCAATAGCTCGCAGAAAAAGTGCGGGTAGGCTGTGTGGGTAAACTAGTCTACATGATGAGATTATTATGGATAAGAGCGATAATGTTTATTTTTCAAACGGGAGTCAAACATCGATCATCATGTCACCAGAAAAAGACCATTGCTATTTATTGGAAAGGAGCATCAAGATCACCCTGCACTTTCACCACCCTGTGAAGTTCATAATAATTGATGTAATATGTAGTCTAATAAACTGCATGGTTTCCCGAGGCGTAGTGGGAGGACCACACACAATGTCATCGCGTGACAAATTGACTAAGATATAATGATTATTATTTCCCTCTAAAAGCGTATCCACGGTGATTTCTCGATAAATTAATTTTACCCACACAAAAAGATCCCACATTGTCTAGCGTTTTGTCGACATTTGGAAAGTTTAGCGAAAACTTTTTTTTTCTTCCATAAGGCCTGTCATGACATTTTTTTTATCCGCATAAAAAGGTTGAATGGAAACCTGGTTACAGATGCCCTTTTATCATGTGAGCGTTGAAGAATATCACATTACTTATATCAGCCTACAAATCAGCATCACTACTAGGGCCTACTTTCAAAAGCTATTGTTGCTGGATCAAAGCATTGTTTATTTGTAAGAACCAAAGGACAGGTGAAAGGAGTAGGCAGCAACAGTCAGGTATACAGATTTACAAACAACAAGAATGTGACGGTATGGAGAGACTCAACCTCGGACAGTGTAGCACTATCTCCAGGGGGCGCTATTGGTCAACCTTTGGTCCATCCACAGGGTAGAGTAATGTAAAAGCCTTCTTCACAACAGTACTTTCCCTTGCAGCCGTGTGTGTACTGTATGTCCACCACTGTTGGAGTTGGCAACATTCAACTGACAAATAGAATGGGAATGATGTAAATGTTTATTTTGCATGTAGGCTAGATGCACATTGAATAAGTGTGCACTTGTACTGCAATTAGTCACTTTTTTAATAGTCAAAATAAAACATTTATGTGCTCTTATATTTTTTGACTATTGCAATAATAACACATGGGGGAAAAAACTGTATGTGGTTAGGCTATATTCTCTGGCACCAACTGTATTTACAGTGGTGAGCACTTTCCATGACTTACCTTTCTCAACTGCGTTAATCTCTGTGAAAGGCCTAAAAAACAGTGGGGTAAGCTGAGTGCCGCCAACACAGATGCCCCATGGCGAGAGGTCGGCAGGCGGCTAGTTTCAGATAACAGCAGGATGCGGAGGACTTCAAACGCTCCCAGCCTCCACTGTCAGTTCTGATTAGAAATAATGAGAGATGTCTGTTATCACCTCATTTGATTCAGTGTAAATCTAAAAACCTTCCCAATAATTGTTTTTAGTTATGAAATTGTTTGGCACCAAAAGAACAAAGAAAAAGACGAAGCCAGTCACCAGTTATACCTGCGTTAGTGAGCCTAACAAGGCTGCGGAGGATGCAAATTGACTTGCATGCCAAGCTTGCTGTGGTTTAGCCTCCCTAATTCTTAATGCTTTATACTATGATCAAAAAGGTCTCGTAGGAGGAGTGGTCGGAGGGTTAGAGAGGAGAGGGAAAAGCCTGAGTTGAATTAGCTGTAAAATCATGGGAGCCTGTGAAGGGTGGTGGTGGTGGAGGTGGAGGGTGGTGGTGGTGGAGGGGGGTGCCGGTGGTGTGGACAGACCCTTACTGCCCAGGAGGCTCTGACACTATAATTCTCCCCAATTACCTCTCTGATAAGAATCAAGGAATTTGCTCCTCCACAGAAGAGCAGTCAGACAGAGACTAGCTTGGTTTTGGACTGTGTTTGGCCATGGGCTCTGAAAAGAGAGACGTGCATTTCATTCAACTGGTAGACTCCCATTTTCCTGTGGGCCCGATGGTAATGTTCCTTGACAATGTTTAAGGTCCAAGGCTCAGTAGCTTCTTTTATGGTGTCTCCATTAAGATTGTGTAAGTGTTGTCTTTGGCTGCCACTTTGTCACACAACACTGCACGGTTTGATGGAACAAACACACCACATCTCTCTCAGTTAAAATAACATTTCATCAAGTGAACTTCCTCACAGTGTGTTTGGTTGTTTGGAGTTGTTGTTTTTACATGAGGAGAGGACTATTTTGTCTGTGGTTGCATCCTTGGCGACAGTTTCTCTCTACAACAGGATTTGGCTCTGCCACTTGTATTTACGTTCGCGTATGTCATCAAAACAACTGAAGTACTGTGGAAACTATGGAGAGTTTCGAAGATAAAAGTTTACAATAAATCTAATCCCCACCAAAGCCAATTAGATTGGGAACAAGAGAATGGTAAAGACTGTGAAATGTTCCCTGTGTGTTGGGCATGCTTGGGAGGATTACTTAGTTAAACGTAACACTCCGATACAAAGAGGAGCGTTACAGACTGCCTGACTGTCAGGAACTTGGCTACTCTGTTCAGATCTTTGATCTAATCTGGGATATGGAGGTTTGGTTGAGATTTTAGTGGTCTGTGGGGAAGTAAAAGGTTACACATTCTCTAAACCCTAAAGCCTTTTGAAATGGTGTTATTTTTCCTAGAAACGCAGAAAACATTTGTGAGAATCTTAATATTTCTCTCTTTGGTTTTGGTCACATTTGGTATGGCTTTGTTCAGTTGGAAACATGGGACAACAGCAAATTGTAGATTTTACAGTGGTTAAGGTAGGCTGGTGGTTTTCAGTGTGTCAAGCAAATTGCCAGTGCTATTTTTCCATCCTCTCTCTCTCTCGCTGTCCTCAAAGGGACCTTGGGTGTGGTTTTCTTAAATCGCTGTAGCTGGTGTCACTGTGTTGAGGATGTATCATGGCTCTCAGTTACCACTGAACCATCCTTAACAATGCTCCACCTCCCCATGACTAGGGCCTATGTGGCATGCTGTGGCCCCAACTTGTCACAGTGAGAGCGCCGGGGTGTTGTGTGCTCCACCCTGCTGGATCATCCATACTGCCAGTGCTGGAAAAAGTACTCAATTTGTCATACTTGAGTAAAAGTAAAGATACCTTTTAATAGAAAATGACTCAAGTACAAGTCATCCAGTGAAATACTATTTGAGTAAAATTATCTGGTTTAAAATGTACTTATGTACAGTGGTGGAAAAAGTACTCAATTGTCATACTTGAGTAAAAGTACAAAGTAAAAGTAAATTCTACACATCAAATTCCTTATTTTAAGCAACGGTTTTCGTGTTTCTTTAATTTACGGACAGACTGGGACACTCTCCAACACTCAGACAAAGTTTACAAGTGCAGTATTTGTGTGTAGTAATTCCGCCAGATCAGAGGCAGTAGGGTTGACACGTTATATTGATAGGTGCGTGAATTGGACCATATTCCTGTCCTGCTTGAGCATTCTAAATGTAACAAATACTTTTTGGTGTCAGGGAAAAAGTATGGGAGTAAAAAGTTCATATTTTCTTTAGGAATGTAGTGGAGTAAAAGTAAAAGTTGGCAAATAGCAATAGTAAAGTACAGATACCCAAAAAACTACTTAAGTAGTACTTTAAATAACTTTTCTTAAGTACTTTACACCACTGCATACTGGTCCCCTGGTTCTCACTCATGATGGTTCCCACCACTGGGATTCATTGAGGCTCCAGCCACCCAAAGTAGTGCAGGTCCAGTCATCATCACTGTTCTACTGTGTTCTCTGTGAGTCACAGTGGAGTCACTGAGAAGGACCAGGAGTTTGGGCATATGTCAATTAATGGGTGGAAACTATTTGTTAAGACTAACACATAAACAAAGAGCAAAATAGCATGCAACCCCTTGTTTAGGAAATTAATTAAAGTGAAGAAACTGTGAGTCAGGTTTGTCGGTAAACCATTAACAACTAACTGACCGTGCTGTATGAATACTCTGTCTGGGATTCCAGATTAGGGTGGCCAAGGGGAAAGATGGCTTGTGATAAGGCGTGGGTGAGTCAGTAACTCAGTATCAACACTCTCTTGTTTCCTGCACGGTCTCTCCCGATCTTTAGCTACCTTCCTGGTCTTTGCATCTCCACATTGTGTGTTTTCTGCACACTCCACACTGTGATTTATAGCCTAGACTAGAGACAGTTGGCCTGAATGCCAAAACTTGGTGAATCCAGCAAATGTGCTCCGACCGCTGAGAGACTTCTTCTTTTTCTTCAAGACTACTTTTTTCTCTTCAAAATGTCTGTCAACAGTCAACACTTGAATATAAAATGCTGTTACTGCTGCCTATAAGACATGGGTTACTGTTTCAGCTGCTGTTTCCAATCTGTTTAGTCCAGCAGAGCGAGAGAGGGGCTGTGGCAACTCACGTCTGTATATGAAACATCCTGCAACTATTTATTGGATTCTGCAAATGTTTTGCATTGAGAATATTGGAAACATGTGACGAAGGGACTACAACAAATCATAATACTGAATATTGCTTCTCACCCCAAGACTTCACTCTTGGGAATGTACTACAATAATGGGTCACATGCGCACAGACGCTGATATGTTGACTTCCTGTAGTCTGCATGGTAGCTCCATCTTATGAATACACAATGTCAATAACAAGTCAGGCTATTTAAGCAGTTGGTTTTCCAAAACAACACTCTAATCTTAAAGTCACTTTGGGTGACCAACCATGACATGGAATCCTAATTGCATTACCAAAGTACGACAGCTTTTTCAGTGGAGGTCATTCCCATCTCGCATTCTTTCATTTCTCTGAAATAGAAACAGAAACGGAGTAATATATTTGTGATGAATCGGTCTGTAATGTCGGAGGTACAGAAGATCTTGGAGCCATGTTAAGAAACCCTACTCTCAGGTTTTGTAACAGTGCATGGCTCCTCTCTGTGTGTAATGTCGGAGGTACAGAAGATCTTGGAGCCATGTTAAGAAACCCTACTCTCAGGTTTTGTAACAGTGCATGGCCCCTCTCTGTGTGTTTAGGTTCCGGCAGGGCCACCCAGCAGTGCAGTGTTTACTGCGGCTCTGTGTCTCAACGATAACTGGAAATCACCATTCACCCAATGCCTTTAATCCTCCCCTGTAACTCCCTGTGTTATCTAAATACTGTCAAGAGATGTGACTCCCAGACACACTTGAGAATCACTGTATCTGTACTAAAGCAGAATAAACCTCAAACACACACACACAGACACAAACACACACATACACATCACACACATATACACGTATACAGACATACATACAGGCTCCTTTCCCAGATGACGGGGGTGTTGTTTAACAGACTCTCTCTGGACTGCCATGAAGATATCCGTAGAGAAGAAACAAATCCAGATAGTTCTTCTTTTTCTCAAACGAAAGAGTTGGATTGATTTGTGGGAGTCATTATTTAGACCAAGTGACTTCTTTTTACATACAAGACCTTTGTGCGACAAAATGTCTTGCAGCTGTGGAATTGCAGCATTGTTCCGAATCAAGTCATTGCCATCCAAAGCAACATATTTCAAAGCCAAAACAATTAGTGTGATGACTAGAAAGTGGTAATAAGTGGCTGATTATGTGTTCATACAGCTGAGTTTTCCCTCTCTCCGTCGATAGTGCTTTCAGAGCTTCAACAAAGAAAATCTAATATTGTGAAGTTGGTGGTTAAACTACTAGTAAATCAAATTGGAAGTTCAAACTTAGCTGCCTTTGGAAAATAATGACAACCGTTGTCTCTTCAATTGTATAGGTCTGTATTTCCTCTTAGATCTAACCATTTTTTTTGTGGGGGTTATATATCTAGCTTCAGTGCTTCTGGAAGAATTCTAGTCTGTGCATTTATTGTCAAAAACTCTCACTGTCCCATAGTGTCTGAGACCAGAGCGAGCTCAGTATTTTGGTTTATTCCTGAGTCTCTTCTTGGGACATACTCAGGCCACTGTCAGTGCTGACCAGGTAAAGTGTCTAGGGACACTGATGTGTCATCTGCCATGGTCCCATCGAAACGGAATAAAGCATATTTAATATCTCTGGCCTTGAAAACAAACGTTGTTTACAGTGGGAGTAAATAGCTGACTGTCTCTCTGTAGGAAGTACATGGTAAACAGGAAGTACTTGGTAAATAGGAGGTCTCGGTTATTGTCCTAGGAACAATTGGCCTGAAAAATGTTTGCTTGGTGAGACAATCTTCGAGACTACATTTAAATGTAGGTTTAAAGAGGTGACAAGGCCACTAGAGAGGCTATTCTGAAACAAGTATCTGTGTCTCATTGTTATGTTGTAGAAATGTAAAGACTAGTTGTGGCCTCAAAATTACGCTCTCTGTAACCTGTTTTTGTGACCTCACTAACCTGTGAGGTTCTGTTTGACTCAGCAGAACTAATATTTACTCCCAAAGGGTCGTGGTATACACACACACACGTACATGCGCTCATGCTCACGCATGAAAACAAGCACTGTGGCCAGCACAGTCAGATGTTCCGGTAGAGTCCCTTCTCTATACCGTTTATTGACTTAATGAGCATTCTTTACTAGTATGACATCTGAGAGGTGACTGAGTTGGAAGCTGGTGCACTTGCCCCGACCAGAGGTGTTTTGTGCGAGACCCAGAGAGTGAGGTAGAGTTTGTGGGTGGGCTGTCCACATAGCTGCAGGCCAATGCCACAAAGCTTGCGCCTCTGCTGGTGGCAGCGACTTTACGACCCTCCTGTAGTTTACAACCTAGTGTAGTGTGGGCTGTCATTAGGCAAGAGTAATTGCTGTGTAAAACACCTCGAGGCTCCGTCAGGGAGCCGGACTGCTCGTGTACAAAGCCATGGGAGAGGAGAGAATGGCAGGGGCCGGCAATGGGAGGGCAGGCCTCAGTCCAGATGAGTGCGGGTTAATTTGTCAAAGACTGAACAGCAGAGGATTGCAGGCTGCTCATGCGTCAGGCTTTGATCCCGGTCCCAGTAAACAGTAGAAACACAGAGAAGAGAGAAAGCGTCCTGAAAGCTGCGTTATCGCTCCCAGAGTAAACTGATAATGGTGACCGGCGGACGGCTGGGACCTTGCCTTATCTTTCTGGCAGCCTGATTCTGCTTGTTCTTTCTCTGAGAGGGCTCTCAGGACTGACCCCAGTGGGTGTTGCTGCTGCTGGTGGTGGAGGGAAATGGGCCCTGCTGACGACCAAGAGAGGGGGGTACTGTGGGGCCAGGGGGGCCAGGGCAGTAACTCAGTGTCAACCAGTTTAGAATGCAGTACACTTACTTACCAAGTGGGTCAAGCCAGTGGTCTCCATTATATACCCTCTGTCCTAGACCCTGGAATGACTTTATGTCCTTGAGTTGGGATCGGCCCAGACCTTTGAAGATAAGGCTTGGAAGATGTTGGAGTCAATGAACTGAATTATATTACCTTTAGTATGGCTTTGGCTGTATGTATATCAAACTTAACCACTTATATGGAACAACATCCCTTAATACTCACACAGTAATTGTACATGTACAGTATCATGTATCACTCTGCATCAACTCCACGATGGGGACTATTGGGGAGAAACAAGGGGCCACACTATTGAGACTGTTCAGCGTAGCGCTGGTTAGCGTTGGTTGGCATGAGGCCTTTGCTTTGACCTTACATTCCAAAACCATCGCAGGCCAGAGCTTTAATCAAAGCTGTTCAATGTAGCAGCTACCTTAAAAGGGAGAAAGCCAATCCTCCAGGAATGTGATTGTAGAGGGTGATGGGCAGGGATATAGCCATTATCTGTCACTGCCCAGGCAATTATTCCCTCAGTGTCTGAGGCCGGCCCACATGAAAAGCACAGGTACACATGTGACTTTGTCTGGCCGGGGCCAGGGATTGGCAGAGACTACTGAAGCCACCCATTTCACGGATCAAAAATGTGACAAAGACATCCCTATTTGACCCTGTGCTGTCTGAGATGGTCTCACTGGTTACCCCCACCCTTTCTCGCCTTTGTCTCTGCTGCATGTCTGGAATATTTGAAGAGATTTTATCTGGTGCGTTTTGTTAGTGGAGGAATCCCGGTAGATAGTCTGAAGGCTGTTGAGTGGCAGCCTCGCCAGGCATTACAAACAATGGATTATGGAGATCAATGCGATACTATGTTAACGCTGTAAGGTTATTTTATAAGATTCTTCTCGTCTTAACACTAGTGTTTTTTGGAGAAACTTACTGTAAAAGAGAGACTTATTTGATACAATGACGGCATTTTATTGTGGTGGATGTTAGTGTTGTTGATCTGCTGGCTCTAGTTTTGCCTCTACATCGTGCTTTATTATCAATGTCTGTCCTCTACATCTCGTAACCTGAAGCACACCATTTTTCCTGCAGGCAAACCTAGACCTAAAGTATATTTGCTAGATCTTTATATTGTTAGACGATATGGGATAAATATGGAGCCCACTGTCATTATTGCAACTGCACCATAGCATTTTGAGACTGGGGTACCCAAACAGGCAGAGGTTTAAGAGTTGTACACTGAATTGACAAAACATTAGAACACGTTTCTAATATACCCAGTCTCAATTCATGGGGGCATGGACTCTACAAGGTGTCGAAAGCGTTCCACAGGGATGCTGTCCCATGTTGACTCCAATGCTTCCCACAGTTGTGTCACGTTGGCTGGATGTCCTTTGGGTGGTGGATCATTCTTGATACACACGGGAAACCGTTGAGCGTGAAAAACCGGGCTGAGTTGCAGTTCTTGACACCTGGCACCTACTACCATACCCCGTTCAAAGGGACTTACATATTTTGTCTTGCCCATTCACCTTCTGAATGGCACACATACACAATCCATGTCTCAATATTTTAAAATCCTTCTTTAACCTGTCTCCTCCCCTTCATCTACACTGATTTAAGTGGACTTAACAAGTGACATCAGTAAGGGATCACAGCTTTCACCTGGATTCACCTGGTCAGTCTGTCATGGAAAGGGCATGTTCCTAATGTTTTATACACTCAGTGGACACAGAGCAGATGAACAGCAGACAGATAAATATCCCCATTATTTACCAGCAACAGCAACTCCTATCTCTCCTCTGGTTTCCCCAGCTAAATGACTGACCAGTGGGGACGTAACATGTGGAATGGGCCAGTGACATCATGGCAGGGAAACACTGTGCGTCTCCGAGCAGCAGTCTGTGTGTGTTGTAAATCAGCCTCCATTTCAAAGAGATGTTGGAAGGTTCACCTGTCTATAATTGGAATATGGAGTAGCCTCTGTGTTGACACTCACTTCTCGTCTATGCCACACTAAAACAGAGTGGAGGAAGGCTTTGTAACCGTAAAAACATGACCAATATAATTTCAAGTAATATTGGGAGCTTTGACTCAAATTCACTATCATTATGTTTGATAGAACATTTATTTACATATAATTATAACTAAATAAAAACGTAGTTATAACTTAATAAATGAGTTATAACTTCATTCTCAAAGTATTTATTTGATAGGTCATTATAGGCGTTCTCTTCTAAAAGGTGTAATTTAATGCATATCCGGTAAGGAATAATTCACACAACACATTTGAAACAGAAGTGCTGGCAATACATGTGAAAGTGGCATTTGTGCTGCATGCATTTATATAACCACATGAATAGAAGTATATTTTTAGGTTTGAAAAATACTTCCCTATCCACCAGGCGCTAGGAGAGGATGTCATGGTTAGATAATTCAAACATTGTGTCCAATTTATTTATTCACTACTTTCCAAAATAAAACTTGACACTTCTCACAAATCATCAGCCAAAATGTGGGGTTTGCGTGAGCGTCAGTTCTGATGCTAGAAAGGACCAAATAAGAGAGAATGGTATAAGTTTCATGTGAGGGACACACAATCTGTGCTCCAGTTCTGGAGTGAACGCTGTAGATTCACCAAGTCACTAAACATTCACAGTTTTTACATGGTCACAAACCCCAGAAAACCTCAGGATTTACTTCACTGCTCTCTCTCTGTGTTCTGCCTGAGTGTTGTTTTGTGGGTGTAGATTGGGTGGCAGAATGGAAATGGCTTGTGTGAGGAGCAGAATAGTTGTGGCTTCCACTCAGTGAGTTTGGTCCAAATGCAACATATTGTTTTAGCTTTGTCCACACTAAAAACTATTAGAAGGGGAAAAAAATACCAGTATGATTAAATGATTAAATAGTTATGAAGTCACATGCTCATGAAACTTGTAATATCTATTGCATTATACAGGACATATGACTAAATATGTCAACTGAATATTATACATATAAAATGATTACTAAGTGAGTTGTCGTTAATAAGCACATTGGATATGCTCAATAAATAGTTTTTGTAAAAGCACATTAGTGACAGCACAGTTTTACACCACTTTACGTGTAGTACTTTTTGCATGCTTTGGACTATCAAATCAAATCAAAATCAAATCAAACTTTATTTGTCACATGTGCCGAATACAACAAGTGTAGACTTTATCGTGAAATTCTTACTTACAAGCCCTTACGGTAAAGCCTATACTTGTTGTATTCGGCTCATGTGACAAATAAAGTTTGATTTGATTTTGATTTGACAGTCCAAAGCTATCTGTGCTCATACATGCTAAAGTCTAATTCTTAAGAAATATCTAGTTAATGCTGACCACTTCTCAAAGCATATATTTATCTAAGTTTCCGTAAAGAATTCTTTCTTTTTTGTCATGGGGGTTTCTATTTCCTAGCTGTCTACCTGCTCAGACCTGCACTTTAGAGACTATTTGCACCTCAAGAGACTGTCGACACAGACACAAGGACACACAGACACATACATGCACTCACTCACTCACTCACTCACTCACTCACTCACTCACTCACTCACTCACTCACTCACTCACTCACTCACTCACTCACTCACTCACTCACACAACGCTGCTGCTCTAGTATATACTATTTATTCAACTGTGTGACCAAGCCACTACCCACTTTATATTTGTAAATACAATCATACTTGACACAGAACATGCATACTCTATACTGTATATCCTATTGTGTACATATCAGGCTATTAGTAGTCCCTTTTCTATTACTGCTGCTTTTTAAAAATACATTTTCCATTTGACTTCTTATTATTGATTATTGTACTTTAACGTTGAGGGAGCTAGCACACAAGCATTTTGCTGCACCTTTTATACCTGCTGTAAACTGTGTACGTGACAAATTCAATTTTTTTGTTTGGAGTTCCCTAATCTTTGTACAAACTGGTGGTCTAATTGGTTTGAGCTCCATCAATTTCAACATTTTGAAATACACATCGTTCTCTTAAATATATACTAGTATATACCAAAAGTATATGGACACCCCTTCAAATTAGTGGGTTTGGCTATTTCAGCCACACCCGTTGCTGACAGGTATATAAAATTGAGCACACAGACATGCAATCTCCATAGACAAACATTGGCAGTAGAATGGCCTTACTGAAGAGCTCAGTGACTTTCAACGTGGCACCATCATAGGATGCCACCTTTCCAACAAGTCAGTTCATAATAATTCTGCGCTGCTAGAGCTTCCCCGGTCAACTGTAAATGGTGTTATTGTGAAGTGGAAACGAAGTGGTAGGCCACACAAGCTCACAGTGCTGAAGCGTCGAGTGCTGAAGCGCGTAAAAAATAATCTGTCATGGTTGCAACACTCACTACTGAGTTTCCAAACTGCCTCTGGAGGCAATGTCAGCACAAGAACTGTTCGTCGAGAGCTTCGTGAAATGGGTTTCCATGGCCAAGCAGCCACACACAAGCCTAAGATCGCCATTGGACTCTGGAGAAGTGGAACGCGTTCTCTGGAATGATGAATCACGCGTCACCATCTGGCAGTCTGATGGACAAATCAGGGTTTGGCGGATGCCAGGGAACGCTGCCTGCCCCAATGCATAATGTCAACTGTAAAGTTTGGTGGAGGAGGAATAATGTTCTGGGGCTGTTTTTCATGGTTCGGGCTAGGCCCCTTAGTTCCAGTGAAGGGAAATCTTAACGCTACAACATACTATGATATTCTAGATGGTCCATACAGAAATGGTTTGTCAAGATCGGTGTGGAAGAACTTGACAGGCTTGCATAGAGCCCTGACCTCAACCCCATCAAACACCTTTTGGGATGAATTGAAACGCTGACTGCGAGCCAAGCCTAATCGCCCTAGATTAGTGCCCGACCTCACTAATACTCTTGTGGCTGAATGGAATCAAGTCCCCGCAATGTTCCAACATCTAGTGGAAAGCCTTCCCAGAAGAGTGGATGGGGGCTGTTATAACAGTAATGGGGGTACCAACTCCATATTAATGCCCATGATTTTGAATGAGATGTTGTGTCTATAGGAGTCTACATACTTTTGGCCATGTAGTGTATATTACTAATACAATGAATAGGTCAGCTCATTCCCTGCATAACAGCATTTCAGATGCACAGAGTTTCTGATAAAAACAACTTGAGCCTCTTTATGGCATTACTTGTGAAGTCCTCTGTGGGGCGCTGTAGATTTACCTAGCAGAGAGAGGGAGGGATGTGGCTGCCAGCTATGTCTGGTTCTTCCTTCACCTTGTTTGAAGGTAGCAGAAAAGGTTTGTGAGGTGGTGCCGTTAAGTTTCACTTGATACAAATGCAATTCAGCAACTGCAATAACCTTCACTACAATTCAAATTGGTGTTTATAAATTGTCAAGCCTAAATTATTATGTGGTTTTTAGATTAGATGCACACTTTCATGGACTTTTAATTATATTCAAATGATGATATTGTATCACACATATTTGGAATTCAAGGGTCAGAATTTAGCCCAGAATTGTTGGCATGTCAAGATATGGGAACCAAGGCAATTGTAATAATTTACTATATATATATTTTTTATATACTGTATATCGAATAGCCTTTAGTTTTTTTCCTCTTTAAATATGAATTCCTATATCATTACAAATATTATACATGTATAAACATTAAATCATATGTACAGAAATTGTTATTATTAGTTAACTATTCAGATATTATTCAAATATGTTGCATGATAAAAATAGTTTTTGTTCCCTCTTTAGTTCATATAAAGTGTGTGTGTGTGTGTGTGTGTGTGTGTGTGTGTGTGTGTGTGTGTGTGTGTGTGTGTGTGTGTGTGTGTGTGTGAAAGAGAGAGAGAGAGAGAGAGAGAGAGAGTGTGTGTGTGTGTGTGGGTTGTATAATAACATTGTCCTTTCCCATGGCAAGGAAATGTATTTCTGAGGCTTCTCATGACCTGAGTCACCGACATCTCACCATGGTTACATCTAGACCGAGGCTCTCAGCGTTCTCACTTAAGTATCTGGAGTATAACACATTTGGATATCGAAACTATAGCTTTCGGTGTGCAGAGTAATGACTAATGAATGACTGTGTGGATACTGTAGAAGTGTACTTTATTTCCATTAGAAACCCTTGGCTAAATTATAATTCTTTACTAAGGGCTTTTTAAAAATGGAGTAGGTTTCTTCAATGAAGTAAAGGGGCAAATTTATGGGTTTTAGAAACTTTATTTCTTCTTCTCCTCACTGATACAAATGTAAGTAAATGTGGCCTGTCAAGCACTTTACTAGACCAGTTGTGGTTAAGTGAAGTAGTCCTCGCTATCAGCAGACTCTCATTAGATAAAACTGGAGGATGTGGAAATGGCTTCCTTTTATTGCTCTCCATTAATGGGGGCCATGTCTTCTGAGTGGAGAAACATTATCCTGTGGGTTATGTAAATACTGTCTGCTCATTCTGGCTGTTTGAAGTCTGCTTTGTATAAATTGTAGCCAATTTCAGTATCGTGGAACTGTTTAAACAGCTGCTTGTCTTTGTAAGGGATGACCTGGAGTTTTCCTCTGGTTTTTTTTTCTCTTGGAATACCTTTCCAGGAATCATTAACGGAGATTACAGTTCTGTGTTGGACCCACAGTCAGTAGCTCACTGTGTGCATGTGTCCAGTATTATTTGTTTCCTTTCATTTGCCATTACTAAGATGTCATAAATGGGTCGTTTGACCAACAGAGATTGTTTGAACCCAGTCAGCTGGTTATTTCTGTCCAGTTGTCTATTGATTGTCTGTAGGAATGATTGTTACCGGTTGTGTTGACTTTGCGCTTCGTCTGGTTTTGGCACATGGCGCGTGTTCATGTATGTTCATGATATTGTCTTTATGACTGTATTATTAACATGTCTGTGCTTGTATCTGCCCTCTCTCTCTCTCAGAGGGACAGGTCCTCTATCTATCCGTGCTGGTCATCTGCGTGCTTGTGCTGATCCGTCAGCAGGACCCAGTGGCCTTCTCCTCAGGCCAACGCTGTGGGACTACAGTGCAACCACAGGAGGATGGCCCCGAATGGAGTAGCAGTTCACTGTAGACAGCCTTCCTAATTACAATCCCTTTGATCATTGAGTCTTGCATGTGGAGAAATGTACTCTGGTCCCCTTTTTCATGTTTTTTTGGGGGAAGTTGAAATGCTTCATGACATTAGTAATCAGTATGGTTACCACATTTGCCTAAGTAAGTTGACATGATCAGATTACTGTCTGTTGATCAGAGCCACATGGTGAGCCCATTGATTATGTCTCTGCATGCATTGATGGCTCTGGGCGTGCTCAGTAGAGGCCTAACTGGATCCCTGGTCTGTGGGGGGATGTTACTAATGTACTAGGCCTGTACCCTCATCTCACTTGCCTGCCAATATCACTTTGAAACATGCATACAATTTCACTTGTTTTTTTATTAACAATGTATATTTTACTGTGTATGGTGTGTGTGTATGACATACTTGTAATATTATTTCCTACCTGGGTACATGAATAGGCTACAATTGATGATAACTCACTGCACAATAAGTGCCATCTAATATTATCTAGCCTATATAAAACTGATTCTATAAAACACGGAATATTGCTATGGTGCCTGTCTGTATCAATCCCTTGTGATTACAAGACTGGCTGCTTGCCACTTTCACATAATATGGACTGACCCCAGTTAGAGTTTGAAAAAGAAAGAGAACTGACACAAAACAAAAGCTGTGACCGAGCTAAGCAGTGGCCTGGTATTACCTGTCTCTGTAATGTCTTTAGCACAGATATAGCTTAGGTCTTCAGAAACACAGTAAATCTTGTGAAGCTTATTTTCTTTGCTGCATCTGCGTTTTATAATGGCCCTTTTAATTTGTTTTCACTGCGTCTGAGGGGATCGGCCATTTTTTCCAGCGCGCTGTTGCCCCCTTTTTAGCTGTGGAACTGAGTCATTTTGTAATGATGATTGTTGGAATTCACACGGGTCAGCATGACACGATAGTGATTTCCCCATGGCAACACAGAGCTCCAACTGCTCTTCCTCCCCCTCATATTGAGAGCCCCTCCTCTCAAACATAAACTCCACCCACTGGATTATGTTTCTCCATTCTGTGCTATTTGGATAAGAACATTTATGCCAAGTTTGTAATCGCTGTCGAACAACTTGAGTGAAAACCTATGCTTTATGCTTGCATAAGTCTTCATTCACTGCAGAAACAAAATAGTTTGTGTTGTATGTTTCTACAGTGCATGTTAATTAACCAATATTTAACTGATGGAAACTGGAAAAAGAGTCTGAGGAGTGGAGGAGTGGAGTATTAGAGGAGTAAAGTGGTCTGTACACACACAGTGGTGGCAGTGCAGATAATGCCAAAGAGGGTGGGCATGGCCTGGTGGGGCCCCGGCTGAACGATCAGGTGACAATAGTGTGACCTGCCTTCCAGTCGTCCTGGTGACAGAGCCAGCTACCAAACTTATGTCCCTCACAGGGCATTTATTACAATATCTGCCCGCCCTAGAAGTTATCTTCTTGGTTTGAGACCCTCTTCACCGCTGACTGAGTTTCTCTGTCATGATTTGTTTCTCTTGGCTTACAAATCTTTATTTTGCTGTAAAATTCCCCAACTAATACTGTGAGCTACAGCTATTAAAAGTGTTTTATAAAGGGCAAAACAGCCTGTTATTTCAGTTGGCATGACATAGAGCTGTTGGTGTTTCATTCCAAGATTGAGGTGATTGGGACAAAGCAAGTGAGAGTTACAGAACTGTGTTGTGGAGGCGGCAGACAGTGATATGTACCGGCCTGGGTGACAGAGGGTTAAGGCCTTTCACTGAGAGGAGGAGGGTGAAGTGTCTTTTCAGAGGGGATGCTATATTCATTAAGATTTTTCTTTCCTCCCCTCTTACTTTCTGTCCATCTGAGGCACCATTATGGCTTTTCAGTCTGCTTCCTGCTTGAATTCCTCTCTCTGTTCCTCTTCCATACAAAAGGTGGCTCCGCTGAGGAATGGCTGGGCTGGGATGGAGGGCTATTTTGAAGTAAAGGACCGTCTGAGGCTACGGCCACTGTGTGTGTGTACGTGTGTGTGTGTGTGTGTGTGTGTGTACCTGCGCCTTCAAAAACTCCTCTTTAGTTTTTGAAGGCTAGGGGTTCTTAATGGGCGCTCTCTGATTAGTGACAAGCTGGCATTTCACTGTAATAAAGGAGGCCAGTGCAGTGTGCAAGCGATCTAAACCCCCTCCAAATGGCCAGGGCCTGTGAGCACTCACTGCTTTCATTGCCACATAAACAGAGCACTCACTGCTTTCATTGCCACGTAAACAGAGCACTCACTTTTATTATTAGTTTCTTTCTTGTTTGTTGTTTCTTTGTCTCTCTCCATTTTCCCCTCTTCAGTTTGTGTCCCTCATAATCTTTCCCAGCAACAAAGGAGAACAAAATGTGTCCTCCTACCAGTAATTGTGTCTGTTGCTAGGTTTCCATTCAATTGCGACATATTTTCATGCAAATATTCAAAAATCTGCATAAAAACAATATGCGCATTTTCCCAACAGAGATGTTTCCATCAAATTGACTTGTTTCAGATAAAAGGCTGTGCGTGATGACATAGTTCCCCTAAAAATAACTTTTCCAGTAAAATTCCCATATACGGAATCAAAAATACAAGTTTAATGGGTTTCCATCGCATTTTCAACTATACTGATGATTTTGGTTATATTGCTAATCCCCCACTCTGGTCTTGGCACGTGCTCTGTAGCCAACAGCTGGCAGATACAGTGCGGGTAGGCTAGTCTACACGATGAGATTTTTATGGACAAAATATATCGATTTTTTTTGGGGGGGGGGGGGGGGTCAAACGGCAGCCAGGCATCGATTATCATGTCCCCAGAATAAGACCCTCTGTATTTATTGGAAAGGAGCATCAAGATCACGGTGCACTTTTACCACCCTGTGAAGTTCATCACAACTTATTTGTAGTCAAATAAACTGCATGCTTTTCTGAGTCGTAGTGGGAGGAGTCAGTCCCCACAACATATCATCCATCGCGTGACTCCAAGTTTACTTCCATATTACCAAATCAAATGTATTTATCTAGCCCTTCGTACATCAGCTGATATCTCAAAGTGCTGTACAGGAACCCAGCCTAAAACCCCAAACAGCAAGCAATGCTTGCTGAAGCACGTTGGCTAGGAAAAACTCCCTAGAAAGGCCAAAACCTAGGAAGAAACCTGGAGAGGAACCAGGCTATGAAGGGTGGCCAGTCCTCTTCTGGCTGTGCCGGGTGGAGATTATAACAGAACATGGCCAAGATATGATGGTTATTAAATCAATGTTTACACCTCAAGGCGTTTCCACTGCCATTTCCCACATAATACATTTTACAGACACAAAAAGATCCCACCTTGTCTAGAGTATGTACCCTTTCCATTAGGCCTTTGGTGAAATGTTTTATCCAAGATGTACTTTCCTAGCATGAAAAGGTTGGAAATCTGGTTAGTGTGGTGGACATTTTGTCCATTATGTTCTGATGTTGCATGAAATGTGTGAGTGGTATTGATTTGTCTGTCATAGTTAATAGACCATCTTGTTTAGTAGATGTCTGTTTGTTTGTCTCATAGGCTCAGTACCGCCTCAACAACAGACACCTATTCCCTTCCAGTCCTCATATTCTGCACCTCAGGATGTTTTTCATGGTAATTGGCCTTGACAGGCCTCTCCCAGAGAATTATTTGAATGGTTTAAGTAAGAGCACAAAGATATGGAGGGTAGGAGCACAAAGGGCCTCGTTGTCAGGCCGTGTAGCGGATCATGAGTGGAGCCTTTCCCATGATGCTCCTACCCTATCATCTCTCTGCTATGAGACACTGTTTGCATGCGATGCTGTTGCCTTCCCTTCATTCACGTCAATTAGGTCCTGTCTGGGTGCCAGCAACGTCCAGATGCACCCAGGTGTCCACACAAACACTGTCTGTTTTCTTGCCAGACATGTTGTGCTGCTCAGCATGGCCTGTAAATTGTATAATGGGAATGGGAATATCAGTTTGTCAACATTTGCTCTTTATATTCCTCTCTCCCATCCTGTGGAATGGAGGCTATAGTCTGTATAAAGAGTGCCTTCTTTTTAGCAGTGCTATGATTTTACCCTCAGCTGTTTGCAGCTGTGGTCTCTTGCTAAGCTTTTAGTATTGTGAGAGCGAGAGCCCCAGGTTGGGGGCTGTTAAATGATACTTTTCTTTTTTCTAGTTTTCCCTCCAGTTAACAGTAACAGCCAGGGGTCTGGCTTCTCCAAACCACAGATGAAACCTGAACTTTATTTCTTTACTCCTTGGCGTAGTTTAGTGCCATGGCCGGTAAATAGGCACATATCCACTATCCCCAAGCCAAATACCTGGAACAGGGTGGGCAGGCACAAACACACACACACACAAACACACACACACACAAACACACACACACACACACACACACACACACACACACACACACACACACACACACACACACACACACACACACACACACACACACACACACATACACACACACACGCACACACACACACACACACACACAAACACACACACACACACACACACACAAGCCCTGATCACAATATAACAGAGCTGTCCAAAACAAGGGTGAAATCTAGACTGATATATATTGAATAATGCTCATTTCCAACTTTCTGGAGAACCCCTCCATCCAATGTGAGTGTCCGGCTTTTTCCTGCATTCTCATGATCTATATGGCGTAGTGCGGAACAGGCAGTTTGTAAACACTCCCTGACTCTGCTCAACACATTGTCATTCTGCTTTCACCATTCTTTTTACCTTGCACTATCAGTCTGACAGTGGTAGTGCATCAGCTGCAGGTTCTGTTGTCTGTACATGCATTTCCATCCAGCTGCCATGTCCTCTATAGAACCATCCAGGTCCTCTGTGACTCCACGTTGTTCTAGTCTGTCGAGACACTGCTTTCTTCTCCTACTCTGCTCTGCACTCCTATTCTGTGCTCTTTTCTGGAGGATCCAGGCCGTTCGGATGTTTAATAATCAGGATTGTGACATGCTATACTTCCTGCTCACACATCAGGGCCTACCTGTATGTAACACTTCTAGAAGTCTTCCCCTGGCGGCCCGAGAAGAACCAGAGCTGATGGAATGTGTACACCCCACTCCCTCTAGACCAGCCCCAGCCCCGTAGCCCCCCAGCCACGCTCTGGCTCATCCCAAGGTTAAAGCCTCTCACTCTTCCTCCCCCACACTCCCTCCTCTACTGCAGGGCTGAGTCCAGCACATCTGGAGCCGAGCTCTGGACACGGCTGTGCTGAGCTGTGCAGGGTAGACCAGGGCGGAGAGGAGAGGAGAGGTGCTGCTGTGTTAAGCCATCTGCTCCTCTGGATGTGTCTGTCTCAGCTCATCTCATCAGCAGCATACTGACGGTATGCTCACAGCACTCAGAGTAGAGCAGCGCTGCACTGTGCGTTTACTCCAGTACCACAGATCCCAGAACTGTGAAAGATGCAAGTCTGGAGGCAGACGGTGTCAAAGCAGACGTCCAGCATACTGACTGGCTGCCTCAGTTCATCTGCCCAGTGAGAGAGATGGTGGTGTTGGGCAGCATTAGCTCTCAGTGCATGATATCATGTGGGTTTTCATTATAGGTTGTGTTTGACTGAGTGTGGGGTGCCATCTGTGTGTGTGTGTGTGTGGGTGTGGGTGTGGGTGTGTGTGTGGTGCGGGGGGTTAATGTGTGTGCAAGCAACTGGAGCAGACGTGCTGGGCGCTAGACACATAGGCAACTGTTTCTACCTGTTTATGCAGATTCAGGCAGGAGAGCAGCTGTCACACACTCATTAGCCTGTTTATGTGTGTGGGTGTATGTGTGTGTTTGCATTCACACTGCCAACGTCCAACAGAATAAAACACTGTGCACTTTTCCGATAAATTACATTTTAAAATGAGCATAAAAAGAGCGAATCAGTCCAAAGGCATATTTAGAACACATGTGAGATCTGCAGAACAGAGCAGGGCAATCCTTTGGCCCTACAGATGTGCCCAGATTATTATAGTACAGGAAGCAATCAGCTTTTAAGCCATGGCCATTGTATCATAATAGGATAATAAGTGGTTTAAAACCCAGTGCAGTAAGAGGGAGAGGGGATAGGGCTTGTATGTGTAGTGTATATGTTTGTTTGTTTGTGTGAGTGTATCTGTGCCTGGAAATTGTCAAAGCCTAATGGCTTCATAAGAGCAAGTGCATCCATGCTATCTGCAGAATTGGATCGTCTGAGAAATGACAGTATCTCATAATCACTGTACAATGACAGCAACACTTATTAATGGAAGTGTTCAAATGTGCAATTAATGGAAGTGTTGTATGTTGTACGTATTGCCCTAACCTTAGGATCCCCCGTTGAGGCCCTAAAAAAGTAATGCCTTATTGAAAATGAATCATGGAGGACTGATCCCTACCTAAGGGATCCTCTTTCATGACTTATGTTGGCCACGATGCCTTTTGAAATGGATGGATATGGCTTATAGATGTAATGCCATGGTGACTGTATCACTTATGTATAAATTATAGATTGTCTCTGTCTGTCAGATGAACTTTTCCTCCGTCTCACATTGCCACATTAAAAAAGAATCACACGTGGTCCCAGTTGAGGGAGGAAATCCAAGTCTCCAGTCTCTTTTGGATGAAGTATCGAAGCTCTCCTTTTGACAGTGTGGTGGCCTTAGTAGCTCAGTAATTAAGTCTGAGAAAGGGTCATTTATGCTCTTGCTTGGTCATGAAGAACATCTCCTGACTTTTGTCTACGCTGATTTGAAGGATATTGTTCTGTTGTCTGAAGTACAGTATATATGGGGGGGGGGGGGGGGGGGGGGGTGGCTAGCCATGGTAGCTGAGGGTAGAGATCCCAAAGAGGACCATATTGAGATAAGGCATATGATGTCAGAGCTGAGTCTAATGTGAAGTGCTGAGATGAGGCTGGCTGGGTCTGCTTTAAGCTTCAGCAGTCCTTTCTCATAGTGTTTTAATAAGTCTTGTCATACTCTAAGTGGTTGGGGATACTAGTTTGTAGTTGGACTTACTTTATATATTCCATAAGATATAACATTTAAACCATATTATTTTGGGGATTTATTTCTTAGAGAGCTCACCCCAAAAACAACAAAGGACTTGGAGGAAAACATATTTTTACACCGCTGGGATTGCTGCCTAGTGCGCTGGGTTCCATGTCACTTGAGACATTATTGAGACTAATGCTGACCCATTCTGCTATAATCATTTTTCCCTGTTATTGAAAACAGCCCATCACAAGCTTTTGTGGGTAAATATCACAAAGCTGGTTTCCATCAGTAATTTAAAGATTTAATCAAACCCCTGAAAATGCCCCCCATTTGACCCACCCTGAGTAGAGCTGGTAATCTCATTCAATTTCCATGAAGCCTCAGCCTTACACAGGGAGCAGAGCGGAGGGACATTTTATAGTCCATCTTGAATCTCGAGACTTTCTCTTTTTATATCCTGCGGGCTGATGGGGGAGTTTATTATTCAAAGAGTGATTTCCCCCACATCAAGGATACTCAAGACTCCCTATCTGCTCTATGTCTACAGCGCTTTGATATGACAATGTCATTTTAGGAAATCTGAAGAGATGAGGAAATGGCATGCTGCACTTTGTGAACCCTCCACGTCTTGTCATAGGGCCAAGTGTTTGATTGATATCTCCAGCTGGAGGAGAGGCTGGAAGCAGCTAACAAACAGCTAGTGCGAAAGGCTAACAGTGGCCATTCTAGGACTGACCTCAGTCTCCACCCTCACCTCACTCATCATCATCACAGCGTGACTGAGATGCAGCCAGTCAGTTCTCTTTCACTCCAGTTGTAATAAATGCACTGGCCTCTAATTTTGCTTTCTGGCTTTTCACTTAAGCCAGTCTGGCTGAGGGAGCGTGTGTCAGGGGTCATTTGTGACTTGCTGACAGGTTAAAGGCACATGGCAGAGTGAGTGTTCAGAGCAGTGACAGGTCAGACAGAATGTGTACAAATGTGTAGAAAGCTCAGATGCTGGACTGCTTGCTAGTACTACACTATGGCTAGTAATTGGCTGAATCATGTGTGGATCAGGCCATATGTAACATTGTCTTAGTCTCAAAGTTTGGCCATTGGTCAAAACATGCGACTTCCTCTCAGGAGAGGATTGAAGTCATACCACATTTGGAAGCGTAACCTTCATGGCAGTAATGCAATGTTTTTGTTGTTGTTGTGTCTAACATGAACACCATACCGCTACTGTTCTCTGAACAGTTCCATATGGAGCCATATCACAGCACAGAATCATTCCCATATCTGGTTTTACAAGGAAGGATTCTGGCATTCATAATAACACAACATCATGTAGTCCATTTCTAGGAACATAAAAACAGCAGTACATGAGGGACCAGCTTTTTGGCCATCAGGGAACTTTTGGGATTTACATGTTTTATTTTTATTTTTTATGAACAAGCCCTTTTTATTAACAAAATTAACAAAATGAACATATTCTTTCTACAGCTTATCAGCGTGCATTTAAGATGTGCCCTTTGTTGATGATGCTTATTATACATTACAGTTGAACCTTACATGAAACAAAGATGAAATGAAAACAATTAAATATGTATAGTACCAGTCAAACTTTGGACACACCAACTCATTCAAGGGTTTTTCTTTATTTTTACTATTTTCTAAATTGTAGAATAATAGTGAAGACATCAAAACTATGAAATAACACACATGGAATCATGTACTAACCAAAAAAGTGTTAAACAAATTAAAAATATATTTTAATATAGCCACCCTTTGCCTTGATGATAGATTTGCACACTCTTGGCATTCTCTCAACCAGCTTCACCTGGAATGGTTTTCCAACAGTCTTGAAGGAGTTCCCACATATGCTGAGCACTTGTTGGCTGCCTTTCCTTCACACTGCGGTCCAACTCATCCCAAACCATCTCAAATGGGTCTGGTGATTGTGGAGGTCAGGTCATCTGATGCAGCGCTCCATCACTCTCCTTCTTGGTCAAATAGCCCTTACACAGCCTGGAGGTGTGTTGGCTCATTGTCCTGTTGAAAAACAAATTATAGTCCCACTAAGCGCAAACCAGATGGGATGGCGTATCACTGCAGAATGCTGTGGTAGCCATGCTGGTGAAGTGTGCCTTGAATTCTAAATAAATCACAGACAGTGTCACCAGCAAAGCACCATCACACCTCCTTCTCCGTGCTTCACGGTGGGAACCACACATGTGGAGATAATCTGTTCACCTACTCTGCGTCTCACAAAGACATGGCGGTTGGAACCAAATATCTCACATTTGGACTCATCAGACCTAAGGACAGATTTCCACCGGTCTAATGTGTTTCTTGCCCCAAGCAAGTCGTCTCTTCTTTTTATTTATGTCCTTTTGCAGCAATTCGACCGTGAAGGCATGATTCACAAAGTCTTCTCTGAACAGCTGATCTTGATATGTGTCTGTTACTTGAACTCTGTGAAGCATTTATTTGGGTTGCAATTTCTGAGGCTGATAACTCAAATTAACTTATCCTCTGCTGCAGAGGTAACTCAGGGTCTTCCTTTCCTGTGGTGGTCCTCATGAGAGCCAGTTTCATCATAGCTCTTGATGGTTTTTCGACTGAACTTGAAGAAACTTTCAAAGTTCTTGAAATTTTCCGTATTGACTGACCTTCATGTCTTACAAAGTAATGATGGACTGTAGTTTCTCTTTGCTTATTTGAGCTGTTCTTGCCATAATATGGATTTGGTCTTTTACCAAATAGGGCTGTCTTTTGTATACCACCCCTACCTTGTCACAACACAACTGATTGGATCAAACACATTATTAAGAAGGAAAGAAATTCCACAAATAAAATTTTAACAATCCACACCTGTTAACTGAAATGCATTCCAGGTGACGACCGCGTGAAGCTGTTTGAGAGAATTCCAAGAGCATGCAAAGCTGTCATGAAGGCAAAGGGTGACTACTTTGAAGAATCTCAAATATATAATATATTTTGATTTGTTTAACACTTTTTTGGTTACTACATGATTCCATATGTGTTATTTCATTATTTTTATGTCTTCGCTATTATTCTGCAATGTAAATATTCGTAAAAATTAAGAAAAACACATGAATGAGTTGGCGTGTCCAAACTTTTGACTGGTACTGTATATGAAATTAAATAAAATAGTAATAGCATCAACATACATTATTATGTACAATATCTAATTATGTTGCAATATGATAAAAATAGACTAAGAGACTATTGTCTTTTAACAGTTTTACTCAATTCATTTTAATCAACCTAATATTTATGACACACCCCTCACAACTGTCATTGGTTGCACTAATTCCACTTTTTAATTGCACATAACCTGGTTCAAGCATCCATGCTATTACAGTGTATTCTGAAAGTATTCAGACCCCTTGACTTTTCCCACATTTTTTTACATTACAACCTTATTCTAAAATTGATTAAATAGTGTTTTTTCCCCATAATCAATCAACACACAATACCCCATGACAAAGCAAAAACATATATATATATATTTTTTTTTATTTATTTTTTTTTTTTATGACGCTACAAGCTTGACACTGAGGAGTGGCTTCCGCCTGGCCACTCTAACATAAAGCCCTGATTGGTAGAGTGCTGCAGAGATGGTTGTCCTTCTGGAAGGTTCTCCCATCTCCACAGAGGAACTCTGGAGCTCTGTCAGAGTGACCTTCGGGTTCTTGGTCACCTCCCTGACCAAGGCCCTTCTCCCCCAATTGCTCAGTTTGGCTGGGGGGCCAGCTCTAGGAAGAGTCTTGGAGGTTTTAAACTTCTTCCATTTAAGAATGATGGAGGACATTGAGTTCTTGGGGACCTTGAATGTTGCAGAAATGTTTTGGTACCCTTCCCCAGATCTGTGCCTCGACACAATCCTGTCTCGGAGCAGGATTGCTTCGACCTCACGGCTTGGTTTTTGCTCTGACATGCACTGTCAACTGTGGGATCTTATATAGACAGGTGTGTGCCAATCAAATTAATTTATCACAGGTGGACTCCAGTCAAGTTGTAGAAACATCTCAAGGATGATCAATGGAAACAGGATGCACCTGAGCTCAATTTTGAGTCTCATAGCAAAGAGTCTGAATACTTATGTAAATAAGGTTTTTCCATTTTTTCTAAACACCTGTTTTTGCTTTGTAATTATAGGGATTTGTGTGTAGATTGATTCGTTTTTTTTTATTTAATATATTTTAGAATAAGGCTGTAACATAACAAAATGTGGAAAAAAAGGAAGGGGTCTGAATACTTTCCGAAATGCGCTGTTCCCTGAAGAGGGCACAGTGATGCCGAAACGTTGGTGGTTTACCAAATAAATTACCGGGAGCTTGTAATTAGAGGGTGCGACCCTCTTTATTTTTATAGCATACAGTTTACACGCTGTTACACAGCACCTTTACCAACTTCTTTGGGGTGTGCGCCAGCTCATGCTTTTCATTATATTGATAAAAGATAACACTGCCACCAGAAAGCCTAACTAGTTTGGACAATTTAAATGCGAGAAATGCATGCTCCAAGCTCTGGCTTTGAAAAGTACATTTTTGGACTAAGCAGCAGCGGGATGAATTTAAGTGCATCTTATGCCAGACAAACGGTCAAGGCACGCTGGCGGTATAGTTCTGGCCTTATTAACTAACTGTTTATGCTGTTTTTTATTATTTTTCTGTTACCTTTCACCTTCTCTCCTTCTGCTCTCTTCTATGTTTACTGATGTGTTAATTTAATTCCTTTCCTTAAAAACAGGCCCGCGATAAGGTCCTTATCCACTTCATGACACTGTGACTCTGAAATACCTCGGCTTTCAATTTAAGCTCATTAGCGTGGCTTTGCCATGGTGCAATGCAAAGAAAGGAGAGGACTGGGGTACACTGAGGTGGACAGCTGAATGGGTTAGGGCACGGCAGGCCAGCGGGCACATGGGTGCTCTGATCTCTACAGTCTTCAGTAAGTGGTGTGCACTATTGCATATCGGCCTCCGACTGCAAGGCACTACAGAGGGTAATACGTACGGCCCAGTACATCACTGGGGCAGAGCTCCCTGGCATCCAGGACCTCTATACCAGGCGGTGTCAGAGGATGGCCCTAAAAATTGTCAAAGACTCCAGCCACCCTAGTCATAGACTCTTCTCTCTGCTACCGCATGGCAAGCGGTACCCGGAGCACAAAGTCTAGGACAAAAAGGCTACCAGCTTCTATCCTCAAGCCATAAGACTCCTGAACAGCTAACCAAATGGCTACAAGGACTGTTTGCATTGACTCCCCCCTGTTTACGCTGCTGCTACTCTCTGTTTATTATCTGTGCATAGTCACTTTACCTCTACCTACATGTACATATTACCTCAATTACCTCGACTAACCGGTGCCCCTGCACATTGACCCTGTACCAGTACCCCCTGTATATAGCCTCATTACTGTTGTTTTATTGTTGCTCTTTAATTATTTATTTTTCTATTTATTGTTTACTTCAGTTTATTTAGTAAATACTTTCTTACCACTTATTTTTTCTTAAAACTGCGTTGTTGGTCAATGGCTTATAAGTAAGCATTTCACTGTAGGGTCTACACCTGTTGTATTCGGTGACAAATACAATTTGATTTGACTTGATTTGCGTAATAACTGCTCCAGCCCCTGCAGGCTACACAGTGGGTTCCTCCTTCTCTGCCAGGCCTCAGCTGCTGAGGGCCTAACGGGTTGGAGACTCCACTGAATTATCCATAATGGCCCTGTATGTGTCCAATCTGTGAAGTATCTCCCTGTGATGCGAGGCAGCTGTACGCACACAGAGTACACATTTTAATAAGGCCAATCCCATCAGCACGCCGACCAGCCACATTTGGGATCAATAAGGACCCGTGATGCATCGTCATCAGTGTGGTGTGTGTTTGGATGTCTGTCAGTGCTGCCGCGGCACCAACATGGAGTGGGAATAGCAGGCACGGTCAAAAAGCTGTAGTCCTGCTGTTCACGCAGGTATGTCGATGTTACAGTGGCTGTGCCTCAGACAGACTGGAACTACACCGATGATTTAAATGGAACAACAGGTCTTAACGCTTCACTCTACTGTTTTGTATTCCAGACGGAGAAGACAGGAGAAGGTGATCTCCCAGGCAAAGCCAGCAGACGTCATCAGACGATTCTCTGGATATGATGGGGCCATCAGGTTATGGAACAGCCTTTAACACAAATGATCTGCAAGGCCACTGACTATCAACTCACTTAAATTGTTTATCATCACTATTATATTGTACACATACGAGGTCAGGGGGCATGACTGATAACAGGATGAACTCAGCTCCGCCATATTAGAAAACACATGAGAAACCAAAGTGTCTCCTCAATCCCCCCTGGCATTACAGTCCACCTAATCACAGCTCGTGCTTTGTTTTTATATTGCAATATGGATGAGTACTGGACATGTTGCCATGACTACAAAAGGTAAAGCCTGACCATGAACATGGTAGCCTTTTGACTTGGTCTGGTGTGAGGATGGGACTGGATTGATATTATACAATGGCTGGCTGTTAGTCTTGTAAACCCGACCCTAGGCAGTCCATTATTGAAACCAGACACTGTTGCCTAGGCTCTGGTTTTCGAGACTAGCTTCGGATAGCAAATTGTAAAAAATGACAGAGGAATAATACCTATGGGAAATAGGATTTCCATGGTCTTGTGAAAATTATTATTATTTTTGTAGGTTTTAAGTTTTGTTATTTTATTATAATCTATTTCCAGAGATTTGGTTGTTTTCCAGTCTTGTAACGGCACAGCAATGTGATTTGGTTGTGACACTACCCAGGAATCCTCACTGGCT